>NC_091434.1:154130368-154495030 GCF_964237555.1 Oryctolagus cuniculus | reverse complement strand
AGGTTACTTGCAGAAAAAATGCTGAACTTTTTTTTTTTAATCCAAGAGATATTATTCTTTTTAAACTGTCACCTCAAGGCTTAAATCTTGTTTGTAACATGAGAAATAGATGGCCATTTCTGCAGGTCTAGCGCTCACCTCAGCAGCTTTTCCAAGAACCCAGGAGCAGAATCAAATTATCAGATCATGAAGATGCTGCCCCTGGCCATGTGCATCATATGGCAGGGGTCATCACTGATGGAATCATCATTTTTTTTTAGTCAACATCACTCACTCAACACACACACACACACACACACACACACTCGTATTGTGTCAAGAGCATTTAAGATCCACACCCAACCTGAAGATTCCTGCCATTTCACAATACTGTGCCATCTCACTAAAAACAACCTGTTAGAACCCAGCCAACTCCAGAAGTTTATTCAACTTTAAAAATATTGTTGGCAGTCCAACATTTTGTACGGAAAGCTCCTCATCCTAATTTTAAGTCATTTATATCTTAAACAGAATGAATGTGATATGTCACGTTTTCTTTACGGATTCCTTCATAGATGGACACTTAGACTCACTCCAGACACTATTCTGAATAGTGTCACAATGAACATGGGATTGCATTTTCTCTAACATTATTTCCTTTGGCTATGTATCCAATAATGGGATTGCTGTGTCACACATTTTTAATTTTTTGATGAACCTCCATACTGTTTTCCATAACAGCTACATTAATTTACATATGCACCAACAGTATGCGAGAGCTACTCTTTCTCCACATTTATGTCAATATTTTGCCTTTTCTGAAATGAATGAGTGTAATTGAGGTAGGTGAAACTGTAATTATGATTTGCATTTCCCTGATGATTACTGGCACAGAATACATTTTCAAACATATTGGCTATTTATATCTCATCTTTTGGAAAATAGCTATTCATATATTTTAGCATTTATTTATTTTATTCATGGGATGGAGGGAGGGAGGGGAGGAGGGAGGGAGAGAGAGAAAGAGAGAGAGAAACAGAGAGAGGAGAGAGAGAGAAGGGAGGGAGAGACAATGAGACTTTCCACCCAATTCTTGTGTCCCAAAGGGACAGCTGGGACCCAACTACTTGAGCCATCATTCCACCAATGTGAGATGTAGTTATCCCATTCAGTAGCTTAACTACTGTGCCAAATACCTTCCTCTTATGCCAGTTTTTTAAATCAGTCTGCTAGTGAGTTATTGGAGTTATTTGTATATTCTAGACAATGATCCTTTGTCAAATGTCTTATTCTTAAAAAATTAAATAGTTCTTTCTACTTAGAGTAAAATTGACCAAAACCATAATTTTCATGATTCATTGGAAGAGAAGTTAAAGAGGCATAAATCAAAATATATTCCTATGTGTGCCTATGTTGATACATATGGGTTAGAAGTATTGGACTTAGGCCGGCGCTGCGGCTCACTAGGCTAATTCTCTGCGTGCGGCGCCGGCACCCCGGGTTCTAGTCCCAGTCGGGGCGCCGGATTCTGTCCCGGTTGCCCCTCTTCCAGTCCAGCTCTCTGCTGTGGCCCAGGAGTGCAGTGGAGGATGGCCCAGGTCCTTGGGCCCTGCACCCGCATGGGAGACCAGGAGAAGCACCTGGTTCCTGGCTTCAGATCAGCGCGGTGCGCCTGCCGCAGCGCGCCAGCCACGGCGGCCATTGGAGGGTGAACCAACGGCAAAGGAAGACTTTTCTCTCTGTCTCTCTCTCTCACTGTCCATTCTGCCTGTCAAAAAAAAAAAGTATTTGACTCACTGTATATTCCTCTTTCCACTCTTTTTGAACTACCCTAGAAAACTTTTTGACCAGCGCATTTTTCCAAACCACTATTATAAAAATGTGAAATGACTTTTCCAGTACAGATTCTTTAAAAAAGGCAATACATTTTAGGTGTCTCTCTTGTATTGGACTACTTTAGCATTTTTGCTCGACCAATATGAAAAATTGCCTAAATTTGAATCATTATGGAGCTTAGATTTAAAAAGGAAAGCTGAAACTAATAAAATTCATTGTTGCTGGCAGTTTAATACATTGCATGGAATGTCTAAAAATATGATTATTTTTAAAGACATCAGAAAGAGCAAAACAAATATTAATGTGAGACACAAAAAATGGAGGATGAATAAAGGAAAGCAAATAATTCTTAGTGTGATTTATCTTTGTTAACAAAATTAATCATCCTCCCTAAACTAATTTGCAGTTCAACTATAAACCAAAGTAGCATATTAAATTAAACTTAGCTAATATTAGCAGAATTAATGGTCACTAATTATGCATAATAGGCTTATTTAAGCTTTGTGTTCAGAAATTAATACATAAATACTTAAATCATGCAAATTAACCCTTAAACAGTTTTTAACAGAGATATTTTATAAAGACCATTAAAGGCTTCTTACATTGCAAATATCATCGATATTTAAGACTAAATAACTAATAGTTCAACTTCCTTGAACTAACATTAGTTTATAAATATTATAGAAATACTGTTATTTTACTGACATAAGTGGATATGGAAAATAATTGCTATCCCTAATTATAGGAATAAGGATTATTCTAAATTGTGGAAATAACTTGAAAATGTAAAAATGTACTTGATGAAAGCAAGAACTCTGTATTATAAAGTAAAAAAAAAAATCCCTTCATAATAATCCAGATTTAAGTTGCAGACTATTTTCATTAACTGCAATTATCCGTGCTATCAGCTATTGAATAAATTAACAATACTTACATTATGTGTATAATAATTAATGATGAGTTGGCATTCATCATTTATTAATAGAATTAATATATCTACTTATAATCATATTTAATAGCTCCCATTAATTCATGACTAGTACAGTATGCTTATTCTTCATACATTATCAAGACACAATTTTTACAAGAATCAGCATATCAAAGCTAGAGAGCAATTATGTAATTTAGTTGAAAATTTCTTGGTTACTTTATGAAATGCATTTTTCCCCACAGAAGGTCCATCATGACTATAGCAAATAATTTGTTTAAAACATCTATATATATTCAATATTTTTCAATGAACTTTGCTTCTGAAGTTCAGTTTTGCAGTTCTCATAGGTTGTCTAGGAAGTGAAACTGAAACAAACAGGTTTGTAATAATGTGTAAAATCACTTACTTTAACAGATACCTGGGAGCATATGTGTGTATGTGTATATTTCAGTATATATTTGCATATATACAAGTTTGGTCTTTAAGAATATTTTGCATTTGCACATATATTTTAGTATCAGATTATCAATTTCTGCTTCTCCTATTTGGGTCACCTCCAAGTGGATACCTGTCACACTGAATGAGGGCAGAGCTCCCCCGCTCAATCTGATTCAAACACAAATCGCCTCACAAACACACCAAAAATAAGACTTTATAAGTTCTCTGGACATTCCTTAATTAAGTAAAAGTGGCATCAGAAATTATCCATTACAGCATTACAAACCAATTCCAGAATAACTGTTGTCATAGAAATATTGATATTTACATTGATCATGGCACTGTTTCTATTAATTTACAATTTCAGTTTCTCTAGCAGTATTTGATAGTTTTGATGGTACAGGTCTTCAAAATATTCTGCCAAACCTATTGTTAAATGGTATAATCTTTTCATATTATTCATTCAACTTATTATTTTTATTTTCAGAAAATGTACTGCTAATATATGGAAATATAATTAAGTTTCATGAAATAATCTTGCTATCTCCAACTTTGGTAAACTCATTTATTAGTTCCTGTACCTGTGTGTGTGCTTTCTTAAAATATTTCATGTGAAGTATCATTCTATCTGGGAATAAAGATACTGTATATTTTCCAATCTGAATACCTTTTATTTCTCTTTCCCGCCTGACAATACTGGCTACTACCTCCAAGAGTATTAAATGAAAGTAAGAAAATGTAAACACTTGCAGTGTTCTCAAACGTAGGACAGTTTCTATGTTCCTAAGAAACCTGAGGAAGGTTTCCATCTTTGATCCATAAGTATGATATTAACTATAAATATTTTCTAGCTGTCTGTTGTCAAGTTAAGGATCTTCATTTCATTTCTAAGTTTTTGAGAGCTTTAAAACCTCCTTATCCTGGGGACCATATTATGGCACATTGGTTTTTGTGGCTGGCCACAATCCTGGATCCCACGTGAGTACCAGTTTGAGTCCTGGCAGCTCCACTTCCAATCCAGTTCCCTGCTAATGTGCCTGGGAAAGCAGCAGATTATGGCCCAACTGCTTGGGTCCTGCCAACCACACAGGATGACTGGAATGACTTCAGGTTCTTGGCTTCAGCCTGGCAGAGCCCTGGCTGTTTTAAAGCGTTTTTGTAGTGAACCAGCAGATGGAAGATAAATGTGTGTGTGTTTGTGTGTATGTCTGTCTGGGTCTCTCCCTTTCTTTAACATTGCCTTTAAAATAAATAAAACCTTATGAAGAATAATAAACTACTTATCCTAAATAAGTTTTGCATTTTTACAAACACTTTTTCAGACAATCATGTGAATTTTATGATTTACCTTTTAAAGTATATTCCATAAATCGGTTTTAGAATTTTATAAAAATTATGCATTCCTAGCACAAACTTCACATTTTCAGTGAATGGACCATTTTGTATACTGCTGGATTGTTCTGATGAAAATTTTTGCCTCTAAGAATTTTTTTAATGAGCCTGATAGTGTGGCATAGAGAGTAAACCCTCTGCCTGTGGCACTAGCATCCCTTATGTGCTCCAGTTCATGCCCCAGCTGCTCCTCTTCTAATCCAGCTCCCTGCTAATGACCTGGAAAAGCAGTGGGTCATGGTCCAAGAGCTTGGGCCCTTACACCCCAGTGCAAAACCAGAAAGAAGCTTTGGGCTCCTGGCTCCAGACTGACCCAGTTCAGGCCATTGTGACCATTTGGGAAATGAACCAGAGGATGGAAGACCTCTCTATCTGTCTCTCCCTCTCTCTGTAATTCTGTTTCTCAAATAAATAAATAAATCTTAAAAAAATTTTCTTATGATGTTTTTGTCTGTGTTTGATATCAGAGTAATTCTGCTCTCAGTGAATAAGTTTGGAAGCACATTCTGTCTTTTACTTCCTGAAAGTGTCATGGGCTTGGTTGGGCCTAAATTAATTTTCCAGATTCTTGCCTTTTACTTAGAGAAGAATGCTAAGTAATGGCACAAACACGATGTGCTGTGTGATCAGCATTATTTACAAAGTGAGAAAAATGCACAGGCACATGACGGTTTTATTAAGGGAGATGGGGCCAGGGACGATAAAGGGAATTTTCTATCCTGCTCTGCTCATTCTAAGTCCATGAGGAGGGGAGCGTGAGCTTTGGTTCTACCTGAATTTTTATGATCTTAGAAAATTGGAAGTGTTTAGATGGTCCCATCCCCATATCTCACTGGTAAGATAAAGTACCTCCAAGGAGGGGTCACCTGATTGACAGGTAGGTGAACATAGCAACACAGAGATAAGGAGGTACAGCTTCCAGTTCACGTACTTAAAATTATCTACGCTTCCCCACACCAAGGGTATTTATATGAAAAATTAGTATTATTTCTTCTTTCTACATTTAGCTGCACCAATTTTCTTCATGGAATGAATCCAATTACTTAACTTGTATACAGATTCCCTACTTCTTCTTTAATAAGCTTCAGTAATACAAATGTTTTGGAAATATGTCTGCTCCATCTAAGTTGTTAATTTACTTGGCATAATGCTCCAACAGAGGTAATTCATTTTTCCATATAACCCTTTTGGATTTCTGTAAATTTTCTTTTGAAGTTGTATTAATTTTTGTATTGTCTGTTAGCCTCTTTCTATAAGTCTCACTTTCTCATCAGACTAGCTTAAAGGGTATCAATTTTGTTGATCTGTTCAAAGAATCTTATTTTAGTTGCATGTATTAGATCTATTTCTGCTTTATAGTTCACTGATTTCTACTAAATTCTTCATTTCTTTCCTTCTGAATGTTTATGCTCAGCTTTTTGCTTCCTAAAGCAAAAAAGTAAATTCCTTAATTTTCTATTAAGAAAATTTTAAAATATCCACATAAGAGAAATAAACATATTCATGAAAACTTTTATGTAAATATCCATAGCTGCTTTATTCGTAAGTATGAAAAAACTGAAATTAACCCAAATATCCTAAACTAATAAAAGCATAATCTGTGATATTTCAGTGCAATAAACAATATACAGTAATAAGGATTTCATTACCAATGTAAACAACAGTATGAATTTCAATACAGCATATCCACATATAGGTGTTCATTTTACAGTCTGGAAAAGTAAAATGTAAAGGAACAAGAGTGAAACAATTAAGAACAGGCATTTAGCTTAGTGCCCAAGATGCCTGTATCTGAAATCAGTATCTGGACTAAAACACTGACTCCAGTGTCCTGACAACAAAGACCCTGGTAGACACTGTTGATGGCGCAAGTCACTGTGTCTCTGTCACACATGTAGGAAATAGGTTGTGTGCTTCACTCATGGCTTCAGCCCCAATCCAGCCCCAACCACTGTGGGCATTGACAGGAGTGAACCAGCAGATTGGAGCACAGTTTCTCTCTGGCAATCTCCATTTTACCCTCTGTGTCTCCTCACCTCAAATGACTAAATTAAGATAATAACTTTTGAGGAAATGATACCAGGGAGAAGAAATTGTTTGCAGAAAATCATGGAGTAACTTTGTGAAATGCTGGAATCAGCTGTCTTAAATGCCACTGTCACTGCTACATGACAATATATATTCATTTAACAAGGAACATGGGGTGTTATATCAAGAAATATTAATGTTATTACATGTAAGTTATACTTTGATTTAACAAAAAGTTAGGAATGGACAGCTTCAAATTTGGATGTGATATAAGTGGAACACATTTGAAAATTACTAACCACAGATAATTTATACACATTCTGTGTTCCTGATGTATTCTCAGTGATGAAACTCCCTTGTAGCATTTAAATGGAAATTCTATTTTGGAGAAGATAACTTAATGAAGAGAAATTGAACTAATAAATATAAGTGGGCTTGTGGAATACCCATTCAAGAAACAATTCTTCACCTCCCTATAATTAAAACGTTCCCAAGAGAATTAAATGCATTACCCAAGGCTTGCTTCCTCCTTTTTAATCTGCATACATGGTAGCTCTTTTATCATATTAAAACTGAAAATATTTTCTCACGAGCTAATTACTCTAGAGTAGTTCTTATTGTATGATGATGGATCAATAAAAAGTTGTATAAGCAGTAATTATAAAAATGATTCTTAACATTTCAGTCCACTCAACTGTATACTATCTTGTATATATCATTCATATTTTCATATAAGGTTGAACATGCAACTGTTTGCAAATCAACGTACATGCAGGATTCAAGTTGATAATATTTAGATGTCAGGTGGTCAAGAACATATTGATTACTGATGCGCAGAGAGGCAGCTTTGGAGGCCTAGCCTTGTCAATAGTATGATCTACTCCTAATAACCTCAGCACAGAAATTTGTTTCTGTTTTTATTCTCATGAATATCTATCTGCTGCAGAAGTTCTACTATTAAGTTTTTCAATGAATTTCATGTACAACCAGAGTCAACTGTTGAAGGCATAGAGTACATGTGAACTTTTCATCCTACACTTAAAGCATTTACATTCTTCTCAGCAGTACATGGAACCTTCTCTAGGATTGACCACATACTAGGCCATAAAGCAAGTCTCAGCAAATTCAAAAGAATTAGAATCATACCATACAGCTTCTCAGACCACAGTGGAATGAAGCTGGAAATTAGCAACTCAGGAATCCCTAGAGCATATGCAAACACATGGAGACTGAACAACATGCTCCTGAATGAACAAAGGGTCATAGAAGAAACCAAAAGAGAAATCAAAAACTATCTGGAAGTAAATGAGGATAACAGCACAATGTATCAAAACTTATGGGATATAGCACAAGCAGTGTTAAGAGGAAAGTTTATAGCAATAGGAGCCTACATCAAGAAATCAGAAAGGAACCAAATAAATGAGCTTTAAATGCATCTCAAGGATCTAGAAAAACTGAAGCAAACCAGACCCAACATGAGTAGGAGAACAGAAATAATTAAAATTAGAGAATAAATCAACAGAATTGACTCCAAAAAACATTACAAAAGATCAGCCAAATGAAGAGCTATTTTTTGAAAAAATAAACAAAGTCAACACACCATTGATCCAACTAACTAAAAAAAGATGAGAAAAGACCCAAATCAATAAAATCAGAAATGAAAAAGGAAACATAACAACAGACACCACAGAAATCAAAAGAGTCATCAGAAATTAATACAAAGAGTTGTATGCAAGCAAACAGGGAAATCTATCAGAAATGGATAGATTCCTGGACACATGCAACCTACCTAAATTGAACCAGGAAGACATCGAAAACCTAAACAGACCCATAACTGAGACAGAAATTGAAACAGTAATAAAGGCCCTGCCAACAAAGAAAAGCCCAGGACTGGATGGTTTCACTGCAGAATTCTACTTTAAAGAAGAACTGACTCCAATTCTTCTCAAACTATTCAGAACAATTGAAAGAAGAGGGAATCCTCCCAAACTCTTTCTATGAAACTAGCATCACCTAACCCCTAAGCCTGAAAAAGTTGCAGCATTGAAAGAAAATTATAGAACAATATCCCTGATGAACATAGACACAAAAATCCTCAATAAAATTCTGGCAAATAGAATACAATAACACATCAGAAAGATCATCCACCCAGACCAAGTGGGATTTATCGCTGGTATACAGGGAAAATTCAATGTTCAAAAATCAAACAATGTGATACACCACATTAACAAACTGCAGAAGGAAAACCTCGAATAGCTAAAGCAATCTTGTACAACAGAAACAAAGCCGGGGACATTACAATACCAGATTTCAGGACATACTACAGGGCAGTTATAATCAAAACAGCATGGCACTGGTACAGAAACAGGTGGATAGACCGATGGAACAGAATAGAAACACCAGAAATCAATCCAAACGTCTACAGCCAACTTATATTTGATCAAGGATCTAAAACCAATTCCTAGAGCAAGGACATTCTATTCAATAAATGGTGCTGGGAAAACTGGATTTCCACATTTAGAAGCATAAAGAAAGACCCCTATCTTACACCCTACACAAAAATCCACTCAACATGTTTTAAAGATCTAAATCTATGACCCAACAACATCAAATTATATTAGAGAACACTAGAGAAACCCTGCAAGATATAGGCACAGACAAAGACTTCTTGGAAAAGACCCTGGAAGGACAGAGAGTAAAAGCCAAAATTAACAATTGAGATTACATCAAATTGAGAAGTTTCTGTACTGCAAAAGAAACAGTCAGGAAAGTGAAGAGGCAACCAACAGAATGGGAAAAATATTTGCAAACTATGCAACCGATAAAGGATTAATAACCAGAATCTACAAAGAGATCAAGAAACTCCACAACATCAAAACAAACAACCCACTTAAGTGATGGGCCAAGGACCTTGATAGACATTTTTGAATGAGGAAATACAAAGGGCCAACAGACACATGAAAAAAATGTTCAGGATCACTAGCAATCAGGGAAATGCAAATCAAAACCACAATGAGGTTTCACCTCACCCCAGTTAGAATGGCTCACATACAGAAATCTACAAACAACAAATGCTGGTGAGGATGTAGGGGAAAAGGGACACTAACCCACTGTTGGTGGGAAAGCAAACTCGTAAAGCCACTAGGGAAGGCAGTTTGGAGATTCCTCAGAAATCTGAATATAACCCTACCATACAACCCAGCCATCCCACTCCTTGGAATTTACCCAAAGGAAATTAAATTGGCAAAGAGCTGTCTGGATCACACAGTTTATTGCAGTTCAATTCACAATAGCTAAGACCTGGAATCAACCTATATACCCATCAACAGCGGACTAGATAAAGAAATTATGGGACATGTACTCTATAGAATACTATACAGCAGTCAAAAACAATGAAATCTGGTCATTTGCAACAAAATGGAGGAATCTGGAAAACTCCATACTGAGTGAATTAAGCCAGTCTCAAAGGGACAAATATCATATGTTCTCCCTGATCAGTGACAACTAACCAAGCACCAAAGGGGAAACCTGTTGAAGTGAAATGGACACTGTCAGAAACAGTGACTTGATCAGCCCTTGTCCTGACTGTCGAGGAACAACTTAGTACTTTATCCCTTTTAGTATTTTTTTGTTCTACTTAATACTATTGGTTGAACTCTTTAATTAAGACATAATTGTTCTTAGGTGATTAAATTTAGCTAAAAAGTGATCCCTGTTGAATATAAGAGTGGGAATAAGATAGGGAAGAGATGTACAGTTCGGCACATGCTCAATCAGACTTGCCCCAAACGGTAGAGTTAAAAACGCGCAAAGGGATTCATATCAATACCATCCAGGTGGCATGTACCAAGGCCATCTCACTAGTCCAAGTGATCAGTTTCAGTTCATGATTGATCATAATGATAGGATTAAGAGTCAAAGGGATCACATAAAAAAGACTAGTGTCTGCTAATATAAACTGATAGAATAAAAAAGGGAGAGAACGATCCAACATGGGAAGCAGGATACACAGCAGACTCACAGAATGGCAGATGTCCTAAACAGCACTCTGGCCTCAGAATCAGCCCTTAAGGCATGCGGATCAGGCTGAAGAGCCCATGAGAGTATTTTAGGCCTGGAAAGCCAAGACACTCTGACACTCTGGAAAAAAAAAACAAAAACAAAAACAAAAAAACCCTAGATGAAAGATCTCTGTGAGTGAGATCCCAGTAGAAAGAATGGGCCATCAAAGAAGGAGGTACCTTTCTCTGAATGAAGGAGAGAACTTCCACTTTGACTATGACCTTGTCTAAATATGATCTGAGTTGGCGAATTTAAAAGGCTTCCATAGCCTTGGCAACTCATGACAAGAGCCTAGGGTGATTATTGATGCTATAAAAAAGAATGTCAATTGTTAATTCAACAACAGGAGTCACTGTGCACTTACTCCCCATGTAGCATCTCTGTCCTTAACGTGTTGTACAATGTAAATTAATGCTATAACTAGTGCTCAAACAGTACTTTACACTTTGTGTTTCTGTGTAGGTGCAAACTGTTGAGATCCTTACTTTGTATATACTAAATTGATCTTCTGTACATAAAGAGAATTGAAAATGAATCTTTTATTAAATATTTGAATGGGATGGGAGAGGGAGCAGGAGTTGGGAGGTTTGTGGGTGGGTGGGAAGTTATGTGGGGGGGGAAGCTTCTGTAATCCAAAAGCTGTACTTTTGAAATTTATATTTATTAAATAAAAATTTAAAAAAATCTCATGCAAAACTCTTAGGTTCCTAATACAAGTTCAAAGAAAAAGTGACTACAGATCTAGTAAGATTCCCTTAAAATGGCTTTATGTAAAAAATATGGAAATATATTTATGCATTTTTGAGAACATATGATTTTTGTTCATCTATCTTGTAATGCAATTCCAGGACTTAATTCGAATATATCCAGGTATTGTGGACTTCTAATTTTTATTTACTCATTTTCTTTATTTGAAAGGCAGAGATCTCCCACCCACTACTTAGCTACCCAAATGCCTCCAACAGCTGGATCTGCCTTGGCCAAACCTAGGAGCAAACTGAGTTCCTGCATCCAGATTGCAGGGTCCCATTTATTTAAACCTTCACCTACTGCCCTTCAGGGTGCACATGAGCAGATACCTAGAGTCAGGATTGGAGCTGGTACTCAAACCTAGGCACATTCATATGAGACGTGGGAACCCAAAGTGGCATCTTCACTGCTATGCCAAATTCCTCTGCCCCCAGCCTTAAATGCTTTTCAGAATGGATAACAAACCATGTGATTTCTTTTATTTTACATAGGCAAGAATCATAGTTTAAACACAAAACACAGGATTTGGTCTCCCATGCCCAGCTCTGACAGTCTGGCAAGAATATCAGTAAATGGGAATTATTAAGCTCTTAAAAGAAGTTATATCTAAAATGTGCAATACCAGACATAAATTTATGACTAACATACAATACAGTGAAAGTACACATGACATGTATGTTCTGTTGAGGCCCTGCACAAAATGTCTTACTCTTTTCACAGCAATGTTTTCTATTACTTCTGATATTGACAAGCTACAGCAGCATTAAATAAAAGCTTGCTAGAAATTTCAGTTACTGTAAAGCTACTGTGATATTTTCCTCTACACAAAACTTACCAGAAAAAAATCTCTAATCAACTGGAATAGTTTTATGTTGACAATATTTGAGTTTTAACATCTCATCTCCCTCTATAAGACTCTTTAAAATGCAAGATATTTTAAAGTGCTTAGTAAGCTGGGTAAACTGAAACCTGTTCCCCAAGAAATGCATCCTGAAGCCCTACTCATCAACTCTCAGATTATGGCTATATTTGCAGTATCAACATAATGTGATGTGTGTCCTTATAGGAAGAGGAAGAGATGGCGGGAGTCCACAAGCACACTGAGGAAAACACCAGGAGAGGACACAGCAAGAAGGTATTCATCTGCAAAACAAAGTCAGAGGCCCAAGGAGAACCCAACATTTTTGTCTTAGACTTCCATTTCCAGAACCGGGAAAAAATAAATTTTTGTCATTTAAGTCACTCAGTTTGTGCTATTTTCTTATGATGGTGTGAGCAATCTCACACAATAAGCCCACTGTGATGAGAAGAGTGTAGGATAATGTTAGTAACCTAAGTTTAGTAAAGAATTCCCATGAAAGTTCCCTTTGCTATGTTTTTAAGTGACTCCAATTTGACTGAGCTCTACCATTTGTCCATCATATTTCTTCCTTGGATTTCTTTTTGTAACATTTATCTATGATTCTTTATTTAATTACACTGTGTGTGATTTCTCTGTTTCTGTATTTACTCGTTCCGTATATAGATTTCCACAAGATAAGCCTTTTTTATTATTTATATTGGAAATGAGAAAAAATACACTTTTTAGTTAAGAATGAAATATAATAAAAATAAATCCTTCACTTGATGGATAGATTGATTTATGGTTAACTATGTGGTACCACACTACTCCTGTTTATTGGTCCTTTTTACTAAGACCTAAAAGTAATTTCAATCAGATCAATGTGCTACCTATATTTTTTTCTTTGAAAATGAGTTTAAACTAAATTGTTCATATGAATGTGTTGAGAAAATAGAAAAAAAGTTAATGAAAACAAATAATTATGAATTTACTTAAGAAAAGGCTGTTTAGGAATAGAGTTTCATTTAAAACTATTTAGTTTGGATCCCCACATTTAATTCTGTGATGATCTTCCCTTGTTGACAGTAATACACGAAATATCTGGAGAGTTGTGTGTACACTAGAACTATAGATTGACTGTATAAGCAATTTTGTGGAATAATTTATGAAATGTGTTATCAGGTGATAGAATTGTTAAGGAGTTATAAGATCTCCTGCTAGTTTGAGAGAATAAGAATAAAAGAAAAAGAAGTAAAGAAACATGAGATTAGATTACGTGACACTCTCTCAAAACCATCAATTTCATGATATCCTGCTGGTACAAAGAAAATTACATTAGGCTCAAATATAAGGTGACATATTTTAGAATATAAACTGTCACTCTGTGAGGTAGGCAGGCTTATATTACCTCTGTTTACAGAATTCTCAGTTTTTTAAATCAGTGATGATATATGAAGTCATTTTTTCGTCTTTACAACCAGTGTTGAAATTCTCAACACTTTTAGCAAGAAAATCTAAATCTGTATGATTTCATATTATTTGGCTTGGACATTTTTCCTTCAGTACATAAACATGTTGATTGATCTTGTCCCTCATTGTAGAGAGTGTCTGGTATGAAATGGCTTTTACATTTTTCTTTGTTTCAAGTCTGTCCACTTTTAAGAAAACATTAGGAAACATAACTGGGAAACATGATTTCTAAAATATCAACAAAGAGCAGATGATTGAAACTTTACTAATAAACATCTGTATTACCTTCTCGTATTCATTTGAGAAGCAAAGGTAAATATTTGATATCATGCAGCTTATCTAAGTAAACATGTGTATAACTGGTAGTCTAACAATTAAATGGAGGAATCTTTAGATAAGCATTTGAGTCCCTAAAGGCCCGTAAAACATTAGGCCTAACCCATCCATTCTGCAGTTGAGAAACACACCTGTACATATCATATGACTTACCCAGCTCACATAAGTATTGGATGACAGCCCACTGAGAATCCTATTATGGTGATAACATTTAAATAACATGTTAAGATGCATTATGAGTTTCATAAAACTATATTTATGTATTTTATAAATATAATAAGAGAAATGTTGACAAATTTTATATAAAGTTAATTTTGTACTATCAGATTGGCTATATTTTCAATAATTCAGGAAGAAGCTTTATTGTTTTAATATGTTACAATTGTTCAAAATCCATAAAAAGCAAACATAATTTTATGTTTGGAAATGCATTACTGAGAGTCAATGTAGAACTAACATGATTATAGATAAATGAAAACACTGTATTGCAATAGTAGCTTCAAAACCAGACATAAGGACTCTAATTCCTTCTTTTTAAACTCAAATACATTTGCAAAATTGTATAAAGCAATAACCACAAGAGGAAAAGCCTAGAAGTAATTTAAAAAGTATTTTGGGAATATATCAGTAATATTAGCAAAGTATTTATTATTCATTTATTCATGAATTTTATTTATTATTCATTATTCATGAAGGAATAAATGAATGAATGACAGGCAGAGAGAGAGCTCCTATCTTCTAGTTCATTCTCCAAATGCCTGCAGTGGCTAGAAGCAGTTGGAGAGAGGGCAGCAAACCCAGGGGCAGAAATTTCACTCCAGAGTTCACCTGAGTGGCAGGAATCCAACTACCTCAATCCCCACTGCTGCCTCCCAGGAGGAACCTGCATTCAGGAATTTTAGCAGGGCTTCAGACCCAAGTATTCATATGTGGAACACAGGTGTCAACCAACAAATTCAATGCCCAACACAGAAAATACAATTTAAGTTTTCAAAATGAGACTTTCCTTGCTGATGATATTGCTGCTGCTTTAGGTACTAACTCTGACATTGACATTCACTATATAACAGCTGCCCAAGATTTATTTACTTGAAAGGCAAGAGTGACAGGAAAAAAACAAAGACACTTACCCTGACCCAGTACTTATCACCGCATTGTATTTTTTTGAGGATTTCTTTTAATTTCTTGAAATGCAAAGTGAGATACACACAGACACACACACAGAGGGAGAGAGAGAGAGAGAGATCTGCTGATTCAATCCCTCAATTGCCACAATAGCCCAGGCAAGGACCCTGGAGCTCTATCCAGGTCTCCCATAAGGGTGGCAGGGACTCAAGTACATTAGCAGGCATCTGAATGTGAAGCAGAGCAGCAAGGATTCAAACTGGTGCTCGGATATCAGAAGCTGTAGTCAGAAGGCAGGTGGCATAGCCCGCATGTCACAGCACTATCCATACCATTTAACTGTTGAGCTTCCTTCAGCAGAATGCAGCTGAGTTACACTATTAAAATCTTGAATTGTATATTTGCTTTTAATTTTATACTGATAGTTCCTTCTCTTTTAATGTACTGAATACAATTTCAACCATTAATTTTTTAATAAGAGAAATTTTCCAAGTGTCTAATTCTCAATCACTTGAATGAAGTCAAGTGAAATTTCTTCCTGCCATTTGGTAGAATTATTTGACATATTAGCCTTACTTTTTTCAAAAGGCAACACAATTGAACAATGAGAAAATACACAGATAATGGATTATAAGACCTAGTAAACTTCATGGGTTTAAATATTTTCAAAGATGAAGAAAATTGTATGTTGGAAATGATAGATTTCCTCATTTCTAATTTTCTTCTTTAGAATTAAGGAAAATGTGGACCCTTTTGTGATATCCTCTCATGTGCAGGGCTCTGAGTCCACATGTCAATAATATTAATGCAAATTATATTAATTTTTCAACCTTTGAATCAAGGACACAATATAATGGTTACAATCAGCAAGTAATTCATCATGGTTTGACATTGTTTGCAGGACTACAGAGTCAAATACAGAAATTAAACAACAAGTGGGTTGCTTGAGAGAATATGTTAGTAATGGAACATTTTCCTACCCATTTTGAAATAAATTCCATATATTTTTATTTTAATTCTTCCACATGTACCTACACATAACACTAAAATTCATGGGAGCGAAACAGGATATTTTATTACTTTCAAACTGAAGACTCTTGCCCCTACATAAAGCACATGGAGAACTGAGATATTTGAAATGACGCTCAAGCACCTGTTTTAAAATATGCTATTACCAAATGTTCAGTTCTTTAAAGATTAGAATAGGGGTTCCACTAACATTCAGATAATTACTGCTCCCTTCTAGACTTCTGTGGCCATAGAAGGTAAGTACCATTTTAGCAGAGGAAGAAAAAAGCAAATGGAATTGGTGAAGTAGGAAAAAAAAAACACATATTTTCTCAGAACTTAAAAATTCGGTATGGGGGCTGGTGCTGTGGTACAGCAGGTTAAACCACAGCCTGCAGTACCAGAATCCAATATGGGCGCCAGCTGAGTTCCGGATGTTCCACTTCCAATCCAGCTCCTTGCTAATGCACTTGAGAAAGCAGTGGAGACTGGCCCAAGTTCTTGGGTGTGGGGAGCAACTGGGACTAGACTGTTACTCGAATTAAGACTTATTTTATGCATCTGCTCTCCCACAATATGGCGCTGGGAGAGGAGGAAACAGCTTCTACACAGCTGCCTCCAGTTCAACCAATAAACAGCAGGACCTGCTCCTGATTGGAGGAGAGCAGCGTACTCGGCGTGTGGGTAGCAGAGTTGGGATTGGTGGAAGAGGACTATAAAGGAGGAGAGAGACAACATGCACCAGGAACATCTAAGAGGAACACCTGTGCAGCTCCCGAGAGAGCCGGCCGGCGGTGTGCCGCTCCCCCGCGGAAGTGGGGAAAGTGGCAGGGGGAACCGCCCTTCCACGGAGGTGGAAGGGATGGTAGCCAACCTGGGAGGAACCAGCAGCAAACCCGGGAAGGGCCGAGCAGGCAAAAGAACAATGCAGGGTTTAGTGTCATTCCACCACGAAGAGCGGGAGCGACACTTGGGTCCCTGTATCCATGAGAGAGCATCAGAAGAATCTCTGGTTTCCCGGCTTCAGCCAGGCCCAGTCCTGGTTGTTGGGGCCATCTGGGGAATGAACCAGCAGATGGAAAATATCTCTGTGTGTGTGTGTGTGTGTATGTGTGTGTGTCTCCTTTTCTCACTCTGTAACTCTGCTTTCAAATAAATAAATATTTTAAAGATTTGGTATAGGGGCCAGTACTGTGGTGTAGCAGGTAAAGCTGCCGGCATCCCATATATGGGTGCTGGTTCTGTCCCAGGTGCTCCACTTCCATTCCAGCTCTCTGCTATGGCCTGGGAAAGCAGTGGAAGCTGGCCCAAGTCCTTGGGCCCCTGCACCCATGTGGGAAACACGGAGGAAGCCCCTGGTTCCTGGCTTTGGATTGGCACAGCTCCAGCCATCAAAGGAGTGAACCAGCAGATGGAAGACCTCTCTCTCTCTCTGCCTCTCTCTCTCTGTAACTCTGCCTTTCAAATAACAAATAAATAAATAAATCTTTAAAAAAATTGGTATGAAAAAGCCATAGTCAATAGGGTGGCTTATTTTCTCTGAATTAATAATCAGTGTTTGACTGTGTTATTTTAACCCAAAAAGAAAATGAAAGCATTAGGTTGTGTATAAAAGGCTGTGTTCTACAAATACCAGTCATTAATTTTAATTCCAGTGCCTTTGAAAGCTATAATCTAGGGATCAGAAGCATGAGGCTGCAGCATATTCCTGCCATCAGACGCAGTCCCTAGGAAACCTGTATTTCTGAAATGCTGAACAGCACCACCTCAGTGATTCCTCGCCTTGTAGATTTTCAATAAATATTTTATATGCTTTCTGTGTGTCTTAAAAAATAAACCATACAAGGTACAGGGAAAGTTACAGTTCTCCAAACTTGAACAACAGGGCATTATACAGAAGAAGTGAAGAGATTTCTGTAAATAATTTTCACAATAAAAGTCAGTAAGAATTTTGAGCTGGCCTCGTTTTTGGCAGGTTTGCCTTCCAACATCTGTTCATCCTCATAGTCTGATTTAAAATTCATCTGTATATTTTCCCTATCGATCTAGCTGTTTATTTACAAAAGTGCCAAGATTTCTTGCATCAGTCAAGGCACTGAAAGTATTTTAGGTTACCACTCGAATAAGTAGGCTGGGAGAAGGTAAAGTACGCAAGAACTCATGTGCTAAAAAAGACTCAAAGTTGAGTGCACAGGCACCATCATTAATTTGGTTTGGGATATTATTAATGTGCTATGTGTGCATCACTACTCGAAACAAACTGCAGGCTGCACTGAGTCTTTTTCATTTTCTGTCCGCAGTATGAACAGGAAGGGTGGATTTTTGACTTGGACATTCTCAGATACTGAAAATCTCTGGGATATTTGCTTCACATATTATGTCAGTTTACTAATTCATGTATGAAAATATTTCTAAAAGTTTTTGGAAAGGTGGAATTAACAGTTCAGTTTGGTGGAAAATAATTTTAAATTCATGTAACAGGGTTACACTACTAAGTTGACTTTAATGTAAAAAAAAAATCCTCCCTCTTTACAACTGTGGTCTTTTTTACACTGATTACCTATAGTTTGAAAGGCAGGAATCAACAGATTTTTTTGACTGTTTGTTTGCTTTTACCATTTTGCCATCAGGATCATCTGCTTCACTTTTCTAGTTTGCTAATTCTAGGTTCACAGAAGTGGAAGATGGAGGAAATGAATGGTCAGTGTTCTCTGAGGTTGGCAGGTGATTTAAGCTGAAACACCCTCTAATATTTGCATGAGTGGTTTCCAAAAATGATCATAAAGGAATAAAGAAAACAGGATTAGGCATATGGAGAGGTCGAGCTCTGATGTGTAAGCAACAGAGGCCTCCACTGATCTCATGGGAAGGTCTAATTGAGAGATCCCAGGTCTAGAAGGTCAGACTGCTCCTTCCCAGCACACACACACACTAAACAAATCAGGATGGAAGCCCCTTGTAACAAATATGTATCAATGATGATAATCCCCAATCAAAGGATACAGAATTTTCAGAATGAATAAAAAAAAGACCCGTCCATACGATGATTACAAACAATTGACTTGACAAGTAAAGATAAACATAGACTGAAAGTGAAGGGTTGGAAAAGACAAAAATGGAAACTAACTATAAATGTACACCAGAAGTTTTCTGGAGTGATAGCTAGACAGAACTCTGGTAAAATAGGTATTCAATCAAAAACTGAAAAGAAGGCAAAGCCATTATATACTAATTTTATATATATGTGTGTGTGTGTGTGTGTGCGCGCACGCAGCCAAACACAAGAAAACTCAAATATAGACTGCAAATACTTTTAGATCAAAAGAGAAAGGCAGACTCCAATAGATTATGTATGAGACTTCAATACCCATTGTCTTCAATGGACAGATCGTCCTTCAAGAAAATAGAGAGATACATCAGAGTTGAACCTTATTATGGACCAAAAGGACAAGGTAGACACTTATAGAATATTTCCCCCAACAGTTTCAGAATACATTTTCTTCTCACCAGCACAGAGAATTTTTTTAGGATAGAATGTATATTATGTCACAAATCAAGTGTCAGATAATTTTAAAAAGAGAGCAAATGTGCCATGTATCTTCTCAGACCACAAATGAATAAAACTACAAGTCAATAGGAAGAATGAAAAATTGCAAATTGAATAACATGTTATAGAATGACCAATTGCAAAAATTAAAAATTCTCAAAATACATGAAAATGAAAAACCATCAAAATCTGAGGTACAGTAAAATCAGTATTAAGAAGGAAGTCTGGGGCTGGCACTGTGGTATAGCAGCAGGAAAAGCTGCCACCTGCAGTGCCAGCATCCCATATGGGCACCAGTTCGAGTCCCAGCTGCTCCACTTCTGATTCACCTCTTTGCTATGGCCTGGGAAAGCAGTACAATATGGCCCAAGTCCTTGGGCCCCTGCACCCATGTGGGAGACCCTGGAGAAGCTCCTAGCACCTGGCTTCAGATCAGCGTAGTTCCAGCCGTTGCGGCTATCTGGGGAGTGAACCAGCAGATGGAGGACCTCTCCCTCTGTCTGTCTGTCTGTCTGTCTCTCTCTTCTTCTCCTTCCCTCTGTGTAACTATCTCAATGAAACAATCTAATGATGCAACTCAAGAACTCACAAAATAGGAACAAATCAAACACCAAATTAGCAGGAAGTGAGATATAACAATTTAACGATGAACAAACGAAATTCAAACTAAATACATACAAAAGATCAACAAAAAGTTTTGAAATGACACCAATTTTTAGCCATACTAACAAAAAATCAGTAAACTTAGAAAAAGTAGACATTACAAGTAATACTTCAGAAATACAAAGGCTCCTAAGAAACTATTATGAACAACTATAAGCTAATGAATTGGAAAACCTTAAAGGCATGCACATATTCCTGGATACATATAGCCTAAAATATTAAATCAAGAAGATACAGAAAATTTAAACAGATCCACAAATAGTAATGAGATTGAAGCAGTAACTAAAAGTCTCCCAGAAAACTATGATACCTGAACGCTTCAACAAATGCTAAAGAACAAATAATTCCAATATGCAAACTGTTCAAAAAGATTGAAAAGGATGGAACTCAGCCAAATTTACTTTTGACACTAGCATTATTTTAATACAAAAACCAAGTGGAGATGCAAAACAAAAAACTGTAGACCAATATTCTTGGTGAATAAACATGTAAAAATTCAACAAATACTAGCAATCTGGATTCAAGACTATAATAGAAAGATCATACATAAAAATCAAGTGTGTTTTTTTTTTTAACCTGAGATGTAAGGAAGGTAAAACATTTGCAAATAAATGAATGTCATAAATCTTACCAATAGAATGCAAGGGAAAAAAAACTCACATTAACATCTCAATAGGTGCAAAAAATCATTTGAAAAGATTCAGCATTCTTCGTGATAAAAACCCACAACAAATTAGGTACAGAACAAACATGCCTTAAATTGATAAAGCCTCACTTGACAAAACAACAGTCAATATCATTGAATGGAGAAAATCTGAAAGCATTTCTCATGAGATCTGGAACAAGAGGAGGATGTCTACTTTCACTATTGTTATTCAGTATGGTAAAGAAAGTATTAGCAAAAGCAATTAGGGGAAGATCAAGAAATAAAGAGCATCACAATTGCAAAGAAATCAAAATACCCACATTTGTAAATGACATGATTTCATAGATGGATAAGCCAAAAAATTCCAACAAAATGCTGTTAGAACTGACAAATAAATTCAGTAAAGTAGATGAATACAAAAATATTTAAAAAGTATCATTGAGGGTCCTGGTGCTGTGAACAATGGGTTAACGCCCTGGCCTGAAGTACTTGCATCCCATATGGGCCTCAGTTCGAGACCCCGATGCTCTACTTCCAATCCAGCTCTCTGCTATGGCCTGGGGAAGCAATACAAGATGGCCCAATTCCTTGGGCCCCTGTACCCATGTGGGAGACCCAGAGGAAGCTCCTGGCTCCTGGACTTGGATCGGTGTAGCTTTGGCCATTTCAGCCAATTGGGGAGTGAACTATCGGATGGAAGACCTCTCTCTCTCTGCCTCTCCATCTCTTTGTTTAACTCTGACTTTCAAATAAATAAATAACTCTTTAAAAAAAAGTGTCATTGTAAAGAATTATTTATTTGAAAGGCGGAGTTACAGATAGAGAGAAGAGAAAGGGTGAGCTACCATTTGGTGGTTCACTACTCAGTTAGTCACAAAGGTCAGGGTCTAAAACAGGAGCTTTATCCAGGTATCCCAGGTGGGTGGCAAGGCCCTAAACACTTGGGTCACCTTCTGGTGCTTTTTCCATGCTGTTAGCAGGGTGTTGGATCAGAATCAGAACAACCAGGACTTGAAGTGGCACTCATTTGGGATACTGGCATTGCAGGCAACGGGGTAATGGCTTTAATTGGCCACAATGCCAGCCACAAAAGTGGTATTTTTATAGACAAATGATCATCTTTCTGAAAGAGCAATCAAAAATTAAAGCCCATTCATAATTGCTACAATAATTTAAACATTAAGGATAAATTTAACCAAAGATGATAGTTCTTTATAATAAAAATATAAAACAATAAAGAATAAAATCAAAGACACACAAATTTGAAGATATGCCCTGTTCATGGACTCGAAGAATATTGTTAAAATGTCCATCCCACCTAACTCAATCTACAGATTCAATGTAATTCCTATCAAAATGCCAACAACATTCTTTGTAGGATTAGAAAAAAAAATTCTGCAATTCATATGTTGGAAACATTAAAGACCCACAATAATGTAAATAGCCTTAACTCTCCAGTTAAAAGACACATGCTGGCTGAATGGATTCAAAAACAAGACCCGATTATTTGCTGCCTACAAGAAACTCATGTCACCAAAGATACAAGCAGGCTGAAAGTGAAAGGATGGAAAAAAAATTCCATGGTAACAGAAACCAAAGAGTCTTTGTAATCATCCTAATATCAGACAAAATAACACAAAAACTGTTAAAACAGACAAAGCAGGGCACTGTCTAATGATTAAGGGATCAATTTGACAGGACGATGTGCTATAATAAACTTATAGGCACCCAATTACAGGACTCCTGGCTATTTAAAAGAAATATGAATGGATCTAATGGGAGACATAGACTCCCATACAATAATAATAGGGGACTTCAATACCCCATCTTGAGCAATGGACAGATTAATCAGAAAGAAAATCAACAAGGAAACAACAGAGATAATCGACACTGTAGACCAAAAAGGACCTAATGGCTATCTACAGAACTTTCCATCCCACAGTTGCAGAATACACAGTCTGCTCACCAGTGCATGGAACGTTCTGTAGGCTAGACCACATGCTAGGCCATAAAGCAAGTCTCAGGAAATTAAAAAAAAAAAAAAAAAAAAAGAAATACCATGTGTCTTCTCTGACCACAGTGGAATGAACCTGGAAATCAATAACACAAGAATGAGCTGACATCAAGCTCAGAAGCATCTGCACTCAGAAACAACACTCAGGAAAGTGAAGAGGCAAGCAACAGGATGGGCGAAATTAGTTGTAAACTATGCAACTGATAAAGGATTAATTACTTGAATCTATAAAGAGGAAACTCAACAACAACAAAACAATTGAGTTTGGATGCAACTGGAAACCATTATATTTAATGAAATATACCAGTCACAAAAAGACAAATACCACATGTTCTCCCTGATCTGTGGTAACTAACAGAGGACTTTGAGATGTGATGATTTTGAACTTTTTTTCCTCATACTACTTGTTGAACTTTTTACTTAGTATAGGGTTAATATTATGTGTATAAATTTAACTGAAAATAGATAATTGTAAAAAAAAAACTAAGAATGGGAATAGGAGGAGGATATATGGGAGTGTGCTGAAAGGTAGGGTTGGGTGGGAATTATTACTATGTTCCTAAATTTGTATATATGAAGTGCATGAAATTTGTATATCTTAAATAAAAGTTTTCTAGAAAAAAAAAGAATATTTAAAAAATAGTAAATGAGACCTGAGTGAATACTGCATCAATAGTTCTCTGCATCTGTTGACCTAGATAAAAAAAATCAGAATTGTTCCCTTCATGTTAGTCTAAATCCTTATCAAGTTGTCTAACTTCTTTGTTAACTAATTTTTTTTTCTGAAAAAAAAAAAAGTCCCGGAATATCCAAAGTGATTGTGAGCAACAAGAAAAACATCAAGATAGGGGCTTCATAGTACCTGATTTCAAAGCATACTACGAAGCTACAGTAATTAAAACAGCATGATACCGGGATAAAAGCCAGCACATAGATCATTGGAACAAGATGAAGAACCCAGAAATTAATTCACATACACAAAGCCAACTGCTTTTTTTTTTTTTTTTTTTTGACAGGCAGAGTGGACAGTGAGAGAGAGAGACAGAGAGAAAGGTCTTCCTTTGCCCTTGGTTTACCCTCCAATGGCCGCCGCGGCTGGCGCGCTGTGGCCGACACACCCCGCTGATCGAAGGCAAGAGCCAGGTGTTTCTCCTGGTCTGCCATGGGGTGCAGGGCCCAAGCACTTGAGCCATCCTCCACTGCACTTCCGGGCCACAGCAGAGAGCTGGCCTAGAAGAGGGGCAACCAGGATAGAATCCGGCGCCCCGACCAGGACTAGAACCCGGTATGCCAGCGCCTCAAGACGGAGGATTAGCCTGTTGAACTGCGGCACCTGCTTAAAGCCAACTGCTTTTCAACAAACATGCTAAGAACACAGAATACAGAAAGTGTACTCTTCGACAAACGGTTCTTGCAAAACTGGAAATACATATGTTGAAGAATGATCCACACCTATTACAATATAATTGTAATATACCTATCACATTATAATATACTTGTAACATCCCTATTCTGACAGGGATGAGGTAGTTATCTCATTATGGTTTTGATTTGCATTTTCCATGATGGCTAGTAGGCTGAACACGTTTTCATATACTTGTTGACAATTTGAAGTTGTTTGATCAATTCAAGAGGGATTAAAGACCCAAATATAAGACCTAAGACTAAGAAACTGTCACAAGAAAAAACAGGAAACATCAAGACATTATCAAAGGCAATGACTTCTTTAATAAGAACCCAAAATAGAGACAACAGAAGCAAAACTTAGACAAGTGGGACTACATCAAATTCAGAAACTTCTGCACAACAAATGAGTCATTCAACAGAATGAAGAGATACATGTCAGAATGGAATAAAGTACCTGCAAAGTAATTGCCTGGCAATTGATTAATATCCATGACTCAATATCAGTGACTCAAAACACTCAACAACAAAAAACAACCACTCACATTATGACATGGGCAAAGGACCTGAATAGACAGTTCTCAAAAGAAGACCTTCAAATTGTTAACAAACATGAAAACATGTTCAACCTACTAGCCATCAGGGAAATGCAAATCAAAACCATAATGAAATAACTACTTCACTGCTGTCAGCACAGCTGTTATCAAAAATACAAAGTAAAAAACACTGGCAAGGATGTGGAGAAAGGGTGACTTTTATACACCGCTGATAGGAACGTAAATTGGTACAGCCACCATGGAAACAGTATGGAAATTTCTTTAAACACTGAATAGAGTTGCCATGTAATCCAGCAATCCCACTAATAGGTACACATACAAAGGGCATGAAATCATAACATCAAAGAAATACTTCTTCTACCATGATTGTTGCAGCACTGTTAAGAGTCACAATATGGAATCAAACATGGTGTCCAGTATTAGATGAGTGGAGAAAGAATTGTGCACACATACACACAGACACACACAGATATAGTATTCAGCCATAAAAAAGAATGAAATCCTATCATTTTCAGCAAAATAGACTGCTCTGGAGGACAGTATGTTAAGTGAAATGAGTCAGACGCTGGGAGATGAATACTGTATATTCTTCCTCATACGTCAGCATTTAAAAAAAGAAACCTCAACCTGAGCACAGAATGCTGATTATTAGCATCCAGGAAGTTTGGGAGGATAGAGGTAGTTTGGCTTAAAAAAAAATAGGGCAAGCTGGGTGTGGTTCATTCTTACAAATATATTAGTATTACATGTTAATAGGGGAAGCCATATGTGGTTTATAGATTTTTAAAAATATCTCATCAATTCAAGATTTTAACAATAAGGAGACCTAGGGGTGGGTATATAGAAACTCTGTACTACTTTAAAATTTTTATTTCCTAAATTTAAAACGATTCTTTGTGAGACCTGAGCCTGGATCAAGGTGTAACTATTTTAAATTAGGCCTCCATCTTGTAACTTGGGCCTGACCAGGCCCTGAACCCTAAGCCAGAAGCTCCTAAAAGTAAATAAATGAACTCCCCTTGCGATAAACTCTCCTAGCAACAGCTGATTAGCAGAGAACAGAGAAATACCTAGAGTTCCTGGTGTCTTCTCAGGGCAGATAAGGTGATTGATAGCTACCCGAGACCCTGCAATTCGGCACGTACACCCCAGCAGCTCGGACCCTATGCTCCGGCCAATCAATTAAAAAGGCATCAGCCCCAAAGCCATCCAACCACCTTTAGTAGGTCCGTTCCTGCCACTGGATGCACTAATCAGTTCTAAGAGATGGCCTTTGAATTTCCTGCGGGATGAGATGATTTGCTAAATGGTACCATGATGTATAGAATGTCTCTGAGAACCCTATAAAAACCCTGTTAACTGAAGGGTCGGGGCTCTCAATTCAGTCCGGCTGTGTCGGCGTTGATTGAGAGCCCAGGCCCGGACCTGCAATAAAACTCTCGTGTGCTTTACAGCAGTATCGTCTCCTTGGTGGTCTTTGGGGACGACTGAACTGGGCATAACACTTTAATTAAAAACTTTAAAATTAAAAACACATTTCCCATATTCCAAGTAACAGTGAGTGCCAATTTCTAGTGAGAATATTAATCACAAAAATTACACATTTTAAAAACTGCTCAACATATAAAATCAGAAAATAGGGTACTTTTATTAATTCCCTTGATAATTTATCCTTTGTATTTTTAAATGTTTATACACACACACACACACACACACACACACACATATATATATATATCTGGAATAGTCTCTGTATATGATAATATATCATGTTCTATATAAGTAAAAGAAAGGATCCAGCATTTTGGCATAACTGGTTAAGCTGCCACCTGCAATGCCAACATCTCATATGGGCTCCAGCTCTATTCTCAGCTGCTTCACTTCCCATGTGCCTGCTAATGCACACTAGAAAGCAGAAGATGGCCCAAGTGCTTGGTCCCCAGTACCTATGTAGGAGACCTGGATGAACCTCCTTACTCCTAGTGTCACCCTGGCCATTGCAGCCATTTGGGGAGTTGAACCAGTGGATGGAAGTTCGCCATTGTTAGTCAACTGGCGCAGGCACAGTCTCTTATCTGTGGCGCGATCTGCATTCTGTTCCCCGGTATCCTCCGCCATTACTGACATTCTATTTCCTGGTACCAGTCGCCATTACTGAAAGCCAGGTAGCCACATGGCCCAAATCACCTGTGCTTAGCTCCACCCCCAACCTAATGGGATTGGCTAATTCCTACCTCACTGCCCACCCCCTGGAAAAACTATATTAGACCCCCATCCCAGACACACGGTCTCCTTTTTCCTTCACCGCCCCTTCACTCCGGTCTGTAGGGTGTTCCCCAATAAACCCTTTCCCTTACTCCGGTGTCCGGTGTGCTTTGTGACGGCTAACATTAAGATATAACACCCATCCCTGTCATTTTCTCTCTTTCTGTAACTCTGCCTTTCACATAAAATAAATTTTAAGAACAAAGTAAAAGAGTCTTTTCTAATAAAAAATAAACTTTTGTTTAAGTTGTGAGTGGTGTAAAAACTTTTCCTTTCACCCTATTATTGGTAAAGTTAAATAAAAATTTAAGATATCACACCTAACAAGCTTTATCAACTTTCTTTCACTGATGAGCTAAAGAATTCCATTTCAAAGATTCTTAGACATTCATTAACAAGTTTATCAACAATCTTATGATTTCAGTGGCATGTTAAATGTTTTATTTCCACCTTACTCTAATCAGCATTTAAACAATGTTCCTGTCAGCATTTTATTTATATTTGCACACAGTCTTTGTTCATCAAAATATGAATATAAACATGATATTGGAAAAAATAGATTGACATTTCTACTTCTTTTATTTTCATGTATGTTCATCAAGATGTCTCCTGATCTATAATGTGCTATGTGAGTTCACTTGGTCAAGAGAAGTGAGTGCTCTGTGTATGTGATGTGCATCCAGTCTCTCTCCAGTCCCAGTCTCAAAGATGTGAAAAGTAACATCTCTTGTGTAAACACTCAGCCATTTCTCAAGAACCAGATTCTTTGAAGTGGAAGAGGGAAATCACCTTTTTAAAATTATAAAGTTAAAACCTGGCCCTGAGATAGACATACAGGACTAACTGATACACAAATGCCCTGAATAGTGTTTTGAATATTCCAGTCTCTGCCCTACAATTATTACACTTGGGCTGTCAAAAAGATTGTTTAAAATGTGCTTAGCAGAATAAAGCAGGCTATATTCATCACTAATTACCCTAATTTATGAAAAAGTAGACTTAATATTTATATTATTTATAAATTAGTTTTTGGGAAAATAGAAAAATCAAGGGAGAAAAAGACAACTTTGGAGCATTAGCAGAAGCATTCCTGAGAAGACAACCCTAGCCCAAGGGGTTCCTACCTTCCAAGGAGTGTGTGCTGGAAGAGAGGGCACAGGGTCTGTTGACCACATGAGGGTGGAGGACAATGCCTGGGGACAGTGTTAACAGGAATTTACCTGCTGCAAAACAACACTGGCTGTAGGGCATTTACTAAATGCTGGGGTATCTTTAGCTTTTTGTTAACAATGGCTTCAAATTTCATTAAATTGTAAACATAAAACTGTGTGTGTGTGTGTGTGTGAAAGAGAGAGAGAGAGAGAGAGAGAGAGATAATTTCAATTCCTTGATATCTTCTCCCAAAACCAGAAATAAGTAAAAGCGTTTGCATAATTATCTAATTCACTTCATAATTCGAGGTCTCAAGAGAGATAGCAGGAGCCAGTGCTGTGGTGTAGTGGGTATAGCTGCTGCCTGCAGGGCCAGCACCCCATATGGGCGCCTGTTTGAGTCCCGGCTGCTCCACTTCCCATCCAGCTCTCTGCTATGGCCTGGGGAAGCAGTGGAAGATGGTCCAAGTCCTTGGGCCCCTGCACCCATGTGGGAGACCTGGAAGAAGCTCCTGGCTCCAGATTGCCACAGCTCCTGCCATTGCAGCCCATTGGAGAGTGAACTAGCGGATGGAAGACCTCTCTCTCTCTCTCTCTCTCTCTTTCTCTCTTTCTCTCTTTCTCTCTTTCTTTCTCTCTTTCTCTCTTTCTTTCTCTCTCTTCCCCTCCTTCTCTGTTTAACTCTGACTTTCAAATAAATAAATAAATCTTAAAAAAGGATAGCAAATAAAATACATGTCCATATATTTTGGAAGCACCTAATACATACCAGTTCCTGTATAGATGCTTAGACATAGCTCTTGACCTCATACATACTTTTCAACAGCCAAAAACCAAGCAAACTGAAGGATTTTCCACTCAACTCTCTGTGACACCATAATTGTGAGACTCAGTTGTCACTAATACAGTAGCCAAAGCATCTCATGCTAAGAGCAGGGCTCTGATTGCCTTCGCAGGATTTCTGCTGCTTTTTCTGAGGACTAAGCTATTGTGAAGAACAGACTCCTGCTCCTGCTCTGCTCCTGTTTTCTTTTTATTTCTTGCTGCAAAAGTGGCTGCCACAAATTGAGATTTGATTCAGAATCCTTAAATTTCACATCTGTTATCAATATGGTGACTTAGAAGTCTGAGAACTTTGAAAGAAGAGTCATTTTCCTGTCTTTAGTAACTTTCTCACTTTCCTAAATGGTGTAAAATTGGCTACGCACCTCTGCTCTACTGAGTTCTACTATTTCTGCAATAAAATCCATAATGACATTATAGAGAATTCAAAGGAAGTCTTTACAACTGTCAGAATATATATTTCATTTCTATTGATTGATCTTTGTAGAAATATAGAGTTGATCATAATAATCACTATTAAGTATATTTGTATACAAATGTGTGGGCAGGGTCAGGAGTGGGATGGACAGAATATGAATCAAATGAATGTTTAAGTATGTGAGTATTCACAGACAATTAGCATTCTAATTTTGATTTATTGTTTCCTCATTTACTCCGATTTCCTTACTCCTGAAGTTACAGTGACATGGAGCCTATTCAGAAGTTACTCCTATTCAACATATGGCATGAAGGAGTGAATTGTATTCTCATCCACTCAGATTTTGGTGTAGTACATTGCCTTAGTACAGAACTTGAGCTGACTTGAGGAATATAGTGAACCTATTTCCATTTCTGAAATGAATTGTGGTAAATGATGTCACAAACATACTTAGGAGTTACATTCGCCTACATTTTATACAACTGTGCATATTTTAAGTACTATTCTAAGTGTTTCAGATTTTGGCATCACAGTTCTGACAGTTTCATAACAGAATCTATATTAATTTCCACATTTATATAGTTGTAGGATATTTTAAGAGGATTATCTATAAATACTGCATTTGAAACAATATGCTTTTTAAAATTAAGTTGCAAGTTAATCTGCTACATTTTCAATTTAGTCTATAATCTTCAGTTATGTATTAATTTATTTTAGGTCAACTTTTATTAATTTATATTTATTTATCCAAAAAAACATAAATTAGAAGAAACTAACAATTTTTAAAGTTATTTACATTTGTGGCTAATTATGCTTTCTCTTTCTTCATGGATTTTTTTTTTCATAAGTGGATTTTTACCTGCAGATCTATTATAACAAATAGTTCACAGAATTATTTATACTGTATTTCTGCTTTTGAAATCATTGACTTTTCTCTGATCTTTGCATTTTTGTTATGTTAATGTATCTTCATTTTACATTTTTTGATATGCTTTAGTATTTTTAAATATTTATTTGGGAGGCAGAGGCATTCACGTAACAGAGAATGTTCCTTTTTGCTTGCTTCTTCCACCGATGTTTTTAATGGTGAAAGCTGGCCTGAGGCCAAAATCAGGACCCAAGAACTCAATCCAGCTGTCCCATATTGGCAGCAGGAACCCAACTACTTTTGCAATTACCACTGACTCCCAGGGTCAACACCAACAAGAAGTCAGAAATGGAGCCAGATGCAGATCCGGCTGAAAAGCCCATGAGAGTATTTCAGGCATGGAAAGCCAAGACACTCTGGCAAAAAAAAAAAAAAAAAAAAAAAAAAAATGACCTAAAAGAAAGATCTCTGCGAGTGAGATCCCAGTGGAAAGAACAGGTCATCAAAGAAGGAGGTAACTTTCTCTGAAGGGAGGAGAGAACTTCCACTTTGACTATGACCTTGTCTAAATATGATCAGAGTCGGTAAACTCAAAAGGCTTCCATAGCCTTGGAAACTCATGACAAGAGCCTAGGGTGATTACTGATGCCATAAACAAGAGTGTCAATTTGGTGAGTCAACAACAGGAGTCACTGTGCACTTACTCCTCATGTAGGATCTCTGTCCTTAATGTGCTGTACATTGTGATTTAATGCTATAACTAGTACTCAAACAGTATTTTTCATTTTGTGTTTCTATATGGGTGCAAACTGTTAAAACCTTTACTTAATATATGCTAAACTGATCTTCTGTATATAAAGAGAATCGAAAATGAATCTTGATGTGAATGGAAGGGGAGAGGGAGTGGGAAAGGGGAGGGTAGTGGGTGGGAGGGAAGTTATGGGGGGGGGAAGCCATTGTAATCCATAAGCTGTACTTTGGAAATTTATATTCATTAAATAAAAGTTAAAAAAAAAAAAAAGAAGTGGAGCCAGATACTGAATTCAGGCATCAGTGTCTGGGTGCTAACATCTCAACAGGCATCCTAACCACTAGGCCAAACAACTCCCCCAGGAAATGCAACAAAACAAATCTTAATTGTTAGATGAGTTCTCTCTTTTGCATATTATCAAATAACATTGACTGAAACCTTGAAAGAAAATATCGTAATTTTTCAACATTTTCTTCAAGATGATTTGGCTATTCTAGATTATTTACATGTCTTGCAAACTTTCAGTATCACCTTGTCTTTTTTTTTTTAAAAAAAACTCCAAGAAGTCTTTGCAGTCTGTTTATATTTCACTGAAAGAACTTATCAGTAAGGTAAAAATTGACTTCTTAAACTTTAATTCTTCTAATTTATGTGTGGTATATCTCTGCACTAATTCATAACACTTATTTGTGTTCTGGTGTTTTTAAATAATTTTATAATTTAGTTATGAGTATAAATATGATGCTATACCTTTTAATGAACTTGCCATAATATTGTCAATGTACACAAGTATCATACAATCACTAAAATCAACACAGTAGCATTCATAAAATATTGTTAATGAATTTGTAAATATTATTAAATCTTCATCATTTTCAACAAAATATCCTATATTTCTGTTCAAGTTTGGGCTGTTCTACTTCCAATTCAGCTACCTGCTAAAGCAAGTTGGGATGCAGTGGAAGATGGCCCAAGTGTTTGGGCTCCTGCTACCCATGTGGGAGACTCAGATGGGGTTCTTAGATACTGGTTTGGCCTGGACCAGCCCCAGATATTGCAGTCATTTAAGGAGTGAACCAGCATATGGAATATAGATCAATCAATCTCTCCCTCTCTTCCTCTCCCTCTCTCTTTCTCCCTCTCTGTCTTCCCCTAACTCTAACTCTGCCTTTCAAATAAATAACTTGAATTTTTTAAAAAAAAAATCTGTCCTTTAAAGTAATATATCTATTTTTATGTGTTCATGTGTGTGTATATATATATTTATATGTGTGTGTGTGTATGTGTGTGTGTACATGCATATGTGTATATACATGTATGTGTATGTTTATATCTACCTACGAAGATAGTGAGTTTCATTCTCGGCTGTCATTTAATGTCCATAACAATCCATTTTACCTGAAGTAAGATTGGTGGCTTTTTCATTATACTTTTTTCTCTCCTCTAGCTTCCTCTCCTCACCCCATCTCTCCTTGACCTTCTGTGCATATGGGTGTATCTGTATGTATGTGCGTGCAAAAGAGGTTATATAAGCATAATACCAGGTGGCAACTGATGGTAAGTTAAGACAAGAAGCCTTAGCATGAAACATTTCCAACACCCTGATCTTGGATTTTGTAGGCTCCAGAAATTTAAAACAGAATGCCTGTTGTTTAAGAAAAGTAGTTTCTGGCATCGTGAGAGGACCAATACACAATGCAATTCTTAATTCTCCTTTCAAGTGCTGAAGATATCTGGACTGATGAAAACATGCCACAGACACTGCACCAATAGGTTCCCTCTGATGTAAGTGCACAATAAACACCGAGTACAAATTTAAGAATGAGAAGGTTATAAGTTTTAAATATATAGTTAACATACTTGAGGTATTTCCAATAAAATATATTTTGTTAACATTGAATAAAGAGACAATTTGTGATTCAATATGAGACACTAAAAAATGAGAATATTCATCTTCTAGGACAAAATATGGCAAATGGTAATAGAAAAATACAAAGAAATGTGATATTAAATAATAATTATTTTACTTATTTGGCTTATCTTTATCTTAAATTGTCAGTTTGAAAATGAAAAAAAATAACTATCATTCTTACCTCAAAAAGAAATTGCATACTTTCTTTTTTTGTTAAGGGAAAGGGTTTATTGGGGAACACCCAACAGACCAGAGTGAAGGGGCAGCGAAGGGAAAGACAGAGAAAGAGAGTATAAGAGAGAGAGAGTATAAGAGAGAGGAGAGGAGCTAGCAAAGAGAGAAGATACAGCAGAGGAGAGAGGAGAGAGGAGAGCAGAGCCAAGAGAGAAGAGTCAAGAGCCAAGAGAGCACATGTGCAGGAACAGGCCCTTTTAAAACTTCGCCTGAGGGCGGGCAGGGAAGCAGGGGCAGCGAATCCCATTAGGATGGGGGTGGAGCCTGGTTCAGGTAGCTGGGCCACAGGGCCACCTGGCTAAAACTGCACCAGTTTCCTAACATTCCCTCCTTTTGTTTTTTATACAGCAGGGTTTATATGGGGTCACATTAGTCCCAAAAATCCAGGAGGGGAAAAGGGACGATGATCTGTCTTTAGAGCTACTTCCTACTGATATGGCCCCAGAGGCCTAAAGGGTTAAAAGCTTTGTAAAATCCTACAGGTGCTTTCAAAAATACTGTGAAGTAAGCAAGTGCCTCTTGTTGGTTAATGAATTTATAATTTTAAACGTGGCAACTTAAAGTCTTTTGTCATCCACAGTTTTATATATCAGATTCGCTGCTCATAAAACTAAAGTGTTGTTGGTTCTGTGTTTAGCTATCCTCCTATAGGTTCCAATGGACTTTTTTCCAGTCACATCTATTGTATTCAGTATTTTGGGATGGCTCTGTAAACAAATGAAGCCAATAATGTATTAAAGGTACCAACTGAGAAAAAGTATGGTTAACTGAGGTTACTAAAAACAAAAAGTAATTGAAATCAATTGGTAATTTACAAACAGAAGTTAGATTTTTTAAAAAAAGCTAATATTTTTTTTTTATGCCAGAAGTGAGAATTTTATTGACTTATTATTGCAATTTTTCAGCATACAAAGTACTTAATCAAGTATATTTACAATTCTTACATAATGTACATTTTAGAATAACTATAAAGATATTGTACTTTGCTCCATTTACAATGACAAACTACAGTAAAACTACATTCATTAATTAGATACAAATCCTCTACATACTAATAAAAAGTAAATGGAGTGTTGGTTATACATTCTTTAAAAATACCTTGTCATGGGTAGCAAGAAATATTACATGTAATAAGTCTTTATGACTGGAATGATCCAGAATACCACAAAGCACAAGTAAACACTTATGGAAAAATAGCTCATCATTTCCAAAAGTTAACTTTTCACCTTTGTGTAAAATGGTGCCAAACAATCTTTATAATGTGGCAAGCTTTCCTTGCTTAAAATTAACACCCAAAAGAGTGTTAGGGAGTTTGAAGAAAAGTGGGAAAATCTAGACAATAAGTAATGCAAAGACCAATGCAGAGAAAAGATTATTTTAACAAATCTAGCTTTGTACTCCCTATTATCACACTTTCAGTGAATAAATACATATGAACAGAAAAGAGATATCCAAAAAGCCATATTTAGAGTTGTCCGGATCCAGATACACTGAACCCATGCCCCATTTAGTTATCTCTCATTTGGATGCATCATCCAGTAATTGAGAAGGATATGCTGAATTAAAATTGCTTTTTAAATTTTTTTACTTTCTCTAATGTTTACTGAAAAAATACAAAATTTTCTACAATTTTACATCTTCAAATCTCCATCTATTCCTTCAAACCTCAATCCAGGTTCTCCAAAATATTTGGAGTCTTGCCATGAGCATACAAGGAAAGCTGGCAGTCATTATCAGATTGTGATCCTTTACAATGATTTCAAATCGTATCATGATACAAGTAAAGTGCCTCTGACTGTCAGTCAGTCAGACCTGGGTTATGGTGTCAACTCTGTCACCAACTATCACAGCAAATGACTCCCCCACCCCTATAAAACAAGAGGAGCCCACAGGATCAAAAAAAGCTATTATTAAAACCGCTATGTTCTATTATGTTATATGTGTATACATATTGTATGTCTACATGGGAAAATTTATTAAGACTTTTATTTTAATTGGCTTATAGTTAAGATTGCCCATAAATTTAAACAGCTAAAATTATTCAAGGTTACATTTTAATTCGTGTGACCTAAATCTGTATCATATGTTTTAAACTTGTTGGTAGAAAGAAACAAAAACATTTTATATGTTTGTGCTTAAATTTGCTGGTTAAACAAGCTACATCACGTTAGATATTTAAGAGATGTTTCCAAATATATGTATTCTTAATATTTATGGAAGGCATTGGACCTTCTGGTAAATGTTTTCTTAAGTTGTTATCTAATGGTTAAAACTGCTTTCTAAGTTTTCATGTGATATTCCTATTGTCTGTAAGTGATCTGGGGCTGACACCCCCATTTCTCTATTCTAAGCCCAACTTGTTCTCTCATTTCTCTATTCTCTTCAAGGTAGGAAACTATTTACATTATGAAGGAATCTCCAAGATTCAAAATTTGATTTTTAGTTCTTATAAAATGGACAGCTAACATTTTTCTGTAATAGCATAGCCAAAATAAGAGCTTAAATTATAATTTCTTAGCTAGATTTACTTCGCCATCAGCGAGGTAAACAGTAAACAGGAAAGACCTCCCTTTCAGAACAAAGGGAAAGAAAGTTTTAAAGTGAGAATATCGTTTTCCTCATGGGCATTGTCTGCCTCAACATAAACTACTACAGAACATGCCTGTGACTACAGACTTCTAGTTTAGGCCACTGAAGATTAGAGATGGGACTTGAGCACCCCCTTGACTTGCATCCTCTGGTCTGCTTTAACAAAAGCCAAGAGAAATGGCATATTTTCAATGTGATAACTTTTTAAATTTCATTATAAATTACAGGAAATCACATAAATCCAATCATTATTCTAAATAAAGGATGAAAACAAAAATACTTTAAATTTATGAAGACCTAGATTTATTAAGCAATAACTGAAGAAAGTTTCCAACAATGAACTATACCAGCCTAATGTTGTAGCTCTTTTCAACAACCCTAGAAAGCTGCAGGACATTTGGAATGAGAAGAAAATTTCCATGTCCAATCTGGAAAAAATAAGTTTATGGTAATTTTAATGAATAACTTTAAATTTGAAATTTCTACATTTACAAGAATGATGAGATTATTATACTGAATAGAAATAATTTTTATATATGGAGAATGTAACAGTCATAAAGATTAAACAGATTTAATAGAAAAAATCATCCCCAAACCAATTATTAACTGCCTAAAATTTTAAAATAAGATATATGGAACTTGATAGTAAGGACATTAATATATTTTTTAGGAACATACAGAATACAAACAACCAGGGCTTGACACAGGTAGTATTTATAATATTTAACATCAATTAAAAACAAATCATGGGGTTGGCGTCGCAGCTCACTAGGCTAATCCTCCACCTGAGGCGCCGGCACCCTAGGTTCTAGCCCCAGTCAGGGCGCCGGATTCTGTCCCAGTTGCTCCTCTTCCTTTCCAGCTCTCTGCTGTGGCCCAGGAGGGCAGTGGAGGATGGCCCAGGTCCTTGGGTCCTGTGCCCGCACAGGAGACCAGGAGAAGCACCTGGCTCCTGGCTTCAGATCGGCGCAGAGCGCAGCCCATAGCGGCCACTTGGGGAGTGAACCAATGGAAAAAGGAAGATCTTGCTTGCTGTCTCTCTCTCTCTCACTGTCCACTCTGCCTATCAAAAAAAAAAAAAAAAAAAAAAAAGGAAAGAAAATCATGGCCCTGTGTGGACATTTGGCCGGGTAGTTAAGATGCTGAGTAGGACTCATTCGTCCCACATTAGAGCACCTGGGCTAAAGTCCCAGATCCATTTCTCAACTCAAGATTCCTGCCAGTGCAGACCCTGAGAAAAACCATTAATGTCTCAAGTAATTGGGACCCTGTCACTCACATAGGAGACCTGATTGAGTCTGTGATTCCTACCCTCAACCCAGGCCGGTCTCAGCCTTGGCTGGCTTTTGGGAGCTGGGGTATAGGGTGAGATCAAACTATAATTGGAAATTCTCTCTCCCTCTCAAATAATTTTGTTAAAATTAAAAATTTTGACTTCAGAGAATGAAAAGCAATGAACATAAAGATATGTAAGGCAGAAAAAAGAGCAACATTCAATCTCTGAGTTTGCTACCTCTAACAAAATGTTAGAACATTTGTTAAGTTTGGTCTTTTGAATGCTTTTGGACAATAGCCTGTGCTGTGAGGCTGTAACCACACCTTAGCCTAGAAGAACTGAAAATTCTGGTGTACGAGGTGACTTCCAGGAAAACTGAGTGTATTAAGTGGACAAGCAGAAGATAATTTTAAGCTCTAGGAAGTGTACAACAAAGCAAGGAAGCTTTTCCTGGGACATAAGAAGCAGTTTGTCATGGATAAAGCAGACAGTTTGATTATGAAAAGCAAAAAGGTAGATATAAAATCCATTAAAATTTAGTGTCCAGGCCTGCATATATAAGAAAATTGTAAACACAGAACAGAGATTTTTAGTCATGGGAATAAAACCTACTTAAACTCTAAGTAATGTGACCTCATCCAAGTGGGAAATGATTACAAGGCAACTAAGAGAATATTATAAAACAGAGTGAACTAGGAACTTAGTGGACTGAAAATCTAAGTTGAATTATATATCTCAGATATGAGGATGAAAATTCCACTTAAATATTGTCTTAACATTGCTTTAATCCTTTTTCCTCTGTCATAAAACAGGGATAATAATACTTATGTCATCCATATAAGGGTTACGATGTAATTAATGTAAAGCTGTCATAAAACCAACTCTTATATGTGCTTAATATGTGCTTAGTAATTAGTAAATTATCATACTAAATATTGAAGCTATAACATAGTAAATAATAGGACATAACATACACATACTATGGTGGATCATTATTGCTTCTCCTAATTTGGCAGTTAAGTATAAAATAAACCATTAATAACTTATTACTTTCATTAAAGGCTAAGACCCAGACCTTCATTATAAAATATTTTATATTATAAAACGCATATTTATTTCTTTGAGGGAGCAGTAAGACAAAAATAGAGTTACCATTCACTAGTTCATTCCCTAAATGCCCAGTTTAATGGAGTAGCTTCCTATGTGAAGCCATAAAGAAATCCTAAGTTGCATAATATTATTCAACTGCCTTCAACTCTTATTTGAAATTGAAATAACCCCCACTATATGGAAGGTGAAAAGAAGCAGTGCAACCATTTCTGAGCACTTCTTTTTTTTTTTTTTCATTTTCAATTCTCTTTATATACAGAAGATCAGTTTAGCATACATTAAGTAAAGATTTCAACAGTTTGCTCCCACACAGAAACATAAAGTGAAAAATAATAGATGATTTTTTAACTGATGATGAAATCAGATCAGACCTATTGTCATGTTTAATCCCAGTGAGAGTCAAGTTGGGAATTGATAATTTCTTTTTTTTTTTTACAGAAGATCAGTTTAGTATATATCAAGTAAAGATTTCAACAGTTTGCACCCTCATAGAAACACAAAGTGAAATATACTGTTTGAGTACTCCTTATAGCATTAAGTCTCAATGTACAGCACATTAAGGACAGAGATCCTACATGAGGAGTAAGTGCACAGTGACTCCTGTTGTTGACTTTACAAATTGGCATTCCTGTCTATGGCATCAGTAATCTCCGTATGCACCAGTCATGAGTTTCCAAGGCTATGGAAGCCTTCTGAGTTCTCCGACTCTTATCTTATTTAGACAAGGTCGTAGTCAAAGTGGAGGTTCTCTCCTCCCTTCAGAGAAAGGTACCTCCTTCTTTGAAGACCTGTTCTTTCCACTGGGATCTCACTCACAGACATCTTTCATTTAGGGTTGTTTTTTTTTTTTTTTTTTTTTTTTTGCCAGAGTGTCTTGGCTTTCCATGCCTGAAATACTCTCATGGGCTTTTCAGCCACATCCGCATGACTTTAGGGCTGATTCTGAGGCCAGAGTGCTGTTTAGGACATCCACCATTCTATGAGTCTGCTGAGTATCTCGCTTCCTATGTTGGATCACTCTCCCCTTTATTTATTCTATCGGTTAGTATTAGCAGGTACTAGACTTGTTTATGTGCTCCCTTTGACTCTTAGTCCTTTCATTATGATCAATTGTGAACTGAAATTGATCACTTGGAATAGTGAGATGGCATTGGTACACGCCACCTTGATGGGATTAAATTGGAGTCCCCTGGTATATTTCTAACTCTACCATTTGGGGCAAGTCAGCTTGAGCATGTCCCAAATTGTACATCTCTTCCCTCTCTTATTCCCACTCTTATGTTTAACAGGGATCACATTTCAGTTAATTTTCAACACTTAAGAATAACTGTGTATTAATTACAGAATTAAACCAGTAGTATTAAGTAGAACAGCCCAAAAAAAAAAAAACTACTAAGGGATAATGTATTAAGTTGTTCATTAACAGTCAGGGCTATGCTGATCAAGTCACCGTTTCTCATACCGTTCATTTCACTTTAACAGGTTTCCTTTTTGGTGTTCAGTCAGTTGTCACCGATCAGGAAGAACATATGGTATTTGTCCCTTTGGGACTGGCTTATTTCACTCAGCATGATGTGTTCCAGATTCCTCCATTTTGTTGGAAATGACTGAATTTTGTTGTTTCTTACTGTGGTATAGTATTCTAAAGAGTACATATCCCATAATTTCTTTATCCAGTCTACCGTTGATGGGCATTTAGGTTGGTTCCAGGTCTTGGCTATTGTGAATTTTGCTGCAATAAACATTAGGGTGCAGACCGCTTTTTTGTTTGCCAATTTAAATTCCTTTGGGTAAATTCCAAGAAGTGGGATGGCTGGGTCGAACGGTAGGGTTATCTTCAGGTTTCTGAGGAATCTCCAGACTGACTTCCATAGTGGCTTGACCAGTTTGCATTCCCACCAACAGTGGGTTAGTGTCCCTTTTTCCCCACATCCTCGCCAACATCTGTTGTTGGTAGATTTCTGTATGTGAGCCATTCTAACCGGGGTGAGATGAAACCTCATTGTGGTTTTGATTTGCATTTCCCTGATTGCTAGTTATCCTGAACATTTTTTCATGTGTCTGTTGGCCATTTGGATTTCCTCTTTTGAAAAATGTCTATTGAGGTCCTTGGCCCATCTCTTAAGTGGGTTGTTGGTTTTGTTTTTGTGGAGTTTCTTGATCTCTTTGTAGATTCTGGTGATTAACCCTTTATCTGTTGCATAGTTAGCAAATATTTTTTCCCATTCTGTCGGTAGTCTCTTCACTCTCCTGACTGTTTCTTTTGCAGTACAGAAACTTCTCAATTTGATGCAATCCCAATAGTGGATTTTAGCTTTGACTGCCTGTGCCTCCCGGGTCTTTTCCAGAAATTCTTTGCCTGTGCCAATATCATGAAGGGTTTCTCCAATGTTCTCTAACAACTTGATGGTGTCAGTTCGTAGATTTAGGTCTTTAATCCATGTTGAGTGGATTTTTGTGTAAGGTGTAAGGTAGGGGTCTTGCTTCATGCTTCTGCACGTGGAAATCCAGTTTTCCCAGCACCATTTATTGAATAGACTGTCCTTGGTCCAGGAATTGGTTTTAGATCCTTGATCAAATATAAGTTGGCTGTAGATGTTTGGATTGATTTCTGGTGTTTCAATTCTGTTCCATTGGTCTATCCATCTGTTTCTATACCATTAACATGCTGTTTTGATTATAACTGCCCTGTAGTATGTCCTGAAATCTGGTATTGTGATGCCTCTGGCTTTGTTTTTGTTGTGCAAGATTGCTTTAGCTATTCAAGGTCTCTTGTGCCTCCATATAAATTTCAGCATCATTTTTTCCAGATCTGAGAAGAAGGTCTTCAGTATCTTGATTGGTATTGCATTGAATCTATAAATTGCTTTTGGGAGAATGGACATTTTGATGATGTTGATTCATCCAATCCATGAGCATGGAAGATTTTTCCATTTTTTGGTATCCTCTTCTATTTCTTTCTTTAAGGTTTTGTAATTTTCATCGTAGAGATCTTTAACGTCCTTGGTTAAGTTTATTCCAAGGTATTTGATTGTTTTTGTAGCTATTGTGAATGGGATTGATCTTAGAAGTTCTTCCTCAGCCATGGCATTGTCTGTGTATACAAAGGCTGTTGATTTTTGTGCATTGATTTTATACCCTGCTACTTTACCAAAATCTTCTATGAGTTCCAATAGTCTCTTAGTAGAGTTCTTTGGGTCCCCTAAATAAAGAATCATATCATCTGCAAATAGGGATAGTTTGACTTCTTCCTTCCCAATTTGTATCCCTTTAATTTCTTTTTCTTGCCTAATAGCTCTGGCTAAAACTTCCAGAACTATATTGAATAGCAGTGGTGAGAGTGGGCATCCCTGTCTGGTTCCAGATCTCAGTGGAAATGCTTCCAACTTTTCCCCATTCAATAGGATGTTGGCTGTGGGTTTTTCATAGATTGCTTTGATTGTATTGAGGAATGTTCCTTCCAAACCCAGTTTGCTTAGAGTTTTCATCATGAACGGGTGTTGTATTTTATCAAATGCTTTCTCGGCGTCTATTGAGATAATCATATGGTTTTTCTTCTGCAGTCTGTTAATGTGGTGTATCACCTTGATTGTTTTGCGAACATTAAACCATCCCTGCATACCAGGGATAAATCCCACTTGGTCTGGGTGGATGATCTTTCTGATGTGTTGTTGCATTCTATTGGCGAGAATTTTATTGAGGATTTTTGTGTCTATGTTCATCAGGGATATTGGTCTGTAATTCTCTTTCAATGCTGCATCTTTTTCCGGCTTAGGAATTAAGGTGATGCTGGCTTCATAGAAAGAATTTGGGAGGACTCCCTCTTTTTCGATTGTTCTGAATTGTTTGAGAAGAAATGGGATTAGTTCTTCTTTAAATGTCTGGTAGAATTCAGCAGTGAATCCATCTGGTCCTGGGCTTTTCTTTGTTGGGAGGGCCTTTATTACTGTTTCAATTTCTGTTTCAGTTATGGGTCTATTTAGGTTTTCGATGTCTTCCTGGTTCAATTTAGGTAGGTTGCATGTGTCCAGGAATCTATCCATTTCTGATAGGTGTCCCTGTTTGCTGGCATACGAGTCCTTGTAGTAATTTCTGATGATTCTTTTAATTTCTTGGTGTCTGTTGTTACGTTTCCTTTTTCATGTCTGATTTTATTGATTTGGGTCTTTTCTCTTCTTTTTTTAGTTAGTTGGGCCAATGGGGTGTCAATTTTGTTTATTTTTTCAAAAAACCAGCTCCTTGTTTGGCTGATTTTTTGTAATGTTTTTTTGGATGCAATCCTATTGATTTCTTCTCTGATTTCAATTATTTCTCTTCTCCTCCTAGATTTGGGCCTGGTTTGCTGCAGATTTTCTAGATCCTTGAGATGAAGTGAAGGCTCATCTATTTGGTGCCTTTCCAATTTCTTGATGTAGGCACCTATTGATATAAACTTTCCTCTTAACACTGCTTTTGCTGTGTCCCATAAGTTTTGGTATGTTGTGCTGTTATCCTCATTTACTTCCAGATAGTTTTTGATTTCTCTTTTAATTTCTTCTATGACCCATTGTTCATTCAGGAGCATGTTGTTCAATCTCCATGTGTTTGCATATGCTCTAGGGATTCCTGAGTTGCTAATTTCCAACTTCATTCCTTTATGGTCTGAGAAGCTGCATGGTATGATTTTAATTCTTTTGAATTTGCTGAGACTTGCTTTATGGCCTAGTATGTGGTCAATCCTAGAGAAGGTTCCATGTACTGCTGAGAAGAATGTAAAATCTTTAGCTGTAGGATGGAAAGTTCTGTATATATCTGTTAGCTCCATTTGGGCTATAGTGTCATTTAAATCTACTGTATCCTTGTTGAATTTCTGTCCTGTTGATCTGTCTATTTCTGAGAGTGGAGTATTGAAGTCCCCCAGTACTATTGTATTGGGGTCTAAGTCTCCCTTTAAGTCCCTTAACAAATCTTTTAGATAAACCGGTGCCCTGTAGTTAGGTGCATATACATTGATAATTGTTATATCTTCTTGTTGTATTGATCCCTTAATCATATAGTGTCCCTCTTTGTCTCTCTTAACAGTTTTTGTGGTAAAGTTTATGTTGTCTGATATTAAGATGGCTACGCCCGCTCTTTTTTCATTTCTGTTGGCATGGTATATCTTTTTCCAGCATTTCACTTTCAGTCTGTACGGGTCTTTGTTGGAAAGATGTGTTTCTTGTAAGCAGCAAATAGATGGGTTTTGTTCCTTAACCCAATCAGCCAATCTGTGTCTTTTAACTGGACAGTTCAGGCCATTAACGTTCAATGTGACTAATGATAAGGGGTAACTTTGCCCTGCCATTTGCCAAAGATAAGTTCTAATACATGCTTTGAATTCCCTGTGATCTTCTGTTGTGAGGTTTCCTTCCTTTACCTTCTTTCATATTGATGACCGTGTTTCTGTGTTTCTGTGTGTAACACATCTTTAAGCATCTTTTGCAGGGCTGGACGAGTGGCGACAAATTCTTTCAATTTCTGTTTGCTATGAAAAGTCTTTATTTCACCTTCATTCACAAATGATAGCTTTGCAGGATATAATATTCTGGGCTGGCAGTTGTTCTCTCTTAGTACCTGGGCTATATCTCGCCATTCCCTCCTAGCTTGTAGGGTTTCTGATGAGAAGTCAGCTCTGAGTTTGATTGGAGATCCTCTGAGAGTAATCTGACGTTTCTCTCTTGCACATTTTAGGATCTTTTCTTTATGTTTCACTGTGGAGAGTTTAATTACAACGTGTCGTGGTGAGGATCTCTTTTGGTTGTGTTTATTAGGGGTTCTGTGAGCTTCCTGTACTAGGATTTCTCTGTCCTTCTCCAAACCTGGGAAATTTTCTGCTAATATCTCACTAAAAAGGCCTTCTAATCCTTTCTCCCTCTCCACGCCTTCAGGAACTCTTAGAACCCAAATGTTGGTTTTTTTTAATAGTATCCTGAAGATTCCCGACAATATGTTTTAGATTTCTAATTTCCTCTTCTTTTCTTTGATCTGACTGTATCCTTTCCTGTTCTCTGTCTTCTAAGTCCGATATTCTCTCTTCTGCTTCACCCATTCTGTTTGTAAGGCTCTCTATTGTGTTTTTCATTTGATCTATTGAATTCTTCACTTCATTATGATTTCTTGTCACTATCACAGTTTCCTGTTGTACTAGTTGTTTCGTTTCATTTTGATTTCTCCTTAATATTTCATTTTCATGAGAGAGATTTTCTATCTTGTCCATTAAGGATTTCTGTAGTTTCAGAATTTGTTTTTGAGAATTCTTAATGTTCTTACCAATTTTTTGAGATCTGCTTCTTGCATTTCTTTTATCTCATCATCTTCATAATCTTGAATTGGGGTATCTTTTTCATTTGGGGGCGTCATGGTGACTTCCTTGTTTTTATTACCTCGGTTTTTGCGTTTGTTATTTGGCATATTGGAGATATTTGGTTTCTTCACTGTGGTGCTTTTTCTTGTTATACTATGACTCTAGATTAAGTGGACTGTCTGTTTTTGATGGAGCCTTAGAGGCTTGAGATGCGTGTGGCCTGAGAGCTCTGTTTGGTGTGCCGAAGGTGACACTCCCAGATTAGGCGTGGTAGATCTCTCTCTCTCTCTTTCTTTTTTTTGATTCAAAAGGGAAGTAATTCCGCACAGCTGAACGAAGTTGGAGGTAGTTAGCAGGCAAATGATATACCCACAGGAGTCAGAGATCAGAAGCTCTTTCCCAAGGACCACACAGGGAATCTGTTCTGCCCTTCTGAGCACTTCCTAACATTTTCAAGACTTTGCAGTCACTAAAATCAAAAGCCTCAAATATGTCCAGAGGGTCCATCATCAGTTGAATTACTGGCCGAGTTCCTACCACATAATCATTTGAAAGGCAGGACAACTTTCCCTTGTGAAATGGTTCTTCTAACACTATTTTTTTTTTCATGCAAATGTCCGCCCCCAAATTTAGTGCCCATAGGAATAAAACTTGCTGCAATTACAGAGCTTAGGCCACAATCCACAATCTTAGACTTCTGATTCAGTCAGACTTTAAAAGGACATAAATTATTTTTTTGACATAAACCTTTAATAAAATTCTTGGACAAGCATTTCAAAGGCTCCACTGTAAGAGGAGCCTGCCTTAGAAAATCTTTCTCCTTCTTAGAGTAAGAGGACATGTTTTTCTTTGCTTGCTTCCTCCATCAACCTCCTCATTGTCCTATAGAGAACATCACAGCCAAACCTGGGAACCTGTACATTTTTCTTTTAATTCTTTTATATTCCTTTTCTCCCTTCAACTTCCTTTTCTGTATGATTTATATGCTGATTTTTCTTTTATTTTCTTTGTTTTCTATCATATTAGCTATAAAATTTATTTTAAAAATTCTCCAAAATATATTTTCTGACATTTATTTTCCTTACATTACAGAGGTTTATTCTTTGTTCAGACTAAACACTTACCTCTCATAATCACTTATTAATAGCAGCTTGTGAGATACATCCATTCAATATTCCGTTGCTTCCCCAAATTGACCTGCAAAGCTTTCCAGAAAATATCACTTTGTCAACTTTTTCAGTTTCCTCTAGCTTTCAATGCTGTGATCATTTCTCATCATTCATTTGTTCTTTCCTTTATAGTTTCTGTGAACAAACCGTAAAATCTGCACTGCCTGTGTCTACTTAGAGGAGGGATCTTCAAAAAGTTCAGAGGATGTATATTATGAGAAAAGCTATGCATAGATTACAAAAGTTTCTGCACCAAAATATGCTTGTCTTCCACTTCCCTTTCCCCTCAAATTTTTGAGGTACTCTCATATTGCTTTACTTTATTATTCCTGTGGTCACATTATTGTATTTGCATGTATTTCTTAAATTGGATATGTTGAAGATTGTGTATAAATGAACAGAGTTGATGTTTTATTCCCATGGAAAGATTTCTGTCCCTACCTAGTCCCACCAAACCCTTTCTTTAAAAAAGGTTGTTGGTGACCTTTTGGATGTGGTACCAACTCAACAACGAGCAAGTAAAAGAGACCCAAGTCTTACAACCATGTGGAAGTGGATTCTATGAACAAGATAAATAAGGTTGATCTTTCCCAGACCCTCAAAGCAAGGGCCCAGCTAGCTGCCATCTTGAAATCAGCCTTGTAAGACTCAAGGCAGAGAATCCAACTGAGTTCACCCAGTTCCCCAGCCCACAGAGCTATTAGATTATAGATGTGGATGTTTTAAATCAAAGTTTGTTGTAATACAAGACAACTAAAATGCTTCTGATTGTCTCTGTGTCCTCTCTAGAAGTTACCTTATATCAAATGCTAAGACCTCGGAAAAATCTGGTTTTGACCTTTTGTCTTCTTATTCCAGCTCTCGGGTCTTCTGATCACCTAGTTTTGGATGGTAACCATGGTGTAGGAGGAGAGACTGACAGCACAAAACCCTTCTCCTATGGTCTCATCTTCCTGGGTAAGCTTCCTTTGTGAAAACTTTGAAAGCCCTTATTGATCCTACAATTCTGAGGCTTTCAATTATATGTTTCAGTAATTTGTTTGCCTTTATTTATTCGATCCCTACAGGCAATATTAACTTTCACTGATCTCATCATGCTCTGAACTGGAAACTTTAATTAGTAATCTTGTACTTAGTGACTTCCAGAATTTTTAACTACTTGGAAATTTAGGCTTCTGACAAACTTTGATCCTAGGGAATGGGAAGGCTAACTCCTGTGCCATGTATTTTGAAAAGTTTAGAAGGAAAAGAATAAAGTGGCTTCCTGTTTTTGATTCTTAGGTGATATTTATTTCATGAAAATTTGTGTTTATATGTTCATGTATGTACTTGTGTGCCTTTATTGATGTAAATTAAACATTTCTAAACAAGTAAAGTATCACTAGAGGTGAAGAAAGATTCATAGGGAAAAAAGAATTTGTACTTCTTAGTTCTGGTACTCAATCTTTTAAAATTAATTTTTTTATTCTCTAAGTTTCTAAAAATAGATTACACTGCATTTATATTGTTTTTTATTATGAAAGATTCAACATAATTTAAAAAAACACCTTAACAGCAAAGCCAGCAGACTTATTCCTATGCAGGAAAACAAAAGATACAAAGTCATCCTTCAGGGCTGGAAACATACATCCTCTTCTCTGTGTAGACCAGAAGAAGGCATCCAAGTCAAAAAATAATTTTCTGTAGGAAGGAGGAAAATGAGCAATACCTCCCAACATGTTTTGTGAATTTATTCAATTACATTTGTTTTATGTATTGGTGATTTTATTTAGCTATTTTTGATGGTGTTAATATTTAGAAATCTAATTTATTATCCAGTTTATTTGAAAGGCAGAGAGCTTTCATCATATGTTAATTCCCCAATTGAACATGACAGACAAGACTGGGTTAGATCCAGCCTGGACTCCTTTGAGTTTTAGGATTTGGACAAACAAAGGCCCCACTTCCCTAAACACAGTGGAGTAGGATAAGGTGGGTTACCAAGCAGACTGAGACAGAGAATTTACAAACACAGACCAAAAACAAACAAACAAACAAACAAAAACAAAAGCAAAAAACACAAGATTGAGTTACCAATGCTGAATGTGTTTTACCTAAGAAGTTTGAGAACAAACCAAACTCACAGAGACATATTAATGGTAAAAAGACTATACTGCAAAGTGAAGGATTTTACACTCAAAACAAGATCAGGTTTGGCTGTACAATTCTGGTGAATCTGAAGTATTGCTTCCATTGAAAGCTTCTCCAAAAGTAAAGAGAAAAGAAACTTTAAAAATGGTATATAATTTAATCAGGACTTCCAGGAAAATCTCTCAGAAAATGAGACAAATTAAACCCTTCAAAATTAATTTGGAGGTGGGTATTTGCTACAACAGTTAAGACACCACCAGGGATGTTCACATCCCTTGTTGGAGTACCTGTGTTCAAGTCCTGTTTCTGCTCTCTGGACCAGTTTCCAGTTAATGTAAACCCTAGGAGGCAACAGATAATGATTCAAGGATCTGAGTCATTGCAACTCATTTGAGAGACTCAAATGGAGATCCAGGCTTCTGCCTTCAACCTAGCCCAGCACTGGCTAATGTAAGCATTTGGAGGTGAACCAGTAGACAGAAAATCTCTCTTTGCTTTTCAAAAAAAGATGAAAATAAGAAAAAATTTTAATGAATTGAATTTAATAAAATGGTAACATCAGGGTGAGTGCTGTGGTGCAGTAGGTTAATCCTCCATCTGCAGCATTGGCATCCCATGTAGGCACAAGTTCTACTCCCGGCGGCTCCTCTTCCTATCCAGCTCTCTGCTATGGCCTGGGAAAGCAGTGGAAGATGGCCCAAGGTCTTGGGCCCCTGCACCCACGTGGGAGACTTGGAAAAAGCTCCTGGCTCCTGACTTTAGATCAACCCAGCTCCAGCCGTTGCGGCCATTTGGGGAATGAACCAGCATATCAAAGACTTTTCTCTCTTTCCCTCTCACTGTCTATAACTTTTACTCTCAATTAAATAAAATAATTTTTTTCAGAAAATCACATATTTCATTTCATACATTGTGGACAACTGTCCACAGATACATATTCAGAGATTAAATTCTTTCTACTAATTGCATAATACAGTGTTGAATAATCACAGTTTAAGCAAGCTGCTTGGCAGAACACTAAATTCTTACTTTTAATTAGAATAATTCTTTAATAAACAATTATATATATTTATTCCAGTGGAATAAAGTTTCTCAATCTGAAATTACTGTTTCAAAAGGAATGCATGGCAAAACATGCCATATTGTCAGACAAAAATGTAGAAGAAAAATTTACACTGCTAACAATAAATAAATGCTTGTTCCCCCCACACTGACACCAGAACTTGATCTTAAAATAAAATTTTAGATTTTAAGCCACCAGGAAACCAAGAAAATTTGTTTTAATTGATATTTTTCTGATCAATGAAGTTCAAAACTTCATAAATCATCCTTCTTCACTTGAATTCTTTAGCTGTGACATAACTTTTAATATGCAGCCCCATTCCTCCCCACTGCTTTGTATGTGATATACCTTTCCTAAATGGTATATTCTTTTATGCAAGTTGCAAGCATTTCCTGTCAGCTGTTGTGGTTTTGGTACTCATCACCAGGTCAGAGATTTTTACTTTGTAGGGTCACTTACTCTCTTCTTTTATACTTTTAGAACCCCACATGCTGTTTGATTAAAGCTTCCTCTTTCCTATGTTTGCTTCCAACGTATTATTTCATGATTAGAGACATTTAATGCAATTCTCCTATATTTTCTGTAAGGTACAAATGTGCTTCTACTTTTTTTTCAGTGAAGGGAGGTAGGTAACTCCACTGTCTCCTCAACACTAAAATGCTAATACTGTGATACCAAATCTCATATGCAAAGAAAATGATCAAACATTTCCTTGCTATTCTTGTCCAATTAATCTTCATTACGTTGTTTCAAATAAAACCATCAAAGTAAACATATTCTACTGTGACTCTGGAATAACAGTGTACAAACATTAATAGTATTGAACATTTCTTCTAGAAAAATATCATTTCCCTTTTGGGGCATATTTTTTATCTTTCAATATAGCTTAATAGTCTTCTTTAACCTCTATTCATAAATTGCTTAATTTGTCTTCTTTTAATGTCAGAGACTTATTATCACCATAAAATTAGAACTATTTGTATATTCTCCTCTACTCCAGAGTAGAAGTTGGCAAATATTCTATGAACGAATAGTAAATATTGCAGGCCACACAGTCTCTGTTGCAACTATTCAACTTTGTCACAGTGGCCTAAACAGCCACAGACAATAGGTAAACAAATGATCATGGCTGTAGCTCAGGAAACTCCATTTACAAAACCAGGTGGTAGACAGAATTTGGCCCTGTATCTTTTTTTTTTTTTTTTTTTTTTTTTTTTTTTTTTTTTTTTTTTTGACAGGCAGAGTGGACAGTGAGAGAGAGAGACAGAGAGAGAAAGGTCTTCCTTTTGCCGCTGGTTCACCCTCCAATGGCCGCCGCTGCAGCCGGCGCACCGCGCTGATCCTGGCAGGAGCCAGGAGCCAGGTGCTTTTCCTGGTCTCCCATGGGGTGCAGGGCCCAAGCACCTGGGCCATCCTCCACTGCACTCCCTGGCCATAGCAGAGAGCTGGCCTGGAAGAGGGGCAACCGGGACAGAATCCGGTGCCCCAACCGGGACTAGAACCCGGTGTGCCGGCGCCGCAAGGTGGAGGATTAGCCTATTGAGCCACGGCGCCGGCTTGGCCCTGTATCTTTAGTCTGTTGACCTGTGGTCTACAGCAGGGAATGGCAGCATCTTACTGAAAAGGATCAGAGACAGTAGACATTTTTGGTTTCTGGGCCACATAGTCTATTTCAGAACAGCTCAACTTTGTCATTTTGACCTGCAAGCAAGATGTAGATGATATGTAAATGAAATGTGTGGTTCTATGTTGATAAAATTTTATTTAAATACGAACAGAATTAAACTTCATATAATTATGTTGAAAATGATCGTCCGGCGCTGTGGCTCACTTGGTTAATCCTCTGCCTGTGGCACCAGCATCCAATATGGGCACCAGGTTCTGGTCCCGGTTGCTGCTCTTCCAGTCCAGCTCTCTGCTGTGGCCCAGGAAGGCAATGGAGGATGGCCCAAGTGCTTGGGCCCCTGCACCCACATGGGAGACAAGGAAGAAGCACATGGCTCCTGGCTTCAGATCGGCATAGTGCCGGCTGTGAGAGCCATTTGGGGGGTGAACCAACGGAAGGAAGACCTTTCTCTCTGTCTCTCTCTCTCTCTCTCTCTCACTATCTAACTCTGTCAAATAAAAAAAATAAAATAAAAAAAATTCGTCATGAACTATACAAGAACAGCCAGTGAGACTTTAGTCACAAGTCAGTTTGCTAACCTAAATCAGTGTACCTCAAAGTTAATGATTCCTCAAAAGTTTAATATAATTTATTCAAAAGCCAAGTGACTTCAAAGAGATCAAATCTTGACAACTTTTCTACTTCTTCAGTAGCATGTCAGTAGTTATAAACCTTGCATATTTCTGATTGTTTTAATTCATTTGTCCTAGTGGCCTACTCATTTGTGTTCACTAGAGTTTTTAAGACTGCCATCAAATGTATATAGTAAAGTTGAATTTTCTCACCACCAAGTTCATATCAGTTTATGTTCATGAAGATCCGATGGAAAGGGCTAATATTAACTCAGTGCTATGGAATCAAATCTTAAGACAACATGGCAAAAGCTTAACAACTACCTCAAAAACTCCAGTTCTTGATCTCAAATCTGGTTTCTCCTTGCCTCATCCTATTACATCATTTTTTTTAAAAAATCAGAGCTGACTATGCTCACTTTTTAATGCTCTAAACAATACTATTTTTGAAGAGTTAACTTTACTGAACACCTAGTATGGCCCAGTAATCATGTTAAGCAAATCTTATGCACTAAGCAATTTAAAGGATTTCAACACAAGTATTTTTATGAGTGAATTTAATATAATTACATCTAAAAAGTCAATCTGCCTGCAATGTAAGGGACAAAAGTAAAATAAAACAAAAGCGCAGGGAGATCAGTTTCCAAACTATTGGATTGTCTGGCTGAAATGATGCAGTCTTCAGACTATGCCGATGGAAGTGAGGATGGATTCCAGAGAAATTTGGGAAACAGATCCACAGAACTTGATGTGGAAGGTAAAGAAGGGCGCGTCGAGGACTCTCCAGTGTGCATTCGCTGATGGTGAGCAAAGTGCATGGTTTGCCTAAAGGCTCTTTGACTTTTGCTATAGTTGTAGGATCTCTCTCCAGTATGAAATCTCTTATGTTGATTGAGGTGCCCAATCCTACATTCCTTACATTCATACGGTTTCTTTCCAGAATGATTCTCTGAGGCACACTAAGGGACTGGCGATGGCTGAAGGCCTTGCCACATGCACTACATTCATATTGTTTCTCTCCAGTGTGACTCCTGCGATGACAAATAACGGATGACTCTGTCTTGAAGGCCTTTCCACATTCAATACATTCATAAGGTCTTTGGATGGTGTGGAGTCTTTGATGTTGAGTACATGATGAGTTATCACCAAAGGCCTTCCCATATCCCATACATTTATACAGTTTCTCTCCAGTATGAACTCTCTGATGTTGAATGAGGTGTGTGGGCTGGATGAAGACTTTACCACACTCCTTACATTCACAGGGTTTCTCTCCTGTATGAGTTTCCTGATGCTGTGCAAGGTGAGCCTTCTGCGTAAATGCTTTACTGCAAACCTTACATTCATAGGGCTTCTCTGCAGTATGAGTCCTCTGAGGAGTGGCAAGCTGTGAACTGATGCTGAAGGACTTCCCACACTCCCCACATTCAGAAGGTTTCTCCCCAGTATGAACCCTTAAATGACTAGCAAGGTGTATATTCTGCCTCAAAGGCTTCCCACATTCTTTACACCTAAAAGGCTTTTCTCCAGAATGTACTCTTTGATGTTGAGTGAGAGACGCATGATGGCTGAAGGCTTTTCTGCACACATCACATTCATACAGTTTTTCCCCGGTGTGAATCCTCTGATGTACAGTAAGGGATGAGCCATACCTAAAGGACTTATGACAAACATCACATGTGTAAGGTTTCTCTCCAGTATGAATTCTCCTATGTTGATTAAGCCCACAAACAATGCAGTCAAAAGGTTTCTCCCCAGTGTGACAGTATCTCCGGTGACGGCTAAGGGATGTGTTCTGTATAAAAGCCTTCCCACATTCACTTCATTCATAGGGCTTCTTGCCAGTGTGACATCTCTTACGGTGTGCGAAGGAAGAACCATCACAAAAGGCCTTTCTTACAGTCATTACATTTATAGGGCTTCTCTCCAGTACAAATTCTCTGGTGAACACTAAGGGATGAGCTCTGAGTAAAAGTTTTCTTACATTCATTACATTTGAAAACTTCTTTCCTGCATAGATTCCTGTTTGCTTTATTACTGCTGAACTTTTTGGGAAAATTTCAATTGAGTTGTGATTATGAAGTCTCTCTTCTGAATTGTCCAAGTGGAAACACTTTTCAGATTTGTTACACACACTCTCCTTAGAGTGGGTTTTGTTATGAGTAATGGTCCCTTGCCTGAATTGTGTCTCTTGACTTACTTCTTTCCAAACACACACTCAGAATCCTAATTTTCTCTGAAATTGGACCACCCAAGTTTAGTGTGTGAAGTCCTGCCCTTTATCTCGTCAGCACGTGAGTCCTGCTTTGGAAATAATTCCTGAGTCTCACTGACAGATTGCTGGCCTGCACTGGCTTTTCCACACCAGGCTCTCGCACACTCAAGTGAGAACAGGCCTCCTGTCACATCTCTCCTCCCCATCCAGGGCTCCTTCCCTTCCTCCAATAACGAGACGAAATCGGGCTTGGAAACACAATGTTCTGAGGCTCCCAGGTCACTGTGGTTCTCCCACACTACACGCTTCCAGAGGCTCCTCTGCGCTGGGTCCGGTTGCTGGGAGGAGTCTAAGGCCATAACCGTGACACTCCCCAAGCCCGGCCGTGTCTCAAACAGAGCATCATCGTCCCCCAACATAGAGTATTCCAGACTGCAGTTTCTGAGTCTCTCTGTCCTCACTGCCTGGGAAACCTTTCTTCACAAAAGTCCCTCTTTGGGAAACTTCTTACTTTCCTCCACAGTCTTCAAGTCTAGGCTCCAGCTTCTTGCCATCTTTCTCTTCACTGCCCAAGGCTCTTTCCCTTGTTCCAAAGAGGAGATCACAGCGGGCTTGGAACCGCGAAGTCCCAGCGATGCCAGGTTCCTGTAGTTCTCCAACATCACATACCGTACAGCGTCCTCTGAGCGGGGTTCAGCCACTCCCACTCCTCCTGGGAGAAACCTAGGGCCACATCTCCAAACTCCACGAAGCTCTGGGACGTGGCTTTCCCTCAGGTCCCCATGGCCTTCTGCTTGTGCCCTCCGTCCTGTAGGGGGGCAGCGGCCCTGGAAGGCAGGGCTCTGAGCGCGCAGCCTTCCCCGGGCGGAGCCTCCCAGCGCTGCCAGAGCCCCCACCCCCCAACCCCCCACCCCCACCCCCACCCCAGGCTGGGCTTTGTGCGGGGTGGGGGTGGGGGTTGGCGGCCGCGCACCCGCCCTCCCGCCCTGGCCCTCTTGTCACCGAGCTGCGCACATGCCACTGGGCCAGCCGGTCACCAGCAGACACACCCCCGGCCGCACCTGCGGCCTAGCGCGGAGCTGGGCGCCCACCGTGCTCCCGCACACCAGGCATCCCCGGGGCTGTGCCCGGCCCCCAATAAAAATCTTTAAATAAAAATGGTAACATTAAGTATAAAATACTTGTTGTGGAATCAAAATTTAGAAATACAAAAACATTCAAAACGAATTCATAGTCATATTTTAAATGTGTCATAAAGTAGCGCGAGTACATAATGATTTAAAAATACAAATTGTTCTTATATTGTTCTATTCTAAATACTTCACAATTATCAACTTCATTAATGTATGCAACATTTACTTTCAGGGCTTGCAATATTCAAGGCACAACTAAGAATTAATTCTGCTATTGAACATATAAAATGAAAAATAAAGCAATGTGAATGTGAAATGGAAAAGTAAAGCCATATGAAAATATAGCATCTTAATGTATTGCTTCAGATAAGATAAAAATTGTAAGTTGAAAACCTAAGCAGTTAAATTAAATATTACTTTAGATATATCAGCTCAAATTGTAATTTATAAAATGCACAGGTAATTGCTAAAAATGTCACCTATTTTCAGTACTTTTCAATGTGTTTTTTTGTTCTTTGTGGCACTAATTTACATTGTAAATGATAATATAATAAAGAAAAAGGGAATGAAAGGAAAACAGTTAAATTGGACTTAACTATAGAAAACTGAATGATATTAAGAAAACTCCAGGATCTTGCTCAAGGTTTAGCTTACATTCAAAAAGAATTTTAATTCCCAGCCTTTTAACAGTGTTAAGCTCAGCGCAGCTCAGGGGCTAAATCAAGTAACTGAAGTGTCTTCAGTTTTGGCACTAATTGGTCATTTAGACCTCAGGGAGCTGTCAGGGTTGACATAAGGAAAATGAAAAGCTTTTACTTAGTCACTGATGTTTAAGTGACAAAAGTCAAGAACAAAGTTAATTTTACTCCTTGGAACAATTTTGAGAAGTTCTTCAAAAAGTTGATAAACTAGTGTCTGGAGAAAATGTCTGTGTCGCTTTATTTTCTTTTTTCTTTGTTTTATATACATAAGGTGCAAAGCACCATGTTTTCATTTACATATACACAGTGAAATGGTCACTATATTCAAGCAAATTAACATAATCATCACCTCAAATGTGTGGTGAGAGCATCTAAACTCTACATTTTCTCCCAGCAAATTCCCAGTATACAATGCAGTATCCTTACCTTTAACTCCCATGCCATGTATTTATTAGTCTCCAGATTTACTCATTCCACAGAGCTGCACCTTTGTACCTTTGATCTACATTTCCCTAACCACCCCAAGTTCTCAAAAATAGTAACCATAGTTGTACTGTGTATTGCTATGTGTTAGACTTTTTTTGAATTTCACAGTACGATCATGTATGTTTTTCTTCCTTTCTCTATTTCACTCAGCCTAATATCTTTCAGATTCACCCATGTTGAGACATGAATCTCCTTTGTAAAGGCTGAATGATGTCTCATTTCATATAGATGGATATATACAATACACATATTATAATGATAATATTTATTTATCCATTCATCCATAGACAAGCACATAGGGTTCTTCCCCCGCCCCCTCTACTTGAAAGGTCAAGCAACATAGGTAGAGACTGAGAGATCTTCTACCTGCTGGTTCGCTCTCCCCAATACACCTACAACAGCCATAGTTGGACTAGGTTGAGGCCAGGAGCCCACAATTCCATCTGGATTTCCCACAAAAGAAGAAGGGGCCCAAGCACCTAAGCCACCATCCAATGCCTCCCAAATGCCTCAGCAGGGAGTTGAATCAGAAGTATAGACTAACAAGGATTCAAACCAACACTCTGACATGAGATGCAGATGTCACAAGTAGCCCTTAACCTGCTGCTCCACAACGCCTGTCTGCTTTCATGTCCTGACACAATTGTGAGGATAGCTTTATCAATAAGTTCGTTTCCAAAAGCAAATTAAAGCTGATTAAAGATTTAAGGATAAGATCATTCATGATTTTTATACACACATTCGGTAACATTTTATTTCCAGGATTTTTTTTTCTTCGGCAAGCCAAATAAAAAACACAAAGCTCCACAAGGTTATATTTTAAAATTAAATCAACTTGAATCACTTTAAAATTGCACCTGTCAAAATGTTGGATGTGTGTTGTAGATGCTGAGCAACTGTTCATCAATTACTTATCAATATTTGAATGTATAGTACAAATGGGCTCAACCCACTGAAAACTGGATTTCCAATAAATGGAATACAAGTTAGCCTTATTAAGCAATATTCTATGAGCAATTTGTGCTAACTATGGGTTATTGAGACAATAAAACCTTGTATTGTCCTGAGGGAGTACTCATACTGCAAACTTTTGCCTGACATTCTGAAAATAATGGAAGTGAGATTGTAGCAAATTATTCTGTGTTCCTGTATGTCATGAAACTGGATCACATATTCACATGTCAGATGTCATATTATATGTAACAGTTAAAGCATAGTCAATGTGACACTTTATCTTAAGTTCATTAAAAATGATGACTGATTGCATAATCTTATTTAAAAGAAAACACTTATATAATTACATATAAGTACAATTTGAGTGGCAATTCTAATTGAATTTTGCTATTATGAACTAAATTATGGTCACCTCAGAGCTTAGAAAAATATTGAGAGAATTTAATATTCTTTTCTTCCTTTGATGTTCAGATAACTTTCTCCATCTTGCAGTTCTCCCTTTAATTAGTACCACTAGTGGCTGTGTTTTCAAGAATTCTGTTTTAAGGACTTCATACTCTACCACCTCTCTCCACTCACTTCCCCTATCTGAGGGTTTAGTATTCATTAGCTGGGTAGTTGGTTGGATAGAATGATAGACCCAAATTTGGCTATCAAAGACTTTTCTAGGAATAAGTCGCTCCTGCACCTGTAACTACCTCCTGGGACAATTCTCTAAATACTTCAAAATCTGCATCCAATAACATTTTATTTTATAAAAAGAACTGGAAGAGTTGACCTGGTAGGTTCCCAACATAGAGAAAAGATAAGGACATGGAAATCTAATTTCCTAACTCAATCAGTTAATGGTGTATACATGTGTGGAAATACTGTATTGTATCCCATAAAAATGTGGAGGTATATCAATAGACATTTTTCAAAAGAGGAAATCCAAATGGCCAACAGGCACATGAAAAAATGTTCAAGGTCATTAGCAATCAGGGAAATGCAAATCAAAACCACAATGAGGTTTCACCTCACCCCGGTTAGAATGGCTCACATTCAGAAATCTACCAACAACAGATGCTGGCGAGGATGTGGGGAAAAAGGGACACTAACCCACTGTGGGTGGGAATGCAAACTGGTCAAGCCACTATGGAAGTCAGTCTGGAGATTCCTCAGAAACCTGAAAATAACCCTACCGTTCGACCCAGCCATCCCACTCCTTGGAATCTACCCAAAGGAATTTAAATTGGCAAACAAAAAAGCGGTCTGCACCCTAATGTTTATTGCAGCTCAATTCACAATAGCTAAGACTTGGAACCAACCTAAATGCCCATCAACGGTAGACTGGATAAAGAAATTATGGGATATGTACTCTTTAGAATACTATACCGCAGTAAGAAACAACGAAATCCAGTCATTTGCAACAAAATGGAGGAATCTGGAACACATCATGCTGAGTGAAATAAGCCAGTCCCAAAGGGACAAATACCATATGTTCTCCCTGATCGGTGACAACTGACTGAACACCAAAAAGGAAACCTCCTGAAGTGAAACGGACACTATGGGAAACGGTGACTTGATCAGCATAGCCCTGACTGTTAATGAACAACTTAATACATTATCCCTCTTAGTAGTTTTTTTGTCTGTTCTACTTAATATGACTGGTTTAATTCTGTAATTAATACACAATTATTCTTAAGTGTTAAAAATTAACTGAAATGTGATCCCTGTTAAACATAAGAGTGGGAATAAGAGAGGGAAGAGATGTATAATTTGGGACATGCTCAAGCTGACTTGCCCCAAATGGTAGAGTTAAAAACATACCAGGGGATTCCAATTCAATCCCATCAAGGTGGCATGTACCAATGCCACCTCACTATTCCAAGTGATCAATTTCAGTTCACAATTGATCATAATGAAAGGACTAAGAGTCAAAGGGAGCACATAAACAAGTCTAGTACCTGCTAACACTAACCGATGGAATAAATAAAGGGGAGAGTGATCCAACATGGGAAGTGAGATACTCAGCAGACTCATAGAATGGCAGATGTCCTAAATAGCACTCTGGCCTCAGAATCAGCCCTAAAGGCATTCGGATCTGGCTGAAAAGCCCATGAGAGTATTTCAGGCATGGAAAGCCAAGACACTCTGGCAAAAGACCTCTGCGAGTGAGATCCCAGTGGAAAGAACAGGTCTTCAAAGAAGGAGGTACCTTTCTCTGAAGGGAGGAGAGAACCTCCACTTTGACTATGACCTTGTCTAAACAAGATAAGAATCGGAGAACTCAGAGGGCTTCCATAGCCTTGGAAACTCATGACCGGAGCATAGGGAGACTACTGATGCCATAGACAGGAGTGTCAATTGGTAAAGTCAACAACAGGAGTCACTGTGCACTTACTCCTCATGTAGGATCTCTGTCCTTAATGTGCTGTGTATTGAGATTTAGTGCTATAACGAGTACTCAAACAATATATTTCACTTTGTGTTTTCATGGGGGTGCAAACTGTTGAAATCCTTACTTAATGCATACTAAACTGATCCTCTGTAAAAAAAAAAAAATTATCAACTCCCAACTTGACTCTCACTGGGATTAAACATGACAATAGGTCTGATCTGATTTCATCATCACTTAAAAAAAATCATCTATTATTTTTCACTTTATGTTTCTGTGTGGGAGCAAACTGTTGAAATCCTTACTTAAGATATACTAAGCTGATCTTCTGTATATTAAGATAATCGAAAATGAATCTTGATGTGAATGGAAGGGGAGAGGGAGTGGGAAAGGGGAGGGTAGTGGGTGGGAGGGACGGTATGTGGGGGAAGCCATTGTAATCCCTAAGCTGTACTTTGGAAATTTATATTCATTAAATAAAAGTTAAAAAAAATGTGGAGGTATACTTATAAAATATTTAAAAATTAGAAGATCAGCATCTGTATCTGAACACATTATCTTTCTACTTTTCCTGTATGTCCATGGTCCTCAAAGGACACCATCATCCATTCACCTGCATGCATCAGAATAAACTTGACATCAATATAAATATGTATTTGTGATATTGCAAATAGGAATATATTCTTCAAATTTTAGAGGACTAAAATAGGATAACTTGTATTAACTATTAATCTACAATACAGATAAAATTATGAATTCTGTAATATTTTCAAATATCTTGTTCATTATCACTATTAAGAAATAAAAAAAGTTTTTATAAAGTATATGTGTGTGTAGGAAGGCTGCCATGTTTATACAGTTTTGATACAATGCTTAAGTCACACCTTATTCCATGAAATTTTCAGAATTCTATGGTTACCAGATTGAAAAACACAAACCTCTCTTTGAAAATTCAACTCTTGGGGCCTGCGTTTTGGCACAACAGGTTAAGCTGCCTCCTACAATGCCAAAAGTCCCTATCAAACTGACAGTTGAAATCCCAGCTTCTCAGCTTCCTATCCAGCTCCCTACTAATGCACTAAGGAAGGCAATGGAGAATGGCCCAAGAGCTTGGACACATGCCACACACATGGGAGATGTAAATGGAGTTTCTGGCTCTTGGCTTTGGAGTGGCCCAGTACAGGTCATTTTAGCCATTTGGAGAGTGAGCTAACACAGGGAAGATTTCTCTCTCCCTCACTGCCATTAAAAAAAAATGAATAAATGTATTTTAAAAAACTAAATTAAATGCTTTTGATACTGATCTACTTTAGATCTTCACTATGTCTTTTCTAGATTATTGAAATAACTTGCCAAAGATCTTTCCTCTCTCTTGCTATTACCAAAACTATGAGGGCATCAACAATTGCTCGGTATCTACATATTGAATTAACCCAATCTTTACCAAAAGACTACTGGAAATCTAAAACTGAATTATATATGTAATAAAAACTGAAAATATTAATATTTTTCACATTCCAATCATTTGTAGCTTTGAACATGACTTGAAATTGTGAGACCTGAGCCTGGATCAAGGTGTAACTAATTTAAATTAGGCCTCCATCTTGTAACTTGGGCCTGACCAGGCCCTGAGCCCTAAGCCAGAAGCTCCTAAAAGAAAATAAATGAACTCCCCTTGCGATAAACTCTCCTAGCAACAGCCGATTAGCAGAGAACAGAGAAATACCTAGAGTTCCTGGTGTCTTCTCAGGGCAAATAAGGTGATTGATAGCTTCCTAAGACCCTGCAGTTTGGCACATACACCCAGCAGCTTGGACCCTATGCTTCAGCCAATCAATTAAAAAGGCATCAGCCCCAAAGCCATCCAACCACCTTTAGTAGGTCCGTTCCCGCCACTGGATGCACTAATCAATTCTAAGAGATGTCCTTTGAATTTCCCACGGGATGAGATGATTTGCTAAATGGTACCATGATGTATGGAATGTCTCTGAAAACCCTATAAAAACCCTGTTAACTGAAGGGTCAGGGCTCTCAATTCAGTCCGGCTGTGTCGGTGTTGACTGAGAGTCCAGGCCTGGACCTGCAATAAAACTCTCCTCTCGTGTGCTTTACAGTGGTACCGGCTCCTTGGTGGTCTTTGGGGACAACTGAACTGGGCATGATAAATTATTATGAAAAATGTCCTAAGACATTTGAGAACAACGTTATCTATAAAATATAGACTAATAGTAACAGCCTATCAAAAATAAAGAGTTGAGGAAGAAAAAAATTAATTCTGGCTCTCAACTCGCTTTTACAGGGATTATTAATGCTAAGGTAAACAAAGCTGTCTTTTCATTGAAGAAACGGAGTAAAGGAGTAGATTAGTTTATTATGGAATTGCTGAGGAGACAGGAGGGCTTCTCTGAGACTACAAAGGCTCAGTTCCAGAGAGCAATTGTACATTCTTGTCACAGTATATAAAAATACATTTTAAGAATCCCTCAGTTCTCCAAAATTCCCATCAGAATTCTATACACACAGTAGGTAAACAAAAATAGTCTGTAAACAAACTGAACAAAAAATAATTTTGACTACTGTTGTGTTTCCTGTGGCTTAAGCTATGAATAAACTACTCAATTAGTATGCATGGACACATTCACTTATCTAATATTTTAGTTCAATAAATTAGAATGCATCAATGTTTTAATGCTAAATAAGGTAGAGTCATGTTTCAAAATGTTTTTATATTACAATTGAACTTGTGATTGCCTTGAATTATTTGAGTAAAATGCAATGAAAGCACAATTAAGGAAGTATCCTGTGCTTTCTCCCTGAAATACAAACTACTTATTCAGTGTAACATACACAAAATAAGGAAGTTAAAAAAAAAAGGTTAAAATAATTCTGATCCTGAACTATTTTTAGTGTTTATTACATTCAGGGGAAACAAAAACATCTTCTTACTTAAAGAACTCAATAAAAGAGATAAAAGAGTAGATTAACTAAGTCAGCCTGTTATTGAAATGGAGATGAGGCCCAGAGGCTTCTTCTCTTTCAGTTAAAAGCTTAATTTTAGGAAAGCATTAGAAGTTCCAATCACAATGCATAAAAGAACTCACAAAAATGCATCTTTTCCTAAACTGCTTCATATTGTCTACACAAATTTCCTTTTCAGTGAAAGGTGTGATATCAATGAACACACCATTTGAGCTCTTGTCTGATGCTGTCACATCTGGTGTGATAAGTGGTTTAGGGAACAGAACTACCTTTGGTAGGTCTGGAAGACAAGTTTTGCTGAAGTCACTGAGAAGCCTCAAGACCTGGAGCTAAGTAGGAAGGTCCCTCACAGTGCTGAGTGCCTGCTGGGCCCAGGAACCTGGGGTCCTCTGGAGAGCGTGTGTGGGCAGAGAGGTTACAACAGGAAGTAAAACAGCATTTCATAAAGGATAGTATGAAACACAAGTGCCTCTTCTTCAGATCAATAGTGCAAAGAGAGAGAGATAAAGTATGGCTTTTAGGTGGGAATCTCAGGGATCACATGTTTGATTTTAACAGAAACAGGCGGAAGTGGCAGCAAATGGATATGACCATGAGAAAGCACTATCAAAGATGCTTCTGAGACAGGGAAAGTCTAGGAAGACTGGAATAAAAGAGCACAGTGAGTTGGTATGTGTGAAACACAAATTTTCAAGAGAGAGTGAGGGTTTTGAAAAATTTGAATGTTCTATAACCCTAAGCTGATAGGAAACAGATTCAGTAGAATTTATTTCTCTTAATGTAATCTAATTATACCTATCCATGGTGACCCACAGGTCACTTCTATAATAAAAGCTACTTTTCATTAGGAAACATTTCATTACAGCATCCTGTTCATACATTAAATGGAATTTGCATATAAAATAAAAAACAAACATAAAATAGGAAATAATATCCCCTGCCACATGAATTTTCCATCCTGGGAACAAGTACTCATTGTATGTCTGCCCTCTGCAAAATGAATGTAATGAGATTGACCTCAATTAATTCTATTTACATGACTACAAGAGTATATACTAATGTTGTAATGTTATTTTTAGGTTCCTCAGATGACAGTTGTTTTATGAATTTGATAATTTTATCTATTAAGTTTATATTAGTTAATTCACAAGATGCACATAGGCATCCTTTTCTGTACTTATTCATCAGTTTCATTTATTCATTCATCGGTTTTACTGTCAAATTTTTAAACAGTGTATTTTATCCAAATCAGATATGTTCTAACACAAGAATATAGTTCTACTTAACATGCTGTCTATTTACTATGAAATAAAAAGTTCAAAATAGTCCATTAGTCTCAGGATAATACCTTATTCAAAACTGAGAAATCTTTGTATGGATAATCTATGTTTAATAGAGTAATCCAGGTTCCTACTCTGTGCATCTTTTTTGTTTTGTCAAATATCAAACATGGTATGATCCAAGATATGGTATCAAATGGTAAGAAGTTAATTTTCCATATATTTTAGTACCATATTCAATATGATTTGTTAATTTCATGATTAACTGAATAAGCAGATATCATTAAGTACTCAATTAAAATTGATTTTATGTATGATTTCCAAAAGTGGAATTTTAAGTAACTTAGGTAGAAACAAATTTTAATTAATTAGAAAGTATTAAACCTTCAACATATTTTGGTTTATGTAACACATTGGATATACTAGTGTAGGTCAAAAGAAAAGATTGAGAGGCCAGCATGGTGGTGTATCATGTTAAGCCTCCACCTGCATCACAGGTATCACATATGGGTGCTGGTCCAAGACCCAGCTGCTCCACTTCCAATCCAGTTCCTAGTTAATGCACTTGGAAGATGGCCCACGTGCCTAGGCCCCTGGCACCCACATGGGAGACCAAAATGAATCTCCTGGCTTTAGCCTAGCCTTGCCTCAGCTGTTGCAGCCATTTAGAAACAGAACCAGCAGATAGAAGTCCTCTCTCCCTCTAAATCTGCCTTTTCTTTTTCTTTTTTTTTTCTTTTCTTTTTTTAACTTTTTGACAGGCAGAGTTAGACAGTGAGAGAGAGAGAGACAGAGAGAGAGTTATAGACAGTGAGAGAGAGAGAGAGAGAAAGGTCTTCCTTCCATTGGTTCACTCCCCTAATGGCCTCCACGGCCGGCGCTGCACCGGTCTGAAGCCAGGAGCCGAGTGCTTCCTCCCAGTTTCCTATCCTCCAATGCCCTCCTGGGCCACAGCAGAGAACTGGACTGGAAGAGACGAAACCAGGACTAGAACTCGGGGGGTGCCGGTGCCGCAGGCGGAGGATTAGCCAAGTGATCCACAGCACCAGCCCTAACTCTGCCTTTCAAAAAATATTTTTAGAAAAGATAACATTGATAATGGCAAAATTATTTAAGAGTAGATCTAAGAACAAATAAATTATAGCTATACAATACATATTTAACTAAAACTTTGTTGTTAATAACGTATCTGAATAAATTTCAAACTAGTTCAGTAACTGATAAAAAAAAATGACCTAACACAAGCTGCCTGTTTTTTTAGCTGTAGACGTTATGAGAGAATGATAGCAATCTTGGAACTATTATTGAGATCAAAATATGTGGATATGTCAGAAATATGGTAAAGTCACTTTGTCAAAAGGGTCCATAGTTGAGAAATGAAAATCACATAAGCTTTCAGGGGTATTCTATGTATTTACCAAGATACTCATCGTTGAGTGGTAGAAACACCTGTTCTACAACTGGTTAATGGCTTTTTTTCTTTTATTAAGTCACAGCTTTCTATCATCCAGTACATTGGTTCCTGGTGTGTTTCTTTATTCATGTGTAGGTAGGAAGCTATATCTAAGTGTGCAAGTCAGTAAACGCTCAGAAAGTGAATGATCCACGTGAACAGCACTGTGATCCAAGCACAGAACATCGTCAGCACCCACAGATCTCCCACCACCCTTTTTCCATTTATAACCATGCCACCCCCCAGGGACAAACTCCACTTTCCAGTGACATAAGTAACACAATATCCATTGTTCTAAACCTAATTTCTTGTTCTCATCTTTATGCATGTAATGTTGTTCTGTGTACTGGTAATCTGTTCATTCACAATGGTGTTGCAGTCACCCACTGTAATGTATTTAACAATTTTTTCATTTTTTGTACTTTTTTATAAGATTTATTTATTTTAAAGCCAGAATTTCAGGGAGGCAAAGGCAGAGAGAGAGAGAGAGAGAGAGAGAGAGAGAGAGGTCTTCAACCTGCTGGTTCATACCTGAGATGGCCACAACAACCGAAGCTACAAGGATCCATAATCCGAAGCCAGGAACCAGGAACTTCTTCCTAGTTTCCCATGCAGGTGCAGGGGCCCAAGGACTTGGACCATCTTCTGCTGCTTTCCCAGGCCACGGTACAGAGCTGGACAGGAAGTGGAACAGCTGAAACTTGAATCAGCACCCATATGGGATGCCAGCACTGCAGGCGGCAGCTATACCCACAAAATCATAGTGCCAGCCCTTGATGTACATTTTGACAATCTCCCCTTACAAGCTCTATTAATGACTTGGCTGTAAACATTTCTGAATGTTTCTTTTGATTAACTTACATACACAGTTCTGTCGGTGTACTGATAAGAGAAAACTGCTGGTTGCAGAGCATGAATATATACTGAACTATAGTAAACATCAATAAAAAGTTACTAAATAATTGGAAACAATGTTTTTCCAAATACTGCAAATGAGCTACATTTAATTTACAACCATTTTATTGAATTCAATACCAAATTTCTATTTTGACTTTTTTTTTTAGCTTCAGCCAATTTTTATGGCGTTTTACTGCTATTGAGCTATAGCTTTTTTATGGCGTTTAACTGCTATCAAGTTATAACATATTTACCTGATTACTAATGAGTTTTTATCTTTTTGGTCATTTGGATTCTTTTTGTCTCATCCTTGTTCAGATGTTTTATCTAGTTTTGTGCTGAGTTTTCTACTTTGTTGATTTGTAAATCTTTTTGCAGTCTCATCATTTTAATTAAAATGTACACACTGTAGGTATCTTACTGTGTAACTTTGCTTTTCTAGCTTATAATAGTGCCTTAAACAGAAAATTTTAATTTTAATGTAATCTAATGATTAAAAACTTTATGTGTTAGCAATTTTTAAATTGGATTTAAGAAATTGGGGGGTGACACTGTGGCATATTAGGCTAAGCCTACACCTGGGGTGCCAGCATCCATGTGGACACCAGTTCTAGTCCAGGTTGCTCCTCTCCCAATGCAGCTCTCTGTTACATCCTGGGAAACAGTAGGGGATTGCTCAAGTAATTGGGCCCCTACACTCTCGTGCAAAGACCAGAAGGGCTCCTGGCTCCTGATCGGCACAGCTCCGGCCATTGTAGCCATCTGAGGAGTGAACCAGTGGGTGGAAGACCTTTTTTTCTGTATCTCTTTCTGCAATTCTACCTCTAAAATAAATAAAAACATTAAAACAAAAAAAAATTTGGCTAATACCATATCAAAAAAGGTCATTTCTTTTTAATATACTATTTAAACTTTTACACCTATAATATTATTTATTGTTTTCTAGGAAACAGGGTAAGGATCAAAACTTTTTAACACACAGATGTGTAACTGAACTTGTACTGCCCTCTGAATGAACCATCACTTCCTACTGATTTGTTTTTTCTGCAAACCAGGTGTTAGTGCATGTCTCTGGAACTTGGCTGGACTTTAAAAACTCAGTTCCGATTTTCCATTTGTCTTACTTTGTTCCCATGTAGCAGAACTTTCTAGTGCTCTTTAGTAGACTTTGAAATCTATTAATGTAAGACATTCACTTTGATTTTTAGTGTAAGATTCCTTTCACCTATCATTGCATCTAATATTAACCTTCACAAGGAAAGTTGAAAAATATGCTTGATTTTTGATTGGGGATTGTGTTGACTCTATACACTGGGGAAATCAGACATTCACAACATCGGTTCATGCTATATAAACTAGAACATTTATACTTATTTATGAAATTGTTATTTTTACATAGACCTAATCTAAGTATATTTATATGTAATTATATATCAAAACATGCTTCTGTTTTATATGTATATGTTTTATGTACTGCTTTATAAAGTCAACATATTGATCCACATACTTGTTCTTTGGCTGTTTATTCTTTGTGATACTTCTGTGTGGTTTCCTGAGAATTTTTCTGCCTGAGGAAATCTAATACATATGTTTGTTTGTGGACAATGAATTCTCTCAGATTTTGTCTACCAAAAATGGTATTTTGACTTAGGTAGGTAAAACAGTTGTGTTAAGATCTGGAAACATTTTTTTGTTTGTTTGTTTGTTTGTTTTTGAATAGTACATAGCACCCAATTATCTCTGTCTCTCGCTGTTTCAGTGGAGAAGATCTTGGAATTACTGTTATTCCCCAGATGGAAAGGTGTCTCTTTTCTCCTGATTTCACGTTTCTCTCTGCATTTGCCAGCAATTTCATTCTGATGTGTCTAGCTGTCACTCTCACTGCATTTTTCATCCTTGTTTTTGTAGCACTTCTGAAATCTGAGATTTAGTATGTTTTACTAGCTTGGTTACTTCTGGGCTTTGTGTATATTAATATATTTTCTACTCATTATCTTTCTCTTCAATATTTCCCACTTCATTTCTTCTCTTTCGTACACACACACACACACACACACACAATATCTTGGTTTTTCTATCTCTTTTCATTCAAATAGGTCTCAAGGCCTAATCTTTCCTTTCATTTATTTCATCTTCTGCTGGGGGTGTTTAATTCACCTAGGAATTTTAGTATTTCAGATATTGTGTTTTATATAGAATTTACATTTGCTTTATTACTTGTAACTGATAAATGTCTCCAATATTTCATTTGTGAAGATGCATCCCTTGTGATGAAGCAGCCAATTGAGGAATAAAACCATACTTGATGTTTGTAGCCTCTCTGAAAGAGCAGCAGCACAGTCCAACAGCAATCAAAAACCTAAAAGAACAGCTGAGTGCATGAGGCAGCAGCCCAAATTACAAAGAAGGAAATTTTCAGTAAAGGCTATTTTGAGCAAATTTCAATTATTTAGGCAGCTGACTCTGAAGTAGCCTTGATAAAGCAGTTACAGTCTCTACTAAAGCCATAAAAGTCAAAAGCTATTATAACACAGCCATCATACCCAGTTGTGCAGGCTGTGTTTCTACTCAGTCTCTATTTCAAATAGAGTTCAGAGTTAAAACCTCAAAAGGAAAAAAATGTTTCATTTGCTACCTCATAAATAAACTCAGAGCTAGGACACTGAATTTAAACAGGCCAACTCAGATGGTTAGATTTTAAACAGATGATCATACTATTTCCATTACTGATAAACAATTAGAGTTTATACTAATAAGTACTTTTATACTTTAATACTTAAAGTACTTTAAGTACTTTAATACTAAAAGTAGTTGTGCTAAGTTTGTATGCTTAGACTTTAACTCTCAATGTGTCAGGGCCTTTAAGAAGTAGTTGGGGTTAAATGAGGAAAGATACAGAAGTCTTAATCCATTCCTCATCTCTAGGACTAAGAGATGACTCTCTCCACCACTTGAGGACACACAAAGAGGGCAGCCATTCAAAAAGCCATAAAAAGAACCCATTCTGAGGAAACAATCAGCCAGCACCCCAAAGTTTCCAGAATATTTAGAAAATATATTGTTATTATTTAAGCCATCCTATCTACAGTATTTCATTATGGTAACTCAAGAATAATTTCAGCTCTATTCACTGAGTTCCTGGCACTCTCCTAGCTTCATTATGGACATTACCACATTTAACCCTACACTAATGGTAAAAAGTATTAACAGAACAAAAATTAATGGTCTGAAAAATAACATATTATAGATGTTTGACTCCAGTGATCATTCCACATCACATAAATAATCCTTCACCAAATAAAAGATTCAGGCTGTAAACAAAAACTACATAAATAAAAAGAGAGTACATTGCAACAAACCTGTCATGCAGGTGGACTTGAGGGATTACGTAGCCCATATTGAATTAAGAATTTCTTGGGGACTTGAATGTGCTCAACAGGTTAAGCTGCTGCATGCAATGCTGGCAACCTCTATGGGCACTGGTTCAAGTTCTGGCTGTTCCACTTTCTATCCAGATGTCTGCTAATGTGCCTGGAGAGCTGGTTAGCGTCTGAGTGACTTCTGAGCTTGGAGCAAGGAAGCCACATTGCTTTCCTTTCCCCCTTCCCCAATCTGAGCAGAGTGCCATCCCAGGAAGCAAGAGGCCTTGCAGAGCGACCCTTTTCTGCTCCCACCAGCATCACAGTCAGGGCAATGTGTGAAGCTAAGGACAGACCTCCCGTATCCTCCAACTGTGGGAGTTTGGGGGCACTGGCATCAGAGCTACACTCATGCACTCTATCTGAGCCAGGAGGATTCGTTTAAGCTGCTGAGGACTAACACTAGAAATAGTCCATAAAAAAAATCCACTCCCACCCTGGGAGATGTAGGTAATGACCACTATACCCTGCAATACTAAGACTATAACAATTTGTTCTAAATTTGTCAGTGCCACTGGAATCCAGCCAGTGGACATAGGGAAGAACTTCCCAGTATTCTACCTCTCTGGACTCATGCCCTCCAGACTAAAGTCTCCTATACTATATATATTATATATAGTATAGTATATATAATATATAGTATATACCTTCTAGTTACCCTGTAGGACTGAAACAGGGTCCAGTATACATCCTCCAGTTCTAGGACTGGGATTGTTCTTATAGGCCATAGAACCAGATGGACTTTCCCAGCAGGACCTGAGGAAAGGTCCATCCTTATCACACAAAGCTAGAGCCAAACCAATTGGTGCCACAACCCCTGGCATCACTCAGGCTTCTCAATAGGGGAAAAGGGCAGCCATGTGTGTTTCCCTCAGTACCAAGAACAAGGCCTTGGGCTGTCACAGTCCTCAGGGAGCTTGACACTGAACTCTATGTGGGAAAAAGATACACATCCAAGGAAAACTGTATTCATCCCAAAACCATACTTCTATCCCTATGAACTGCAGCAGACTAGATCACTGTATCACTTATATACACAGCTGATATAAAGACAAAAAAATCACTCAGAGACTAAACTCCTGGGCTCCTTAGAACCAAAGCCAAAGCAATAAGACAAGATACACCCTGCATTCTCACTAAACCACATACGTACTCTTTTCCAATAAAACTTATTCCATGTAGGAGACGAGCACACCAGATGGGCAGACATCAATATAGGGACACATGAGACAGGAACAAGGTAACCTGATGCCTCCAAAAGAACACAGTATGCCTCCAGAATTAGATCCCAAACTGAAGAAAATCTATGAAATGACGGTTATAGAATTCAAAATAATGACTGTAAGGAAACTCGACAAGATGAAAGACAATATAGACAGATTAAAGAAATGAGGAAACCAACGAGTGATGTGAATGAAAACATAACTAAGGAGATAGAACTCATTGAATACTAAGCAGAAATTTTGGAGATGACGTTTCCAAACATTAAATAAAGAAAAATATGATTGGCCAGTGCCGCGGCTCACTAGGCTAATCCTCCGCCTGTGGCACCGGCACCCTGGGTTCTAGTCCCTGTCGGGGCGCTGGATTCTGTCCCAGTTGCTCCTCTTCCAGTCCAGCTCTCTGCTGTGGCCCGGGAGTGCAGTGGAGGCTGGCCCAAGTGCTTGGGCCCTGCACCTGCATGGGAGACCAGGAGAAGCACCTGGTTCCTGGCTTCAAATGGGCGTAGCGTGCTGGCTGTAGTGGCCATTTGGGGGGTGAACCAATGGAAGGAAGACCTTTCTCTCTGTCTCTCTCTCACTGTCTAACTCTGCCTGTCCAAAAAAAAAAAAAAAAAGAAAAAGAAAAAAGAAAAATATGTTTGAGAGCTTTAACAAAAAAGACTTAGTAAAGAATTTCTGACTGCAGAACAGGAATTTCGAAGTTATCCAGACAAAAATAAAGAGAAAATAATTAAAAAGAATGAAGAAAGTATACAAAAATATGGGATACTATTAAATGAACAAGTATTTGGATTACAGGTATTTCTGAAATTGAAGATAAAGAAGAAGGCATTGAGAACCTGCTAAATGAAAACACAGTTGAAAATTTCCCAGTTCTTAAGAGAAACATGGACATCCAGGTACAAGAAACTCAAAGAACCCCAAGTAGCTTTAACCAAAAAATGTCTTCTCGAAGGCCTACTGTAGTAAAATTGTCAAAAGTTAAAGACAAGGAAAGAATTCTAAAGACAGTAAGAAAACCATCAAGTTACATGTAACGGAAAGTCAATTAGATTAACATCAGACTTCTTAGCAGAAACCCTACAGGTTAGAAGAAAGTGGGTTGATATTTTCAAGGTCTTAAAAGAAAAACTTATAACCAAGAATATTATATCCAGCAAGCTATCCTTTAAAAGTAAAGGAGAAATAAATTACTTTACAAACAAGCAAATACTGAGAAAATTAACCACCACCATACCAGACTTACAAGAAGTACTAAAGGTTGTCCTGCATTAGAAGTAAACATGAAATGTGTTTCACTACCATATTCACTACAAGAGCAGTAGAATCATTATCCAATCAGCAAAATGTCAGGTCTTAGTTCTTATGTAAATTGATTAAACTCACCACACAAAAGATTTAGGTTGGCTGAATGGATAAAAACCAGGACCCCACTGAATGCTTCCTGTAAAAAACTCATTTCAAAAACAAAGATACACACAAACTGAAAGTGAATAGTTGGACAAAGATATACCAGGCAAATGGAAAACAGAAGTGAGCATGTATAGCCATACTGATATCAGATATACTTTAAAGTAAAAACTGTAAAAAAGAGATAAAGAAGGACATTACATTTTGATCAAAGGTTCTATTCAGCAAGATGCAACGTAAATATATATGCACCCAACACAAGACCACCAGGTATATACAGAAAATACTATTAGACATAAAGGCAAAAATAGACTCCAATACAACAACAGTGTGTGACTTCAACACCCACTATCATCAATGAATGGAACATCAATAAAGATACATTGGAGAGGAAACACACTTTTGAGCAAATGGATCTGCCAGACATTTATAGGGCATTTCACCCAACAGCTACCAAATACACATTCTTCTCATCACCACATTGAACACTGTCTAAGATAGACCACTTATTAGGCCACAAATCAAGTCTCAGCAAATTTAAAAAGACTGAAATCACACCAGGTATCTTCTCAGACAATAGAGGAATAAAACTAGCAATCAACAAGAACAACAATGGAACACTCATCAATACTTGGAAATTAAACATGCTACTGAATAATCAATGGGTCATTCGAGAAAGGATAAAAGGATAAAAAGGATATGAAAAACTTTCTTGAAATATCAAATGAACATGAAAAAACAGCATGTTAAAATCTGAGATACAGCACAAACAGTATTGAGAGAAGTTTATAACATAAAGGGCTAACATTAGAAAAAAGAAATGTCTCAAAGATCTAATAATCCACCTAGAAAACTTAGAAAAACAAGAACAAACCAGACCATAAACAAGCAGGAGGCAAGAAATAAGGATCAGAGCAGAAATCAATGAAGTTAAAAGTAAAAAAAAAAAAAAAGATCAACACAACACATAGTTGGGTTTTTTTTTTTGAAGATAAATAGATAAAACTATAGCCAGACTAACAATGTAAAAAAGAAAAAAAAATCAAATAAAATCAGAAATGAAAAAGTAGACATTACAACTGACACCACTGAAATACAAAGGATCATAAGAAGCTTCTACGAAGAATTACATGGTAATAAACTGGAAAACCTTCAAGAAATGGATAAATTACTGGACTCATAACTTACCAAGATTAACTTAAAAAGATATAGAAAACCTAAATAGGCCCATAGCAAGCAATGAAATTGTAGCAGTAATCAAAGTATTTCATTAAGGAAAAATCTGGGATCTGATGGCTTTAATACAGAATTCTACAAATCATTCACAGAGGAATAAATTCCAATACTCTTCAAACTATTTCACAATATTGAACAGAATAGAACTCTGCCAAATTCTTTTTATGAGGCCACCATTACTTTGATATCAAAACCAAAGACACAAAAAGAAAACTACAGATCTACATCCTTAGTGAACATAGATGCCAAGATTCTCAACAGAGTACTAGCAAACTGAATGCAAAACCACATCAAAAATATCATACATCACAAATAAGTGGGATTTATCCCAGAAATACAAGGCTAGTTCAACAAGTATCAATCTACAAACATCATAAATCACATTAATAGAATGAAGAACAAAACTGCATGTTCACCTCGAAAGACGCAGAGAATTTTTTTTTTTATTTTTTTTATGTACAGCACACTAAGGACAAAGATCCTACATGAGGAGTAGGTGCACAGTGACTCCTGTTGTTGATTTAACAAATTGACACTCTTGTTTATGGCCTCAGTAATCAACCTAGGCTCTTGTCATGAGCTGCCAAGGCTATGGAAGCCCCCTGAGTTCACTGACTCTGATAATTTTTAGACAAGGCCATGGTCAAAATGGAAGTTCTTGACGCAGAGAAATTATTAAAAAAGATTCAACATCCCTTCATGATGGAAAGCCTCTACAAATTGGGTATAGAAGGAACATTCCTCAAAATTATAAAGTCTGTATATGTCAGACCAATAATTAATATCATACTGAATGGGCAAATGCTGAAAGCATTTCCCTTCAGATCTGAAACAAGACAAAGATGTCCACTTTTGCCACTGTTAATAAAATGCTGGAAGATTTAGCAAGAGCACTTAGGGAGGAGAAAGAAAAAAAAGGCATCAATATTGAAAAGGAAGAAGTCAAACTGTTCACATTTGCAGACCATATGATATTGTGCATGTAAAAACCTAAACATTCCACCAAAAAGCTATTATAATTGATAAACCAATTCAGTAAAGTTGAAGGTTACAAAACAAACGTAAAGGCGTAGCTTTTGGGGCCGGCTCCATGGCGCAGTAGGTTAATCCTCTGCCTGTGGCACCGGCATCCCATAGATGCTGGTTCCAGTCCTAGCTGCTCCACTTCCAGTCCAGCTCTCTGCTATGGCCTGGGAAAGCAGTGGAAGATGGCCCAGGTCTTTGGCCTCTTGTACCCTCATGGGAGAGCAGGAAGAAGCTCCTGGCTTCGGATCCACGCAGCTCCGGCCATTGCGGCCAACTGGGGAGTGAACCAACAGAAGGAAGACCTTTTTCTCTGTCTCTCCCTCTCATTGTCTGTAACTCTACCTCCCAAATAAAGTAAATAAAATCTTTTAAAAAATATTTTAAAAACTTTGCTTTTTTGTATGTTAATAATGAACTCTGAGAATTCAACAGAACAACCCCAGTCACAATAACTACACAAACAATCAAATATCTAGGAATAAATTTAGTGAAAGAAGTGAAAGAACTCTGCAATGAAAATTTTATAACATTGATGAATTAATCAGTAAGGACAAATAAAACAATGTAAAGATATTCCTTACTCATAGATTGGATGAATCATTATCGTTAATATGTCTATCCTACCTAAAGCAATCTAAAGTCCAATGCAATCCCTACTAAAATACCAAAGATATTCTTTACAGAACTAGAAAATGCAATCCTAAAATCAAATGAAATCACAAAAAAAAAGAACAGCCAAAGCAACACTAAACAAGAAAAATCAAGCTGGAAGTATCATAAAACTTGACTTCAAAGCATGCTACTAAGCTATAATAATTGTATGGCGCTGGTATAAAAAGCAATACGTAACATCAATGGAGCATAATAGAGAGCTCAGAGATTAAACCATATAAATATAGGCAACTGATTGTTGACAGAAGTGACAAGACCATATAATAGACTAACAATAGTCTCGTCAACAAATAGTGCTGGAAAAATTGGATGTATACAGGTAGAAGAATGAAATTAGATCCATAACTCTCACCATATGGAAAAATCAACTCAAGATAAATCAAAGAACTAAATTTAAGAACTGAGACTATGACTATAAAGTTGTTGGAAGAAAAATGTAGGGGAAACACTCCAAGACATTTGTATAGCTTACAACTTCATAGGCAAGACCCCTGAAGCACAGGCGACAAAATTAAAACTAATTAAATAGGACTATATCAGACTCAGAGGTTTTTGCCAAGCAAAGGAAACGATCAATAAAGTTAAGACACATCCAATAGAAAGGGAAAAAAAATTTGCAAACCATCTGACAAAGGAATACTATCCTAAATATACCATCAACTTTTAAATTGAACTAATATTCTAGTTGAGAAATTGGCAGAGGTCTTTAATAGACAGTTCTCAAGAGAAACATAAATGGCCACTGAATACATGCAAAAATGCTCAATGTCACTACTGATCAGGAAAACGCAAATCAAAACCATAATGAAATATCACCTAACCCCTTTCAGAAGAGCTAAAAATCTAAAAAGCAGACAGTAACAAATGCAGACAAAGATGTACACAAATTTGAACACTTACATACTGTAGGTGGGAATGTACATAGTGCAGCCACTGTGGAAAACAGTGTGGAAATTTCATCGAAAATTAAATCCAATCCCGCTATTGGTTATATTTCCAAGAGACTTAAACAAAACGTATCAAAGTGATACCTGCATCATCATGTTCATACCAGAACTATTCACAACAGCCAAAATTGGGACTCTACCAAGGTGTCCATTATCACATTCATTGATAAAGAAAATGTGGTATATATACATAATAGACTATTATTCAGCCATAAAAATGAAATTCTATGATTTGCAGCAAAATGGAGACCACTGGAGGACATGTTGAGGGAAACAAACTAGACCCAGAAAGGCAAATACTCCATGTTCTCCCTTATATGTAGGAGCTAAAGTTTTTTTTAAAAAAAAAGAAACAAGAAATGTTTGTGTGTCAGTATTTCTGCAAATATTGTTTTGTAAAACTTTGTGTTATCCCTTTGTCAAACCAGTGGTTTAGAATGTTTGATACTGTATGGACTCGTATAGTATATAGAATGACTTAATACTGTAAGTAATTAAATATGTATGTAATTACTTTAATGTTTTATATGGGTAAAATAATTTTTCCATTCACTGCTGTTTATAACTATTGTCTATATTCCTAGTACAGAAGGATGTTTTTACTTGTTATATTTTTTATTCAGTGAAGTATGAAGCATTCTTACTGTAATGTAAATTTAAAATATCTCAAGGACTAAAAAAAAAATAGAAATGGAGAAAGAAGGAGGAGGAGAGGGGGAGAGGAGAACTGAAAGATAAAGGGAGGAAAGGAATATTATGTTCTTAGAATTCTATCCACAAAGTACCTTGATTCTGTTAAAAACTAATAATTAAAATAAATTTTAAAAAGTCTCAATTTTACAAACTCAATTTTACAAACAAAAATGTACATATACATAAAATATATATACAAATAATTTGCTATTGAGACATTAGAATTCATTTACATGGAAAATGTTGACTTTGACTTTCAATGTAACTGTTGAACAAAATTTATGAGGATGAACATGTAGCTAATCAATTTACCATCTACTCAAGTTTCACTTTAGACTACAGCTCTTCCAGAGGATTGTTCTGACTTCTTAATTCTGTGATCTCTTACATATAAATGGATATACATGGCTGTTGCTACTTCTTTGTGTAAAACTATGTACTGAGAGATTATTAGTGCTCTTTGTTGATATTTGAATTAAATGAAAAAGTTATCTGGAAAACTAGACCATTTTCACACGTTACAATTTGTAATGTTAAAAATTTATAGCAATTGGTTCCTACATCCAGAAATTGGAAAGGCACCAAATAAATAAGCTATCAATGCTTCTCAAAGATCTTAGAAAACAGCAAACCAAACTCAACCAGAAAAAAAGAAATAATTAAAACTAGGGAAGAGGGGCCAGCACTGTGGCGTAGCAGATAAAACCACCATCTGCAGTGTCATCCCATATGGGCTCAGGTTTGAGTCTTGGCTGCTCTACTTCTGAGCCAACTCTGCTATGGCCTTGGAAGACAGTAGAAGATGGCCCACATCCTTGGGCCCCTTCACCCACTTGGGAAACCCTGAAGAAGCTCCTGGTTCCGGATCAGTGCAGCTCCAGCCATTGCAGCCAATTGAGGAGTGAACCAGCAGATGAAAGGCCTTTTTTTCTCTCTCTCTGCCTCTCCTTCTCTCTGTGTAACTCTGACTCTTAAATAAATAAATAAATCTTTTAAAAAACTAAAGAAATCAACAAAATTGAAACAAAAAAAATACAAAAAACCCCAGCAAAACAAAGAGCTGTTTTTTTTGAAAAAAAAAAAAAAAACAAAATTGACAGACCATTGGATCAACTAACCAAAAAAACAAAAGTCCCCAATCAATAAAATTAGACATGAAAAAAGAAATGTAGCAACAGACACCAAAGAAATAAAAAGAATCATCAGAAATTACTACAAGGAGCCGTATGCTAACAAACTGGGAAGCCTAAAAGAAATGCATAGATTCCTGGACACATACAACCTACCTAAATTGAGTCAGGAAGACAGAAAATCTAAACAGACCCATAACCAAGAAAGAAATTGAATTAGTAATAAAGAAACTCCCAACAAAGAAAAGCCAAGGACTGGATGGCTTCACTGCTGAATTCTACCAGAAATTTAAAGAACTAACTGCACTTCTCAACTTATTCAAAACAATTGAAAGGGAGGGAATTATCCCAAATTCTTCCTATGAGGACAGCATCACCTTAATCCCTAAACCTGAAAAAGATCCAACAGAGAAAGAAAACTACAGACCAATTTCTATAACAAACATAGACACAATAATCGTCAACAAAATTAAAAAAAAAAAAGCCAGTCAAATCCAACAACACATCAGAAAGATCATTCACCCAGACCAATTGGGATTTAGCCCTGGTATGCAGGGGTGGTTCAGTATTCACAAAATCAATGTGATATGTCATATTAACAAACTAAGAACAACAGATGTAGAGAAACCATTTGATAAAATTCAACATGCTTTCATAATGAAAATTCTGAGCAAATTTGGTATATAAGACCTAAGTCTAGGGGCTGGCTCTGTGGTGCAGTAGGTTAATCCTCCGCCTGCGGTGCCAGCATCCCATATGGCTGCTGGTTTTAGTCCCAGCTGCCTCTCTTCCAATCCAGCTCTCTACTGTGGCCTGGGAAAGCAGTAGAAGATGGCCCAAGCCCTTGGGCCCCTGAACCCACATGGGAGACCAGGAAGAAGCACCTGGCTCCTGGCTTCGGATTGATGCAGCTCCAGTTGTTGCGGCCATCTGGGGAGTGAACCAATGGAAGGAAGACTTTCTCTCTGTCTCTCCCTCTCACTGTCTGTAACTCTACCTCTTAAATAAATAAATTCTTTTTTTAAAAAAGACCTAAGTGTAAGACTTAACATCAAATTATTAGAGAACATTGATGAAAACCTGCAGGTTATTGGCCTTGGCAAAGAGTTCTTGGAATAGACCTATAAGCACAGGCAATCATAGCCAAAATTATTAAATGGAATTACATCAAATTGAGAAGCTTTTGTACTGCAATAGAAACATTCAGGAATGTGAGGAGGCAACTGACAGAATAAGAGAAATTATTTGCAAACTATTCAACTGATAAAGGATTAACAACCAGAATATATAAAGATATCAAGAAACTCAATAACAACAAAACAACCAACCCAGTGAAGAAATGGGCTAAGGATTTAAACAGACATTTTTCAAAAGAAGAAATCCAGTGGCCAACAAACACATGAAAAAATGTTCAGAATCACTAGCCATCAGGGAAATTCAAATCAAAACCACAATGAGGTTTCACCTCACCCTAGTTAGAATGTCTTTCATACAGAAATCAACAAACAGCAAATGCTGATGAAAATGGAGGGAAAAAGGTATCCTAATCTACTGTTGGTGGGAATGTAAAGTGCTAAAGCCACTTTGGAACACAGTATGAGATACCTCAGAAATCAGCATAGAAACTTACCATATGACCCAGCCATCCCACTCCTGAGAATATACCCAAGAGAAATGAAATGAGTAAATTAAAGATTTATCTGCACCCCTATGTTTATTGCAGCTCAGTTCACAATAGGTAAGACATGGAATCAACCTAAATAGTATTCTGGGTTGATTGGATAAAGAAATTATGAGACTTGTATATAATGAAATACTGCACAGTGGTATAAAAAATAAAATACAGTGCTTTGTAACAAAATGGATAAATCTGAAAAACATGATACTTAGTGAAATAAGCCACTCTGAAAGGGACAAATATCATACGTCCTCCCTGACGTATGATATCTAAGAGTACCTAAAAAGGAAATCTATAGAAGTTAAATTGGGCCGGCGCCGCGGCTCACTAGGCTAATCCTCCGCCTAGCGGCGCCGGCACACCGGGTTCTAGTCCCGGTCGGGGCGCCGGATTCTGTCCCGGTTGCCCCTCTTCCAGGCCAGCCCTCTGCTGTGGCCAGGGAGTGCAGTGGAGGATGGCCCAGGTGCTTGGGCCCTGCACCCCATGGGAGACCAGGAAAAGCACCTGGATCCTGGCTCCTGCCATCGGATCAGCGCGGTGCGCCGGCTGCAACGCGCCGGCCGCGGCGGCCATTGGAGGGTGAACCAACGGCAAAAGGAAGACCTTTCTCTCTGTCTCTCTCTCTCACTGTCCACTCTTCCTGTCAAAAAAAAAAAAAAAAAAAAAAAGAAGTTAAATTGACACTTCGAGAAGCAATTACTTGAACAGCCCTTGTCTTGACTGTTGAGGAACAGTTTTTTTCATAGTATTTGTTGAACTCATTAACAGAGTTAATCATATGTATATAAAGTCAATTTAAAATAGATCTCAGTAAAAAATAAGAGTAAGAATAGAGAGAAAGGAGGAAGTTTGTAACTGTTAAGCTTTATAGTTCTGCAAACGTTCTTATGCACTTACTTCTGAGGGTGGTTTTGAAAACTTGCCAAAGGACTTCAAATCTCATTAAGCTGGATGGTGAAAGTGTCATTTTAAGTGTTAGAATGCCCATGTTAAGTGTTAAGGTGAACATATAGATAGGATTAAGTGTTAAAGTGATTATATAAATAGAATCAACTGTCTGTTAATAATAATAGAATTAAAAAGAAGAGAGTGTTCCAACATGGGAAGCAGTCCACACAGCAGACTCATAGAATGACAATCACTTTAAGTAGCAGTCTGACCTTGGATTCAGCCCTTAAGTCATCCTGTTTTGGCTGAAAAATCCCATGAGAGTATTTCAGGCATGGAACCCGAGACACTATGGCAAAAAAATGTTCTACATGAAGGATCTCTTGAGTGAGACCCTAGCAGAAAGAAATGACCATCAAAGGAGATACTTCTCTCTGAACGGAGTAGATCTTCTACTTTGCTCATGGCCTTGCATAAACTCTGATGGAATTTGTGGGTTCAAAAAGAGCCTAAGTAGCTCACGTTAATAGCCTCAGGTGTCACTTATGTCATATATAAGAGTGTTAATTGTTAAATTAACAACAGGAGTCACTGTGCACTAACTTCCCATGCAGGGCTTCTGTCCTCAATGAATTGTATTATGAGTGTTAACTGTAAAACTTGTCTCAAACAGTTTTGTGTGTGTGTGTGTGTGTGTGCAAATTGTTGAAATCTTTACTTAGCATAGAATTGGGCTTCTGTGTATAAAGTTAATTGAAAATTAAAAAAATGCTGAAAGTAGAGTTTGTGTTATACAGAAATAAGAATTCTCAATGACATCTCATTGCTATCCATTTAATTGTGCAGTATCCAGAGGATGCTTCTCAAACACACCTCCATTATTAAATAGAAAAAAGTTATTCACAAATGCTATCAAAATCAATTATAGTTTGTCTACTTTTAGGGGTCAATGAGGCAGAGAATTAACCTCCAACTAATTTCCAAATTCATTTACCAGCTTATGACTTAGTACATTTACAGCCATAGGCACCAGACACATTGGCACATTTGCAAAATGCATGCTTTCGGGTGCAGGAAATGTATCTTTTTGGCCATGATAAACCCCCAGGCTAGTTTTGTTTATTTTACACTCACCAAAACACATGAAGTCCAGAAAATATACAGTACAAATTTATTATTAAGTAAATCTCTACAGTCAACATGAAATCTTGTGCTCCTTGTTATAAAATGAAACTCTTTCAATCACTTAAGTTAAAGGACACAAGAAAACTGGAAGATTAGTATGAGATCATCTGAATGTTGAATTCCTTTTATAATATGCAGAAACCTCCCCCAGGCATTACAATTTTTACAGATGATGATATCTATTAAAGTAATCGATTGCTTGAAGTAAAAAAGAAAAAAAAATCATAATGACTTTATAAAGTCTTCGGTCTAATTACCTTCTAGGTTCTAATTACTGGAATAGATAATACAAACATTCAATCTCCATGAACACACTTCTAAATTGTTTCAAGATTTACCAAAAATCTTATCATCTTGCATTTCACAGTTAAAACTGTCTACACCATTTTAAAGTTCTATTTAAGCTTTATTCTATAATTTGGAAAATTATGTATCTTCTATTTAAGTGTACAAATATATTACTATAAATGGGTAACAAATATCACTTTACATAAAAGCATTAACAATATGAAATTATCTAGAATGAAAATTTTCCCAAAAATGTCAAGGCCTCAAGACAAGAAAATCCAGTAGTATTCTAAGTATCTACATACCTAAAAACACTCTCTTCATGTGTTCTTTCAGTGAGAGAAACTAATTTGTATCAGCCTCTAACAAAGATAACCTAACAAAGATGTAGTGTGAAAGGAAATTGGTATCAGATAAAGCATTTCCTGGATTTATTCAGCCTACAGTCTCCAAAATTTTACGATTGAATGTGAATTTAAAAAATATTCATTTGAAAGGCAGAGTTATACACAATCTTCCATTCACTGGTTCACTTCCCAAATGAATGCCAACACCTGGGGCTAGACAGATCCAAAGACTGGAACCAGGAGTTTACTCCAGGTCTCCCACATGGATGCAGGGGTCCAAGTACATGGCCATCTTATTATGCTTTCCCAGGTGCATTAGCAGGGCACTGGATCAGAAGTGGAGTAGTCAGGACTTGAACAACTGCCCATATGGAATTCCAGTGCCATCTTGTACAAACAAGAGTTCTGCTTTTCTGCTAATCAGGTACAGTGTTTTCTAATTTCACCTTGATGGTATTTTTCTCATTAATTCAATGACCTTTGGCATGTAGTTATATTATATACACAGGAACTCCTCTCAGGACCAGCACAACATCAGACAAATACATTCATGGGGATGGTTATTAAAATCGGCAAAACTCATAGAATAGGCAATCTGAAAATACTGCAAAAATGCACACATTCTGCCTAATTATGTTCTATTCCAAAGCATAGGATTCTCATTGTTAAAATCCTTCCCAACTGAAATGAAGGAGTCTTGTTAGAATGGGAAAGGGTAGGAAGTCAGAGAGGACAGAGGGCCCCTCCAGTAATGTGAAGAGTTTTCTTAATCTCGCTGGGAAACCAGTCTGAGCTAGGAAGCAGGTCTGATAATGAAGGAGACTTAAAGAGTTTTGCTCATTAGTAAATTAGTAAGTAGGCTCTGCATTCGAGGCCACATCCAAGGCCAGGTGACTGCAAGTGTCTGTGACCAGCCTAGGGAGTACAGTGAAGATAAACAGGTCCCCCAACAAGCCAAAAAATAGAGCTTTTTCTTTGATGTGGGAGAAATGATTCTTGTTTTACATATATAATCCCCTAGCACTAGACACCAGGAGAACTCTTTCCCATCCTGAATATATGAACAGGAGTTTCCTATCTTTCCTAATAAATTTTTTCCCCTAAAACTGCCTTCTTGTGTGCTCATCTGCTTCATACTTCATCACAGAGTTAGTTCCGGGGTTTGCCTTAGCTGTTACACTAGAAAGCATCTCTGTGGACTTGGCTCTGGTAAGCAGGCCTTCCACCACATGAAAAGAGTCATCAGTCCACAAGCTGCAGACAGAAGAGTGGGCACTAACCTATGAACATGCTCAAAAAGCAGAAACTGGCCTAAGGAGAAGCTAGAGGGGGCTAGGCTATTCAAAAAGGTAAGAAGGACCATAAAGATATGTAGTTTCCTAATTGATTTGGTCACTGGATTTTTATTCCTTTAGACTAGAATATTTTAATGACATGGTATCTACCAAACCAACTATAATTCTGGGCTTGTCATTGAGGTACAGCAGTTACGCTTTTACTTGTGACACAGGCATCCCAAATTGGAGTGTTGGTTCAGTTCCCAGCTGCTCTACTTCCAATCCAACTTCTTATTAACGTGCCTGGGAAAGTAGATGATGGCTCAAGTCTTTGGGCCACTGACACCTATGTAGGAGACTTCGATGGAATTCCTGGCTCCTGGTTTTAGCCTGGCGCAGTTCTTGCTGTTTCTGTCATTTGGGGAGTGAATCAGCAAATGAAAGATCTCTCTCTCCCTTCCTCCATCTTCAAATATATAAATACAGATTTTTAAAGATCTATGATTCTATGCTATCTACCAAAAAGAACTTATTATATACTAGACATTGTGCTAACCACTAGTTTTAGGGTATCTTTAATGAACAAGTACTTTAAGATTTTTTTTTGAGAGGTAGTTACAGAGAGAAGGAGAGAGAGAGAGAAAGGTCTTCCATCCACTGGTTCACTTCCCAAATGGCGGCAATGGCCAGAGCTAGGCTGATCTAAAGCCAGGAGCTTCTTCTGGGTCTCCCAAATACTTGGACCATCTTCTACTGTTTCCCAGGCCATTCAGAGAGCTAGATCACAAGTGGAGCAGCCTGGACACGAACTGTTACCCATATGGGATGCTGGTGCCACAAGTGGAAGTTTAATCTACAATACTAAAGCACCAGCCCCATGAACAAGTACTTCTGAAGACATGAACAAGTACTTCTGAAGATTTTTTTAGTGGGGCCTCCTCAAATCAAGGTAGCTAACAGTTTGCCAGAAAAAAGTTCTAGCCTAAGGCAGTATTTCATCATTAGAGGTTCTTAGCCTCTAGCTAGATAGTTCCTTAATGAAACAGTTGAGAAGCACTGATAAGGGAAGTAAGACTTCAATAGGACTCATTTTTTTAAAAAAGTTAAGGGGACGACATTGTGGTGCACAGGTTAAGCTGCTGCCTTTAACACTAGCATGCAATATTAGTGCCAGTTTGGGTCCCAGCTGCTCCACTTCCAATTCAGATCCCTGCTACTACACCTGGTAAAGCAGAAGATGATTCAAGTGCCTGGACCCCTGTCAGCCACATAGGAGACTTAGCTGGAGTTCCAGTTTCCATCTTCAGCCTGGCCCAGCCACGGCCATTACAGTTATTTGAGGAGGGAACCAGCAGATGGACAATCTCTTCATCTCTGTGTCTCTGCCCTTTAAATAAATGCGTTTAAAAAATTTAAGTGAATTTATCATGATGAATTTGAAATATGCATTATCTCATAAGTAAAAATTGTGTCCTTCTGCAATATCCTTGCCTTATAAATTATAGTCACAATGACACACACATAACCATTTATGTATAAAAACACCAAATAAATCAAGCATTATCCAAACCCTTCTATTTGACAGTAGCATCAGAGAATTAAATGTCTCAAGTGAAGCAGATGGCAGAAATAAGCAGCTTATACCAACACACAGCATGTGCAAAAGGTTAATTGAACTGCTTTATCATGAATTATAAATATACTTCCCATCAGGTTAGCAATATTTAAAACAAAATTATGCCACCCCCCCATTTCAATTAGTGTGAAAAAATTATAATCATAAAATTTCTAGCACTAATAAAGATAAACCATTATCAGATCTTAAAAAAAATCAAATGCCATTTGGCCCCTTAAAGGCCTATGTTATGTTCATGGTATTGGAAATGACATTAACACTAAAAAAGAAGCATGACCTAACATAAGGACAATCATGACCTAGGGCCCGTTTTCTTCACAAAAGCCAGTGCAGACTGTAGGCCACAGAGGGTTTCTCAAAAACAGCGAGCCCCAAAAACTGTGTGATGATTTCACAATGGTACTAAGGTACTGGAAATGATGTTTGCTGGATCTAGTTCCCAACTCAGGAAACAAACCAGAGAAGGCGGTCAACACGAAGTCGTAGATTTCAATTCCATCATCCTAGGCATCTCTGGGGCCACATATTTATGTCTATTTCCTGTTTTGAAAATTCTGTTCCTCTTATTTTTTCTCATAAGTGTCATTTCAGTTACTTCAGAATTTTTTAAGCTAATTAGTCATAGAGCTCTAATATTCTGAGGCAGGGTTTGAATGGCCCAACGTTGTGAGTATCTATACACGCACATGAAAGCATATATATAGGGCTGTCATTTTTGAGTCTCATTACCAAGTCCTCATTTTAAACATGTTTATTTCTATTATCTAGTAGAAGCATAGTAATTGGCAAAATGTTTTTAAAAGAATATGACTTTAAGTGATTGAACACTCAGATTTATATAGTTTGCTGTTCTGTAATTATCACTAGCAAGATCACATGGAGGGCACTAATTTTGGGTGCCTTGATCAACATTAGCTGCTGATTCCAATATCTTACTCTCTCAGGCTTAGGATACAGACAGATGGGGGTTAAATTACTTACTGTCAGACAGAAACTATAACTTAAGATAGATTTTTTTTAAATTTCTCTGGGGCGCTATTAAAATGAGAAATTATTATCAAGTTTAATACAACAATTAGAAGAAAAAGCATGCATCAAATTGGCCTCCAGATAGACAATACTCAATAAATGTTCTTATGTGTCTTGGAGAGCTCAGAGTCTTCATCCTAATCATTACCGTTTGTTTTTCCTTCTTCTCCCTGTAGATCTGACCATATCAGGACTCCTTATTCAATTATTTTAACTTTGTTGTCATCTTACACTAAATTTTTAAAAGATGTATTTATTTATTTAAAAGTCATAGTTGAAAGAGAGAGAGGGATATTCCATCTACTGGTTCACTCCTGTAAATGGACAAGTTTGGGCCAGGCAGAAGCCAGGAGCTTCATCTGCATCTACAACATGGGTGTAAGGGCCCAGCACTTGGGCCATCTGCTGCTGATTCCCAGGCCATCAGCAGGGAGCTGGATTAGAAAGGGCGCATCCGGGACAGTAACAGGTGCCTATATGGGATGCTGGTGTTACAGGCAGTGGTTTAACTCTCACCAGCTCCTTATATTTAACTTTTAAAGGCATTGTTGATATCTATCTCTTGGCTAAATGTTCTGTTTCAGACATCTTTTTAGTTTTTGAAACTGTACTTACTAGAACGCTCCACACACCCAGAGAAAATCATGCATACTCTAATTACATATATTATTCACATCTTTTCTAAAATTGAGTCATGTCAGAACTGCTGATACTGTTTCAGATGAACATCAAACTGAAAATAATAAAACCTCAAATCTTGTCTTCTTTCTCAAATGGTGTCTGTCAGTATTCAAGCTTAAATATCAGCTCACTATTGATTATCCTGATGGGAGTTTTTGACTATATCCAATTACTGCTTATGTTATTGTCCTAAATACAAATCCTTTCAGTTTATGGCACTGTTTAAAAGTTTTGACTGCCTATGTTTGATTGAGAACATTCAAAGCCTTCCTCAGTGTTGCTTTTACCATTTTTTTTCTGCAGTTTTCTGAACCATACTCTCCCTCTCCCATTTCACTTTACATGTCATACGATTTTGTCAGGCTGTTTCCCCAGAGTGTAACTCTCTCCTGCTCACTGCATTAATTCCCGCAGGCTATGTTCACACCTATCTTTCAGTTTCCATACAATATATCATCTCTTCCTTCCATCCTGCAACACATCCGTCCATATCTTTGTGTTTGTTATGAGTCACATGTAACTCACGTTGCAAAGACAAAATTATGTCCCTGTTCTGGCAAAGCTCACATTATATTGAGGAGATACAGAAGCAAACACACACTTGGGTCCAATAGCTATTTAATGTGATTGTTTCAGGGACTGTAAAAATTGAAGTCCAGAGGAATTTCTAACTACTGTTCAGGAATCCCAAGACTTTTTCCAGAAACATCAAGCACCTTGAGGCTCTTTGTTCTCATCTTGAATGAAACCCATGACTGTGGCAGATGACATTTTTCCCAGGTTCTCTAATGGGGAAAAATGAGGCTCAAATCTGAGAAATATGTAATTTAAAAAATCATTTTAAACCATTTTATTGTTTCAAACAAAGTACCTGACTTACAGTGGTTGAATTTATTGATTTTTCAACTTTACCTTGATCCAAAAGCAAAGTAGATGGAGGAAAAATGCACTTTGATTTTTGAGTGTTGACGTTCTCCAGATTAGCAATATGTGATGTGATATTCTCTTGTAAGGCCAGACAGCAGCAATAGCAACAGTGACCTGCAGCTCCCAGTTAGCCACACTACCATAAGGAGACACAACTGTGTTGCTACCCTGATGTTTGGCAGGCTAGACGACTTCAATGCATTTTCAACTTAGTATTTGAGCTTATAATCAATTTATCTGGACATAATTACAGTAAATGGAAGAGCAACTCTATATCTTTATACATCCTATAGGAAAGCATATTTTATAAAAAATCTAAAAGTATGTATTTCAAAGAAAAACCTACACAACTTTTAATTGGAGTATGTCTTTTTCTTCGATATCACAGCAAAATTACTCCCGTCTTTTCTAACTCTCTTAACTGTTATCTCCTGATAAAAGTAATTTGCTGTCATCATGTCATTGAAACAACTTTTGTCAAGGTTGTCAACAAAGCTTCCCTGTCCTCATCTCCTTTTATCCTCAAAAGCAATCATATCAAGGGCTAACTTGTTCCTTTCAGTCCTGTTATTTCTTATTAATGGCACACCGTCTTCCAGGTTTTCCTTCTTCCTCACTGATTTATCACTGTCTCCCCCCACATGATTTCTGCTTTTTCTTTTCTTTTTTAATGCTGTGCATTGTCCATTGCCCAGTGGGATCTTGGTATTCCTCATCTGTATGTTTGCTATCTGGATGACTTAATTAGTTCCCACAGATCCATACACTACCTCTGCCAGAACAATCACAAACCAGCATGTCCTTCTGACATCCACACTTAACATATGCTACTATTTTTAGAAATATATATATAAAGTAATTCTAAGTACCAAAAGTAATACTAAAAGTATTACTAAAAAGTAATACTAAATACTAATACACACACACACACACACACACACACACGCCAAGGGGGAGAAAACCCATAATTCTATGAATAAAGTAAGATTCATCTCTGTTCTTCCAAAGTTCTATCAAATCCTAGCCTTCTTAACTCACAAAATAGGACCACCACCTACCAGGATACCCAGACCAGAAACTCAAACATCCAACAAACATCCAAACTCCCTTATGCTTTACAAATCCTCACATCCTACACTCTTCTATCTCCACATTCAACATTTTCATTCTGTTAGCCTGATTTTTTGCTTAAATTATTGCAAATGGCTCTTGCCAGGGATCTGTTTTTGTCTGACTTCAATCAATTCTTCATACTATAGCAAAGCGTGTTTCCTTTAACAGAACATAGATCGTATCTCCACCCATTCAGCTAAGCTCCTTCAGAGTTCCTAAAACTTGGGCCTCCAAGCTCCCAAATAATCACTCTTTCCCAGCATTCCACTGTGCACCGTGCCATTCTCCCTGTTCTCATTGTATTCTCTCGTCCTGCTGTTGTTCTAAAAGCCATGTTTATTCCCATTCTGAGATGTCAGTATATACTATCCTCCAACTCAAATGTGATTTTCCTCTTTAAATTTACGTCTCACACAATTTTTCCCTGATCATTCTTAATTTTGGTTAATTTCTCTCTCGTCTTTTGGTTCCCTTTATTGTCAGTAATAACAAATTTAATTTGTATTTCACCGGCTTTCTTGTTTTTTTCCTATATCAACCACTAGCACAAACCCAAACAGAGCAAGGCACTTCCCTGCCTTCCTCATCATATTCTCTAATAGAGTTCTTTGGAACTGAGCATTAATCTAGCTTTTTTTTTTTTTTTTTGACAGGCAGAGTTAGACAGTGAGAGAGAGAGAAGACAGAGAGAAAGGTCTTCCTTCCGTTGGTTCACCCCCAAATGGCCGCTATGGCAGGAACTATGCCGATCCAAAGCCAGGAGCCAGGTGCTTCTCCTGGTCTCCCATGCAGGTGCACGGCCCAAGCACTTGGGCCAGCCTCCACTGCACTCCCAGGACACAGCAGAGAGCTGGACTGGAAGAGGAGCAACTGGGACAGAATCCAGTGCCCCAACTGGGACTAGAACACGGGGTGCCAGTGCCACAGGTGGAGGATTAGCCTAGTGAGCCACGGTGCTCGCCTAATCTAGCTTTCAAAATGAACAAATTAATGATAAGTAGATGCTCAATAAATGTCCATAAACTCTGTCAATTCTAACTGAATGCAAAGAATGTGGCAAGCCTAAGTAGTAAAGAAATACACACAATGTAAGAAATCAATTTAATTTTTATTCTACAAGAGTAAGTATATTTCCAAAATGTCACTGATGGATTAAATTGCTTACTGGAGGCAATATTGTGTGGTTCCATTTTGAAATATTACAGTTTTGCTACAATTGTAGGTTTCTAATGTCAGATGTCAAAAATTGTTTTATGATATAAGGATTTAATGTGTGTTCTAAAATGTTTCAAAATTCTTTTCCAATTAAATGAATTGAAAATATCTTGATAAATATCTTGATAAGAGGTTTGACAATTCTATTTTAGTAATTAACATTTTCCATATACTGCACAAATGATTTACTATATAGTCAACATGCATAAAATATGTGAATACAGGCATATTTATGTGTATGTATGGATATGTGTGTTTATGTCATTTATATGTGTCGCTCCCCCTCTTCGCGGAGGAATGACACAGGACCCTGCGTTGTTCTTTTGTCTGCTCGGCCCTTCCCGGGTTTGCTGCTGGTCCTTCCCGGGTTGGCTGCCGATCCTTCCACCTCCGTGGAGGGGCGGCTCCCCCTGCCACTTTCCCCACTTCCGCGGGGGAGCGGCACACCGCTGGCCGGCTCTCTCGGGGGCTGCTCAGATGTTCCTCAGGTGTTCCCCTTAGATGTTCCTGGTGCATGTTGTCTCTCTCCTCCTTTATAGTCCTCTTCCACCGATCCCAACTCTGCTACCCACACACCGAGTACGCTGCTCTCCTCCAATCAGGAGCAGGATCAGCTCCTGCAGATTATTGGTCGAACTGGAGGCAGCTGTGTAGAAGTTGTTTACTCCTCTCCCAGCGCCATATTGTAGGAGAGCAGATGCATAGAACAAGTCTTAATTCCAGTAACTTAGTCTAGTCCGAGTTGCTCCCCACATATATGTATATGACTAGCAGTTCATTTGTGTATATCTGTGTAATTGTGAATGTGAGCAAAATGTACCCCACATTTCTATTATTGCTTTTCCTCTGTAAAAGGACACAATGTTATTAAATTTATACAAGTACAAGAAAAAAAGTCAAAACCAAAGAAAAATTCAGAATTTTCCATCAACTTGTCTCTACTCAAAAAGCAAATTACCTATTTACACTGCCAAGTTAACTAACAATTATCTTTGTGGTCTCAGAATTGCAGCAGAACCAAACCCTGAAAGTAAACATGCCCTCAGGATGCATGAGGATACTTCAAAAAGTATATAGAAAATTGTGTTAACATTTATAGTAATGCCAAAATTTTTTTTAAGTTCTTTCATGAAATGCCTTAAAAATCACAGAAAGTAAGTATTATGGACAAAACTATGCATAGATTTCAAATATTTTCCCCTAAATATATTTGGTTTGTGTTCCATTATTCCATAAACTTTATAAAAGTTGGCTTTGTAAATAATCATTCACAGTCCAAATAATATTGTCGGTCATTAATTCTGTGTTTCCATATTCATCCAGGTACTCATTATTTTTCCTTCATATTTCCTAATTTGTGTTTTCTCGTGAGTGCCTGCTGTCACACAGCTCGACAGGGCTTAGGGGTGATGTGTTGGAGCACGGGGAAGAAGGAACACACGACACAAGACTTTCTTTCCAATTAAAGGCTTTTTATTGTTCATAGGATTTCACTCTAAGCCTTTACCACTCTGTATACCAATATATATAGCTATATTCATTACTCCACAAATCATAACACACATATAACATCAAAGCAGTCTCAAAGGCAATCCAACTATAATAAGTGCAGCAAAGCAAACTACATTATTCTTAATCATAGGGTCGAGGCACATTCCTTCATATTACACATGACTAATATCATTATAAATGCTGTGTTCTCAAGGCTTATATCATAGTCACAAAAAGTCAAAGTTCAAAGTCCAGAGTCCAAAGTCTGTTACCACTCGGAGAGATGGATCTCAGAACAGTCACTTTCAGGCAGGAAGTTGTGGGATGGCCGTCACTCTGGGCAGTGGGCTTGGAGTACCCAGGCAGACAGCAAGGCCAGGAGTTGGAGAGGTCCCCTGCTGAGAAGTCTGGTCCAACTCTCTGTCACGTCAGGCAGCAGGCTGATAAGAGGTCCAGGTGAGCATCAAGGTGGCGGCTCCACTTAAATTTTGATCCCGTAGTCGCTTTGTGTCACTTAGCAAAGGGGTTGGCTTTCAACTCTTCAGCTCCAAGTGCGAGGAGCTGAAGTTCACACGCACCGAGCCATCTGTTGTCAGCTTGTGCCGTCACCTGTTCCTCACAGAGTAATGGGCTGCCTCTTTAGCTCCAGATGTGTGGAGATCCAGAGGGTCACACACACGGGGCCATGATCCTCGAGAGGATGAAGAGCAGTGCCAAAGGCTCTCCTTTATCCAAGTTTTCCTGGAAGCTCTCTTGCTTGTTCAGTTCGGGGGCCACCAATCCAATGCCTAGGCCAGGGTGTTTCCAGCTCATTCTCGGGGTGCAGTCAACCATCGTGCGAGCAGGACGGTAACTTGAGGTTATCGTCCATAGCACACACGTTTATCAGACTGCCAAGGGATGTCTGTTCAGTCTGATGAGAGCATCCTTCTTGGCAAGCATCAGCTTAGCATAAGCGATGTCATCAGTCTCTGGCTTGACATGATTGACTCCATTTTTCTTTACTATCACTTTGTGGATAGTGGTAGTTTTTGACTCTAGGATTCTCTGTGCCGTTTCCACAGTTCACCTCCTTCTGCTGGTCAGGTAAGTGGTGATCTGTGACACTCTTTCTAGACTCCTGGGGGATTCCCCACATGTTTCTTTTAGATTTTCTTAACTGACTTACTCAGTGAAAAAATTATCTCATTCTTCAAGTATTTTAAGGCCTATTAATTGCTTTGGGAGATAAGCACTCAGTCCAAATTTGACTTTTTCACCTCAAGTAAATGGTTTATAATCCAAAATACTTTTATAATAATTTCAGAACATTAGTGATAATACATAAAATATATTAATCATGTTTTGGTAGATATCATTATATAGAGCTTGCTGGATCATTAAATATTGTTTATACTGGGAATGGAGTTTAGCCAAGCAGTTAAGCTGCCCTCATCCAACATCAGTTTTGGGTGCGATTGCTGGTTCTGGCTCCTGATCTCAGCTTCCTGATAATTCAGAACCTGGGAAGCAGCAATGTTGGCCCAAGCAATTGGGTTCCTAACACCCATGTGGGAGGCCTGGTTCAAGTTCCCAAATCCTGGCTCTTGCCCCAGTACAGCGTCAGCCATTTAGAGTATTTGAAAAGTCAATCAACTGATATGTGTTTTTTTTTTAAAAGATTTATTTATTTATTTGAAAGTCAGAGTTACAGAGAGAGAGAGGGAGAGGCAGAGAGAAAGGTCTTCCATCTGTCTGTTCACTCCCCAATTGGCCACAATGGCTGGAGCTGTGCCAATCTGAAGCCAGGAGCCAGGAGCTTCTTCCAGGTCTCCCATGTGGGTGCAGGGGCCTAAGGACTTAGGCCATCTTCCATGCTCTCCCAGGCCACAGCAGAGAGCTGGGTTGAAAGTGGAGCAGCCCATATAGGATGCCAGCACTGCAGGCGGCGATCCTACCCTCTACATCACAGCGCCGCCCCGATACAGCTTCTTTCTCAAATGCCTCCCCCTACCAATCAAATAAATTTAGATTTTTTAATTTAAAAACATATTTCTAAGGACAGAAAGTCATGCTTATTATTGCAGTACTAAATCCACCGAAATTAAGAAAGTTCTGAGGGGCTGGCACTGTGGCGTAGCAGGCAAAGCCACTGCCTGCAGTGCGGGCATCCCATATGGGCGCCAGTTCATGTCTCGGCCGCTCCTCTTCCAATCCAGCTCTCTGCTATGGACTGGAAAAGCAGTACAAGATGGCCCAAGTCCTTAGGCCCCTGCACCCACATGAGAGACCCGGAAGAAGCTCCTGGCTCCGGATTGGCGCAGCTCCGGCCATTGCCATCAATTGGGGAGTGAACCAGCAGATGGAAGACCTCTCCTCTCTTCCTCTCTCTCTTCCTCTCTCTTCCTCTCTCCCTCTCTCTCTGTAACTCTTTCAAATAAATAAATCTTTTTAAAAAAGAAAGTTCTGAGTTTCTAAGGACATTTAAAATATCATTTTAATAGATTTATGTAATCTTCTTAGATTAAGGTAGTTATTGAAGATAATGGCCTATAGTCTTCTATAATATCAGTACACTTCTAGTATTTCATACTTCTAAAAGCCATTATATTTTATATAACTTTTGTTTATTTGTTTTTTGACAGGCAGAGTTAGACAGTGAGAGCGAGAGAGAGAGAGAAAGGTCTTCCTTCCGTTGGTTCACCCTCCAAATGGCAGCTACAGCCAGCGTGCTGCGCTGATCCGAAGCCAGGAGCCAGGTGCTTCCTCCTAGTCTCCCATGGGGTGCAGGACCCAAGCACTTGGGCCATCCTCCACTGCCTTCCTGGGCCACAGCAGAGAGCTGGCCTGGAAGAGGAGCAACCAGGACAGAATCCAGCGCCCCGACCGGGACTAGAACCCGGGGTGCTGGCGCCACAGGCAGAGGATTAGCCTAGTGAGCCACGGCGCCGGCCTGATATAATTTTTGATAATCAAAAATATTATCTAGTGTATGCTTTGGAATAAAGAATTTCTTCAATGGTTTAAAAAAAATTGTGGGGGAGCAGTGCTCTGGTACAGTAAGCTAAGCCTCTGCCTGTGGCACTGGCATCATATATGGGCACAGGTTCTAGTCCCGGGTGCTCTGCTTCTGATCCAGACTGCTATGGCCCGGGAAAGCAGCAGATGATGTCACAAATGCTTGGGCCCCTGCACCCATGTAGGAGACCTGGAAGAAGCTCCTGGCTCCTGGCTTCAGATCAGCCCAGCTCCAGCCATTGCCACCATTTGGGCAGTGAGACAGCAGATGGAAGACCTTTCTCTGTCTCTCCCTCTCTCTGCAAAAAAATGGATGCAACTGGAAACCATCAATCACACTTAGTGAAATAAGCCAGTCCCCAAGGGCAAGTATCATTTGCATTCCCTGATTTGTAGTAACTAAGAGTAGCTAAAAGGTAATATCTAAGTGTGAAATTGACATTTTGAGATTCGATGATGGTTTACAGCCCTTGCCTATACACCTAAGGAACAGTATTTTTCTTCATACTATTTGTTGAACTCGTCATTTAGTGTAGGGTTAATCTCATGAGTATAAAGTAAACTGAAAATAGGTCTTTGTAAAAATTAAAAGTGGGAATAGGAAAGGGAGGAGAAAGAAGGGTGTGAGCACGGGCAGGAGGGAGGGTAGGGTGTGAAGTATCATTATGTTTCTGAATCTGTATTTATGAAATGCATGAAATTTGTATACTTTAAAACATGTAGGAAAATAAAAACAAATTCGATTTTAAAAGTTTAAACACAAAGGAACAGAGTTGTGGTGCAGAAATTTAAGCTGCCAAAATCTGCATGCCATACTGGAGCACCACTTTGAACCCCAACTGCTCTGCTTCTGATCCTGCTCCCTGCTAATGTCCCTGGGAAAGCTGCAGATGATGGACCAAGTAACTGGGACTCTGAAACTCACATCCGATAATCAGGCGGTATTTCCTGGCACCTGGCTTCCACCTAGTCCATCCCCAGCTGTTGTGGCCATTTAGAAAGTGAACCAACAGACAGAAGTACGCTCTTTTTGTCTGTTTGTTTTCTCCTCTCTCCCACCCTCTCTCTCCCTTTCATTCTTTCAGATAATTAAATCCAAAAGAACATTTAGACACAAAAGTAATTAGCTTGTAAGGGATGAAATTTATAAACAAATAGGTCCAAAGTGGAATGATTTTTTTTTAAGTATACAGGCTTTATACATTTTATATATACAAATCTAAGAGCACTGTGATTCTTCCCACCCTACCACACCTTCCATCTGCATTCCCACCCTTCTTCCTCTTCCCTCTCCTATTACCATTCTCCTTTTTTACTAAGATCTATTTTCAATTAACTCCATATACATAAGATTAACCCTGCACTAAGTAAAGAGTTCAGCAAATAGTATATAGAAAAATAACCTGTTCAACAGCAGAGACAAGGGCTGTTCAAAGTCATCACATCTCAAAGTGTCAATTCACTTCTGTAGATTACCTTTTAGGTATTCTATTAGTTACCACAGACCAGAGAGAACATACAATATTTGTCTTCTTGGGACTGACTTATTTCACTAAGTATAATGGCTTCTAGTTGCACCCATTTTGTTAAAAATGGCAGAATTTCATTTTTTGTGCTATGCAATATTCCATAGTGTACAAATACCATAATTTCTTTATCCAGTTGAAGTGGAAATACTAAAAGATGCACACAACGCAAATACTTAAGAAGAAATATGAGACTAAGTTTAATTCAAGGAAAAGGTTATTAGCAGAGGAAGGTAAAGACAGAGTGTTAATTATTTGAGAACAAAGTAGTAACCCTAGATGTGAAAACAGCTAATAACAAGTTTTCAATGCAGACAAAGCAAAATATAAAAGAACAAAAATAAATATAGATGAATCTGCAGGTAGAGTTGGAGATTTCTGCATGTTTCAGGAATTGGCAAAACAAGTAGATAGAAATGGTAACACTGAGGACCAGCACAACACTGTGAATGAACTGGACCTACTACACCTCAGAACAACCCTCTTTGCCTGCAATGTACCCACAATACCATGGACGTGGCTAATAAGGGAAGTTAAACATTTACTTAAAAGAACTGTGACACTGTTTTCAGCAAAATCCATGAATGATCTGTAAATAGTTTATATCAGAAAGTTGCTAGAGATCAAATCTGAAATTTGGGCTTTACCGGAAGAATAATATCTTAATGTCATAATTCTCTAGGCTGTTCACCGTCTGTGAAGACTGTCAACCAGTATCAAGAATTCTTATTCCAAACATATATTTTTAATTAGAGATAAAGCATTGAAATAAACTTCTACTAATTTTATTTACAACTTAGCAGATTCAGCACTGGAAAGATATAATTTCTTTGTTTAAAAAGAAGTTTTACAAATATCTTATGCTTAATAAGAAGAGAATTATATTCCCTATTTTTTCTAAGATTTGGGATAGGTAAACCTAATAGTTTTTACCCAAGTTCTGCCATTCACAATGTACTCACATTCTAATAGTGGATACTAAGATGAGAATCATAATATTTATTGTATAATATGTGCATAACTACATACAAAAAAATCTCATAACTTCTATGCAAACTCAGCACATCTGATTTTTCATGATTACCAACAGCCACAATTTCAACAGCCAAATTTTATGTATTTTCTTCCTCAAAGTCATCTTTGCAGAGTACCAAAAACTGAATTATGCATATAATCATAAATACTGTGTATTATTCAATTGTACAAGAATTGCATGTAAGATTCACTTCATAAAACTAAGCTGAAGTCCCTAAGGCATTATTCTGAGTATTGCAAAAGCAGAAGAACCCTTCAAAGTGAATATCCCCGTGACAATCCCACAGTCTGAGAGCTCATTGCTTCCTAGCAATCCTCTATCTCATTTTCCAGAATTATTCAGAAAAACAAGAGGTAACAAACTTGAGATGCCAGAAGTTATGTCTGCTTACTCTGAACACAAAGGAAAATACAAATGCTGACAATTTTTACAACAATGTAAAAACATGTAACATGAAAAAAAATTGACCACTTGCTGTGTCATGTCTCATCTTAAATTTCAAGTCAACATTAAGAAAAATATTTGAACAAAAATATGAAGGCAGTAATATTACAGTTTAAGCTATGTTCATGCAGGTAGGATGAAATATGTGTCTTCCCCCCTTCCAAATAGGTTCTATACTGTTTCAAAAACAGCTTTTTAAAATTAGGTTTTTTTAAAAATTTTGCTTTTTAAAAAAAGACACTGCTGGTACAGTTAAACACTGTATTGGTATATAATTCATATATAAAAATCTGTATTTAATGTACACAATGTGATGAGTTTGGAAACACACATAAACATGTAATCACCACAGTCACACCAATAAGCCCGTCCCACCACTTCTAAAATTTTCTTTGTTCCTTTTTGTAGTAAAAACCTTTAACATAAAGCTCACGCTTAAATTTTCAAGTACACAATAAGTGCTGATTTTAAATGTCATAAATATTTCACAACTGACCTCTTGAAGTTACCTTGGGTACCATTGAATGATGCTTCAATTCCCTCTGTCCCTTAAAGTGTCAACTGCCACTCTTATTATCTGCTTCTATGAGTTTAAGTATTTTAGAAACTTCACATAAACAGAATATGTTGTTTGTCTTTCTGAGACATGTTTATTTCACATGTCATCTAGGTTCTTTCATGTTCTCATGAATGGTAAGATTTTCTCTTATAGGACTGAATCATATTACATTTAAGGCATATACCACATTTTGTATACCCACTCATTTGCAGATGGACATTTGGGCTGTTTCCATATTTGGAAATTATAAAGAATTCTGCAACAAATATTGGTGTGTGGATATGTCTTCAAGATCTTTAGCTTATTTCCTTTGAATGTGTTCTCAGTAGTATAGGAGCATATAGTTCCATTTTTTTGTTTTTTTGACAGGCAGAGTGGACAGTGAGAGAGAGAGACAGAGAGAAAGGTCTTCCTTTGCTGTTGGTTCACCCTCCAATGGCTGCTGCGGCCGGCACGCTGCGGCCAGCGCACCGCGCTGATCCGATGGCAGGAGCCAGGAGCCAGGTGCTTTTCCTGGTCTCCTATGGGGTGCAGGGCCCAAGCACCTGGGCCATCCTCCACTGCACTCCCTGGCCACAGCAGAGGGCTGGCCTGGAAGAGGGGCAACCGGGACAGAATCCGGCTCCCCAACCGGGACTAGAACCCAGTGTGCCGGCGCCGCTAGGTGGAGGATTAGCCTACTGAGCCGCGGCGCCGGCCCCATAGTTCCATTTTTTATGAATCAATATTGTTTTATAGAATAGCTATCTCAATTTAAATTCAGCAGTAGGCAAGGATTTCAATTTCTCCACATCTTTAGTCATATATATTTTTATAAATATGTAATACCCATATTAAGAGATAAATGGAGTTATTTCATTCTGAATTTGATTTACATTTCCTTGATGGGTAATAGTGTTGAGAATCTTTTATATACCTTATGGCCACATGAAGAATAAAAATTGGATCTGTGTCTTACCTCATATGCAAAAATTAACTCCAAACAGATTGAACACTGAAATGTAAAAATCATAAACTTCTAGAACAAAGGTGGACAGTTTTCTAACATGGGTGTTAGAAACTATGACTTCTGAGATGATACCAAAACACAGACAGCAAATGTAAAAAGACATAAGCAGGACTACAATAACCTAAAAATTTCTCTACAGCAAACAACAATCCAGAGTAGGAAACAACAAAAGAAATCAAAGAAAATATTTGTAAACTATTCATCTGACAAGGGTTTACCATTTAAAATATATAATAAATTCCTACAACTCAATAGTTAAGAAAAAAATTTAAAATAGACAAATAGCTGACTAGATATTTTTTAAAAATAATTTTCATACAAATGGTAAGTATGAATAAAAACTTCATATGATATAAGTGTGGATAAGTCATGACATTAATATTACTATATAATATATTAATTATATATAATAAATAATATAATTAACTTATATTAATAAGATATGAAATCTTATTCTCACAGTACATTTTATGTGGTTCACCCACTTTTTTGAACACTTTCTTACCAGAGAATGAATAACAATTTTTGTGGCCCACATGCCTCTTTTATGACTCCAATAGGAATTTGAGTTCCTGATCTCACTAAAATTTATGCCATGTTGTTTTAATTGTTTTTAATTATTAAGAATAATTAACCATCTCCTCAGATTGTCCGTATCCCACAACTTTCATGGATAAAGCACTTAGAACAAGTGCCATCCTGGTGACTGGTCCTGAGCAAATTAAGGGAGAAATGAGGCCAGTCTTCTCTCCAAAGCTCTCCCCACTGCCTCTGTGAACAGGGCTGCCTAAGAAGTGCTCTGGCATTGTCTCTTTGTGCCTTCCCCTGAAGGCAGTCAGTGCCTGTGAAAGCTCAGATCTGGTATCCAGACAGGCATATGGTTCCTCTTGGAAGATTTTATTGTCCCCAACAGTAGAAACTCATAAAACTAGATTCATATTCCTTCCAGAAGAGTTGCGGGTGGGTGCATTCTTCATAACCGGAAAGCATAGGACGATGCTCTCAGCTCCTCAGTGTTGAAAGGATACTTGCTGGTGAAGATTTAGCACAATGGAAGCTCTAAGAACTAGCCAACTTAGCAAAGATGTTGAGGTATGCACTAAGGAATTGGGAATTCATTCCCAGTGAAAGACACGTGCTCACCAAGAGTACTTCACCTGTCTCCTCTGTGCCCTGGGAGTGCAGTGCCTGGCCACTGAATCTGATCCCCATGGCTTCAGCTTCATGCTATGCATGCCTCTTCCTTTCTAAGACTTTGTAGACAATAAATCAGGGTCTCAACTTGCAGGAAAGGATCTGATTTATAAACCAGTTAGCTGTCCTCCACATTCCTATGGTAACCCAGGTCGCTTCTCATTATATGCCAGAGTAGTAGTAGGCATTTGCTATCAAAATTAGATATGTATTGTTTTATTACAATTAAAATGTTTTAGGGGCAGATGTTGTGGCATAGAAGAGTAAGCCACAACTCTGGAAGCCCACATTCCATATTGCAGTATTGCAGTGCCAGATGGAGCCCTGGTCTATCTGCTTCCAATCCAACTAACGTGCATCCTGTGAGGCAGCCAATTGTTCAAGTACTTGCATTCCTGCCAACCACACAGGAGATTCAGATGATATTCTGGGCTCCTGGTTTCAGCTAGACCCAACCTTGCCTATCGTAGACATTTGGGGAGTAAACCAGAAGATGCCATTCTGCCTTGCAAGTAAAACTCAATAAATCAAAAATGTGCTGAAAGTATTGGCTTTTCATAAACAGTGCTGTGATAGCCATATTTATTTAGTTAACTAATGACCCATTTCTCATTTTAATTTTAAAATGTTTAAAAATTTTAATTGGTACAAATTGTATGTAATATATATAGGATATGATATATTGTTTTAATGCATGTATACATTACATAATGTCTCATCAGGGTAACTATCTATCTGTCAAACATGTATCATTTCTTTATGGTAAAAATATTCAATGTTCTTCTAGTGTTTTTTATATTTCAATCCTTTGGTAGTTTTTATCATGTGAAGCAATAGGAAGTTAGCCCCTCCCATGCTAAGGAACTGATCTATAATTATTCTAAAACAATCAGGAAAATCAAGAGTCTTCTTGGCCACTGACTGGGTTAGGATTAAGAACTTTCTGGGTGGTGAAGGCAGAGGGTAAGGAAAGAGAAAATCTTCTGGAGGCATTTGGGAAGATGTTTGACAGCCCAGTTACAAGATGTGAAAAACAAACTACCTCTCCTTTGCCTTTAGATGTGGTTATGCAGGATTAAGTCCAGAGCTGTTGCAACCATCTTTCTGTGAGGATCAAGCCTCAAGCTGAAAATCACCAAGTGATAATCTTCTTGCTATAAGAGTTTAGGGAAGATGCTGAGAATTAAGGCAAAAAGACAAGAAGCACACTGGTATATCCACTCTCTGATTCTTCTCTCTCTCCTTATAAAAGCATGGAGGTCCCATCCTGCTGATATTATTTAACGTTAATCACTTCCCAAAGGACTCTCCTCTAAGAAGCAGCCTCTTAATTTTCCACCCTCTTTAAGCCTCACAAAAAAGGGATCAAACTCCAACAATAGTTTTAGTGGAGACAAACCACACTGATAACACTAGAGCTCTATGCTAACCAGCCCCACACTACAACATCCAGCCTGATGTGAAAACAAGCCATGCAAAGGACCAAAGTACTGATACATGCTCCTACATGGATGAAACTCAGAAATACTATCCCAAGATAAAGAAGCTAAAGGCCACATAAGATAGGATTCCACTAATACAAATATCTACAATAATCAAATCTAGAATCTGGAAAACAGATAAATGGTTGCCAGGGGATGTGGAAATGGGGGGGGGCAGTGAATGATTATGCAATAGATGCAAGAGTGTTTTCTACGGTAATAACTTCAGACAGAAGTGATACATGTACAACACTATAAATGGAGTAACACCGATATGGACACTACAATGGTAACTGCATTAGGTGAATTTTATCTCAATTTATAAAAAGCACTGGATCAAAAACAGAGCCCCTTTTTTCAAGCCACATGTCTTACCTGTCATTTGTTCTGTTCCTTGCAATGAAAAGCATCCTGATGGAAACTGAAGATTCATTATGAGACTGTGAAGACTACAGTTAAGCATGCTGGTTATGTAGAATCCTAGTTTGGCCTCCATCCTCCCCACTCCCTGTACACCCTGTATTAGTCATAGCTTGTAAATCCCTGATGTCCAATAAAGGTATTCTAGCCACTGGAATGCAGGGAAGGTAATGGGATAGTCAGTCCTTTGCTGTACATGATATATAGTCCATGCTGTAAAAATTGCCTTAGCTGACACTAGAGAGAAAAGTTTAAAGAGTTCTAAAAATCAAACGGCCATGTGGTGGAAAGGACCATGTGAGGGACCTGGTGTGTGGTCTCAAGAACATGAGCCCCTTCCAACTACAACTAGGGAAGAAAGGCTGTGAAAACCCAAGCCCAGAGTGTGCAGGAGGACTTCAAACTGTAGATGAAGTCACAGCACTAGCAGGCATCTGGTTTTCAACATATGGCACCCTGAGCGGAAAAAAAAAAAAAAAAAAAAAAAAAAAAAAAAAAAAAAAACAGGTAACTCACACCTGGATGCCTAACACAGAGAAACTATGAGATTATTTTAAAGTTCTAAGGTTTTAGTAATGTACTATGTGTCAGGAGAAATCTAAAACACTATCAAATGAAACCTCAATGGTAGAAATAAATTAGTCGCATGTTTTCTAGCAAATGTCCTTTGAGGTCATAGGTATCCCAGTGAGTTCTTAATTTTCCTTTTATGTTTTTAGTTTATACAAGCTTAAAATATCTAATTTTTTAAATTCCATCTTACCTTTAGTATTGTAATCATTATTTGACTATTTCTTAACCACATCCCTTGGGCATAAACATTCCTTAGAATGTTGACTTCCTAGAAGTATTTTACATAAGTTTCTCAACTAATAAATTATCAATCTATACAATTTTATACTTGATTTTGCTGTTTTCAAATATTAGTTTAATGGTTTGATCAGTTCCTGCTGTTAGTATTTTAATTTGTCAGAGACTGGGTTGTTGATACAGGAAATTTTATTTCTCACAGTTCTGGAGGCTGGAAGCCCAAGATCAGAGTGTCAGAATGATTGAGTTCTAGTGTGGGCCCACTGTAGGGATGCAGACAGCTGATGTCTTGTATGTACCCATGGAGGAAATAGCTAGAGAGCTCTCCAATCATCACTAATTCTCTACACATTGCCTTGAGAAAGCGAGGCAAGTCCTAGTTTCCCAGGGCCCCCGAGTGTTCTCCCCTTTAGCTTACTATTTGCCTTGCCCTGCTTTTATTAAAATTAATTCACTGAATTGATGGAGTGATGTAACCAGCCCTACAATCTCTTATATCTCGCAACTCGTCATTTCATTTATCATCTGCCCCCCCAAAGATAACATCTTTAAGATTATTTATTTATTTATTTGAGTGGTAGAGTTACAGACAGTGAGAGGGAGAAACATAGAGAAAGGTCTTCCTTCCGTTGGTTCACTCCCCTGATGGCTGCAACGGCCGGAGCTGCTCCAATCCGAAGCCAAGAGCCAGGTGCTTCTTCCCCGTCTCCCATGTGGGTGCAGGGGCCCAAGACTTGGGCCAGCATCTACTGCTTTCCCAGGACACAGCAGAGAGCTGGATCAGAAGAGAAGCAGGCGGGACTAGAACGAGCACCCATATGGGATGCTGGCGCTGCAGGCAGAAGATTAACCTACTGCGCCACGGCACTGCACTGATCTGAAGCCAGGAGCCAGGTGCTTCTTCCTGGTCTCCAACGTGGATGCAAGGACCCAAGCACTTGGGCCATCCTCCACTGCACTCCTGGGCAACAGCAGAGAGCTGTACTGAAAGAGGAGCAACCGGGACTAGAACCCGGCGCCCATATGGGATGCTGGCACCACAGGCAGAGGATTAACCAAGTGAGCCACAGCGCCAGCCCCAAGAAAAACATCTTGATGTTTAGTTTTTGGTGGGATTTCCTTTCCAGGAACCCCAGGCTAGAAGCAGTATGTAAGTACCACCTGAAAACAGTCCATATTCTAACTAGAGTCAATTTTGCCATCATCAAAATTCATTAAAGAACACCAATCAGAGGATGAGGAACAACCAGGAACTCACAAAATTTGAACATGCCTCTCTCTTTTTTTTTTCTTTTTTTGACAGGCAGAATTAGACAGTGTGAGAGAGAGAGAGAGAGAAAGGTCTTCCTTCCCATTGGTTCACCACCCAAATGGCCGCTACAGCGTGCTGGCCGATCCGAAGCCAGGAGCAAGGTGCTTCCTCCTGGTCTCCCATGCAGGTGCAGGGCCCAAGCACCTGGGCCGTCCTCCACTGCCCTCCTGGGCCACAGCAGAGAGCTGGACTGGTAGCAGTGCAACCAGGACAGAACCCTGAGTGCCGGCACCACAGGCAGAGAGGATTAGCCTAGTGAGTCACTGCGCCGGCTGAACATGCCTCTCTTAACACCAACTTCAATCTACAAGAACCTTATCCCTAACCACTCAGGGAGCCAGGGCATTAAGGAATACTTGTTTGACTCATAGTTCTGTGCTTTAAAATGAATACCTACTTTCTCTCACCACTGTGATGTCAGCAACTGGCTTACAGTGTGCTGGAGCAGACTCAGTTTTGGGGGTTCTTTTTTTTTTTTTTTTGACAGGCAGAGTGGACAGTGAAAGAGAGACAGAGAGAAAGGTCTTCTTTTGCTGTTGGTTCACCCCCCAATGGCCTCTGTGGCTGGCACACTGCAGCCGGCGAGCTGCGCTGATCTGAAGCCAGGAGCCAGGTGCTTCTCCTGGTCTCCCATGTGGGTGCAGGGCCCAAGCACTTGGGCCATCCTCCTCTGCACTCCCGGGCCACAGCAGACAGCTGGACTGGAAGAGGAGCAACTGGGACAGAATCCGGCACCCCAACATGGACTAGAATCCCGTGTGCCAGCGCCACAGGTGGAAGATTAGCCTATTGAGCTGTGGCGCTGGCCCAGTTTTGGAGGTTCTATAGCAATTCCACCAACAAGCTGTCAGTGTCATCTGCAACATAGCATCTCATTCATAAAGACACTAATCCCATTAATGAAGAAGATCCCACTCTCATAGTTTAATCACCTTGCAAAGGTTCCATATCCAAATACTCCCACATGAAGCCCTGGAGGTAGAGTGTGGGGGACAGACACTGGAAGTCAGTAACAGTGGCCATATTCAAATGGTCCAAAAATGAGTTAAACTGACAAATCTATTGTGAACACACATTCATACACAATGACATCTTTAAAAACAATCACTCAGAAAAAGTATTTTCCAGTGGGCTTTGATTCCTTACACTATCATAAACTCAGAAAAATGAGTAGTGCAAAATAAATATAGGAACAATAGACAAAGACAATGCATGGGAAAAGGAGCACAGTGAGGAAGAACAGTAATTTGGCCTGCTTTTTAAAAGTCTCTACAGAGTAAACATGAGGTTAAATTCATACCGGCTTATTAAAACATGTGGCTTATTTTCCAACATTAACAAGTGCTCAATTATTGCTCAGATATGGAAAGTCCAGGAGCAGGTTGTGGTCTTAAGACATTCATGTGGCTATAATTTTGAGTAGGAAGAAGCAAGGTAAATTTCCACACAAGGGTGCGAATGTTTGTGACTGGGTATCAGTAGGTATGCAAGCATGTGAATGTAGAGGCAGTTCCAGAGGACTGGTTTCTAGGGAAAATGTACTAAGATCTGTGAGTATTGTTTATCGGGATAAATAAGGCTGTAATATGGAAAACAATTCCATTCCATTTGTCTTCCATTTTGCAAAAGACAGGCTATCTTTGTTCTTTCATTTTTTCATAAATTACTCAGTCATGTTTATTCATCTATTAAGTATTCTTTTTCTTTGTCAAAGTTTTCAGTAGACCTAGATCACCAACTGAACTCTGGTGCTTACTATAATGCTGACTGCAACTTACATTTAGGATCTAAATAAATTGAAATTACTCAAATTTTATCTCCTTTTATCATTAATACATATCTAGTTTTTCTGAATCATATAAGCTATTGCAACATGATTTGTTAGTGTCTATCTTTGCAAGATAACAAGTAGATAAAGTTTAAAAATCTTTTCAATAATCTATTATTAGGCTTAAAGTTAAATGATTTTTATTACTCTGGAAACCAGTGACCTAGATGGAATGTAAAATTTTCTTTGGAAGGTGTCAGAGAATGGTTAAAATGAACTTAATGAAAAAAACTACACAAAGTAATTTGAACGGGAAAGGAAACTGGCTTTTGCAGATAAAAATAGCATGGTCACTTCACAAATCATTTTGATAATTTCTAAGTGGCTTTAAATGTCAAAAACTCCCACTGTATTACTAAGACCGGATTTCTAAAAAGTCTCACATTTCTAAATTGTTCATTGAATGTGTTGGATTCTTTCAATACTAAGATGGAAAAAGATCTGTGACAATCCACTAGAAAAGGAACTACATTTGGAAAAAAAAATGTATTTCCTTACAGAAATAAAATGAGGACAGGAAGAACTGAAAGATAAAGGAAACTGAGTACAAAATATTTTGCATATTTTTATCATTACCAGTGACGGAATGAAACAAAACTTGCCAAAAAGCTAGTAGTTAGATTTACATGATATTCCTGACACTCAAACTGCTTCTATACTGAACATTCTCAGGTAGTAAAATGTCATTTTGTAAGCACTTGGGAAACTGACAACAGCTAAGCCATATTTAAAATGATGTGGAAAAATGCATGATGTAATATTGCTGATAATGCTAACTCTTCTCAAAAAATATAACTATAATAGATGTTTTGCCTATGATTTGATATTAACTAGAAAAAATATACCTTGTTCTAAGTTGTGGGGAGCAACTGGGAGCAACTCGGACTAGACTAAGTTACTGGAATTAAGACTTATTCTATGCATCTGCTCTCCCACAATATGGCGCTGGGAGAGGAGGAAACAGCTTCTACACAGCTGCCTCCAGTTCAACTAATAAACTGTAGGACCTGCTCCTGATTGGAGGAGAGCAGTGTACTCGGCGTATGGGTAGCAGAGTTGGGATTGGTGGAAGAGGAGTATAAAGGAGGAGAGAGACAACATGCACCAGGAACACCTATCTGAAGGAACACCTGTGCAGCCCCCGAGAGAGCCGGCTGGCGGTGTGCTGCTCCCCCGCGGAAGTGGGGAAAGTGGCTAGGGGGAACCGCCCTTCCACGGAGGTGGAAGGGTCGGTAGCCAACCCGGGAAGAACCAGCAGCAAACCCGGGGAGGGCCGAGCAGACGAAAGAACAGCGCAGGGTCCTGTGTCATTCCTCCACGAAGAGGGGGAGCGACATAAGTGGAATAAGTATAGCAAAATTGCTAAAGATGGTAGGTCATATAATTCCTTCCTGATCATCTACTCCAACCTCAGGTTGAAAAAGGTCACTTGTGCCTTTAGTCACCCAAAATGGCATGCACATATCCATTACAAACCCATTCTTGATATATTTGCAGCTATATACTTATAATTTTTCTCAGTTTATCTGTAATTATTTCCTTTTGGCATATTTAGCACCTTTGCAATGCTTGGCACAGAGTAAGCACCATTGAAAAAAATACTGAACAACGTTATTAAGACATCACCCAGCATAATGACCCCCATAGAATAGTCAGGTCCCATCTTTGAATGTAAGCTACCTTCAAAATCTGGATCAGGACAAACTATGTAAGGGAGCTAAGATCTCCATAGATTTGCTTTGTTATTACAAATGTGTCCATGTTATGTATCTTCCACAGTTGTCTTTCTCACTAATGTACTAACAGGGAGTCCATGGTAACTTGAGACACAATAAGGTAGAGAACTGGTTGGCAGCACGAAGACTGCGGAGTGAGAAGCTCCAAGTCTCCTCAGAGTCAGCAGTTGGAACAGTTCCTCACCTACCTAGCTGTCTTCATCAGAGCTAAAGAAGCCAGTAAAGCAGTTATGGAACAACACAGAAACACCATAAAGCAGCGAAGATAAAACACATACACCACTGTGGTTGCTGGTGCTGGCAGCTGCAGCTCCTACCTCTCTGGCTCCCGGTCAGAATGCCATCTTGCCAAAAGCAAAGAGAACATAAAAAAGATAAGGTGGCACTGTGACCCTGGAGAGCAACATGAACCAGCAGTACTGACTGTGAACGAACTCTATACTCTTTGCTGGCTTTAAGTCCAGCCAAGATAGACAACCCTGCATTCTCACAGTGCAGACTGAGCCCTACTAGTCCAACTGGGCCCAACAGGGCATCTGCAATCCCACAGCCCAGGCTTACATATCACTTCCCACTGCTCAGCAAACGGTGATGAAAGGGCAGCTGGGATGGAAAGCTGCTAAGACTGATAAATAAGGAGGCCTGCCCCATGAGAACTGGGAACCATACTCCTCCCCACTGGTTCCTCTCCTCTGACCACTTAAACTCTGTTCTGACTAGGGAATAGTGTGAAGTCTTGTGGAAGGTGCCAGGGATGGGATGGCTTGCAAGGCAGAGAGAGAAAACCCTGCACCCTGTGACTGGAAGTTCTGAACACAGGACCTGGAGCTGAGAGAGTATCTCTTTGTAGCTGGGTTCCTGTTCACTCCAGTCTGAATGCAGGCTAATAATGGTGCACTGTACATTTCAAAATCATTGACAGTAAATTTCAAATGTAATCACAACAAAAGGTATTTGAGGTGATTGATATAAATTATTTATTTTAATTTAGTTATTCCATATAGTATCAATGAATCCTAATATCACTTCATGCCCCATGTACACAATTATGTTGATTTAAATAAGACAAATTTAATAACTATATTAGTAGGGGATTAAGATTGGTTGAGTTAGGGAGGAGGCTTGTTGCTCTAGTCTAGAAGACAGTTTAAAAAAAGTACAGAGTGCAGTCTCTGGGAAGAGTTAGGGAGACTACAGCAGAGGAAACTATGCAAATTAGAGAACACAGTAGACCTACACGGAGGGCATGGACGCACACAACTCAGGACCTTAGCAGCCAAGAGCCTCCACACCAACATTGGAAAGTAAGGTTTTCAGACCAGACTGCATCAGACCAAGCCACTGGCCAAAAAGCTGAAGTAAGAGCCTAAAGGGAATCTGACTTGGAGCCCCATGGGGGATAGCGTACCTGCCAAACTATAAGAGTAAAAACAAAGTGGAGGAACGTTTTTTCTCTCTCTGATCACCCTGCAACTACATCCTGTAATAACATGATAGAGAACAGGCACCATTTGGACTTATTTAACAGCTGTGCCAGCTCATGTCCACACCAAGCAACCAGCCAAGCAGAGAATCTGTGTCTGCTGGGGAGGACAGACAGGGGTCTGGGTGCTCATGACTGTGAGAGGCTTGTGTGCCAGGATTGTGAAAACATCAAGGCTGCATCGGAGGATTCAAGGTGTGGCTGGGACACTGGAAAGCCACTGTGGGAAGCTATGCACAATCAGGGCTCGCACATTACCTGGCAGGGGACATTCTTGGAGAATCTGAGCTTATACTGAAGACTGCGCAGATCCTTTGTGTGGACCTTGTGGCAGAGTAGACCAATAATATATATACCCATTGGGGCTAGATCCCAGGCACTGAACTCCTTTGAGGAGAGGAACTCAACTGAGTCTATGTCAACAGACAAGAACAAACCTCTCCTCTGATAAAAAAAAAAAAAAAAAAAAAAAAAAAAAAAAAAAAAAATTAAAAGGAGATTTACCACAACAGACATGACCTTCACACTGGAGAACTGAACAGAGCTCCTTGGCCAGTTCCACCACAAGCCTCTAGGCATTCCCAGAGAGTAGATACTCCACTAATCCACACAGATATAGTCCAAAGATAAAAGCTACCACAGTGAAAAAAAAAAAAAAAAAAAAAAAAAAAAAAGAATAAACCAACAAGTATCTCCACAAATGCTGACTAACAAACACACCAATTCAAGAAACAATAAGGAAGACAAAATGACGCCCCTAAAAGAACACAACAGTTCAGCATTAGATTGTGACAATTGGTCTAACTAACCAAAAAAAAGGAGAGAGCAGACTCAAATCAATAAAATTAGAGATGAAAAAGGAAATTTAACAGTACACAACACAGAAATAAAAAAAAATCATCAAAAATTATTACAAGGAGCTGTATGCCAACAAACTAGGAAACCTAGAAGAAATGCATAGATTCCTGGATGCATACAGTCTACCTAAATTAAGACATGAAGACATAGAAAACCTAAACAGACCCATTACCAGACAAATTGAATCATTAATAAAGACCGCTCCAACAAAAACAGCCCAGGACCAGACAGCTTCAGTGTTGAATTCTACCAGACATTTAAAGAAGAACTAATGCCAATTCTTCTCATGCTATTAAAAACAACTGAAAGAGAGGGAATCCTCCCAAATTCTTTCTACCTAGCCAGCATCACCTTAATTCTTAAATTCAGAAAAGATGCAACAGGAAAAGAGAACTACAGATCAAATTCCCTGAGGAACATAGACGCAAAAATACTCAACAAATGCTGGCCAATAGAATGCAACAACACATCAGAATGATCATTTACATGAACCTAATGGGATTTATCCCTGGAATGCAGGAATGATTCAGCATTTGCAAATCAATCAATGTGATAACATCATGTTAACAAACTGATGATTATCTTAATAGATGCACTGAAAGTATTTCATAAAGTACATCACCCTTTCATGATGAAACCTCTAAGCAAATTGGGTATACAAGGAACATTTCTAAACACAATTAAGGCTATTTATGACAAACCAATGGCCAGCGTCTGATTGAATCAAGAAAAGTTGGAGGCATTCCCACTGAGATCTGGAACTAGACAAGGATGCCCATTCTCACCATTGCTATTCAATACAGTCCTGGAAGTTTTAGAACCATCAGGCAAGAAAAAGAAATCAAAGGGATACAATTTGGGAAAGAGGAAGTCAAACTATCCCTACTTGCAGATGACTTGATTCTATGTATTGGGGAATCCAAAAGAATCTATCAAGATACTATTGGAACTCTTAGAAGAGTTTGGTAAAGTAGCAAGATATAAAATCCATACACAAAAATCAACAACCTGTGTATATACAGACAATGCCAAAGCAGAGAAATAACTTTGAAGATCAATCCCATTCAGAATAGCTACAAAAGAAATCAAATACCTTGGAATAATTTTAACCAAGGATGCCAAAGATCTCTATGACTAGAACTATAAAACACTAAAGAAATAGAAGATACAAAAAATGGAAAAATCTGCTATGTTCACTGATTGCAATATCATCAAACATACATACTACTGAAAGCAATTTACAGATTCAATGCAATACCAATCAAAATACCAAAGACATGGATATAGAAAAAATGATGCTTGAATTCATATGGAAACATGGAGACTTCAAATAGTTAAAGCAACCTTATATAACAAAAACAAAACTGGAGGCATCACAATACCAGAATTCAAGACATACTACAAAGCATTTATAAACAAAACAGCCTGGTACTGCCATAAGAACAGATAGATTGACTAATGGAACAGAATGGAAAAGCCAGAATTCAATTCAACCATCTACAACCAAGTTATAGTTGACCAAGAAGCTAAAACAAATCCCTAGAGCAAAAACAGTCTTCAAAAAAAACAGTGCTGGGAAAACTGGATTTCCTCATGCAAAAATATGAAGCAACACCCCTACCTTACACCTTACACAAAAATCCATGCAAAATGGATTAAAGACCTAGATTTATGATGCCAAAACCATCAAATTATTAGAGAACATTCAGGAAATCCTAGAAGATATTGGCACAGGTGAAGATTTCTTGGAAAAGACCCAGAGGCACAGGAAATCAAAGCCAAAATTATCATATTGGATTATGTCAAATTGAAAAGCTTTTGTACTTCAATAGAAACACTCAGGGAAGTGAAGAATAAATGAATAGAATGGCAGAAATTATTTAATTAAAAAACAATATATGAAGAGATCAAGAAACTCCACAACAACAGAACAAACAACCTAGTGACGAAATGGGCAAAGGACTTAAATAGACATTTTTCAAAAGAGGAAATCCAATGGCCAACAGACACATGAAAAAATATTCAGGATCACTAGCTATCAGGGAAATGCAAATCAAAATGACAATGAGGTTTCAACTCACCCCAGTTAGAATGGTTTTCTTACAGAAATCAACAAACAACAAATGCTGGCTGGTAGGCATCCAGAGTAAAAAGTACCCTAACCCATTGTTGGTGAGAATGTGAACTGTTAAAACCACTATGGAAGACAGTTTGGAGATACCACAGAAATCTGAATATAGAGCTACCATATGGCCCAGCCATCCCACTCATGGGAATTTACCCAAGGGAAATGAAATCCATATGTGACAGAGTTACTTATACCTCCATGTTTATATCAGCTCAACTCACAATAGATATGATACAGAATCAATCCAGATGTCTGTCAATGAACACTGGATAAAAAAATTATGGGATATTACACCATGGAATACCACACATTTTTTTTTTCATTAAAAAAAATGAAATCCTGTCACTTGCAATAAAATTGATACAACTGGTCAACATACTTAGTGAAATAGGCCTGTCCCAAAGGAACAAACACCATATGTTCTCCCTTATCTGCGATAACTAGTAGAGCACCATAAAGGTGATCGTAGAAATGAAATTTATACTTTGAGAAGCAACGACTTTACCAGCCCTTGTCTTGACTGTCAAGGAAAAGTTTTTTTTTTTTCTTCATACTATTTGTTGAACTCTTTACTTAGCATAGAGTTAATCATATGTGTATAAAGTGATTCGAAAATAGATCTAAGTAAAAAGAGGGAGTAGGAGGGAGGCGGAAGTTTGTAACTGTAAAGCTGTATAGTTCTGCATATATCCCTATGGACTTACTTCTAAGTGTGCAGTTTAAAATCTTGACATGGGACCCCAAATCCCATTAAGCTAGGTGGTAAAAATGCCATCTTAAGAGTTAAAGTGACCATGTTAAGTGCTTAAGTGATCATTACATAGGATTAAGTGTTAAAGGGATCTTATAAAGATCAAATGTCTGGTAATAATAGAATGAATTAAAAAGGAGAGAATGTTGCAACATGAAAACATTACACATAGCAGACTCATAGAACAATGGCTTTGAATAGCACTCTGACATCAGAATCAGCTCTTAAGGCATTCTGGTCTGACTGAAAAGCCCATGAGAGCATTTCAGACATGGAAAGCCAAGACACTGTGGCAAAAAAATGTCCTACATCAAGTATCTCTGTGAGAGAGACCCCAGGGGAAAGAAGTGGCCATCTAAGAAGGATGTATTTTTCTCTGAAGGGAGGAGAGAACTTCCAATTTGCTTATGACCTTGTCTAAATATTGATGGAGTTATGGATTCAAAAGGCTTCCATAGACTTGGCAGCTCATGTCAAGAGCCTCAGGTGATCACTGACATACGTGTTAATTGTTAAATTACAACAAGAGTCACTATGCACTTACTTCCCATACAGGGCTTCTGAGTTGTATTATGAGAATTAGCTGTAAAACGTGTTCTCAAAGTGGTTTTTTTTTTGTACATTTGTGTGCAAATTGTTGAAATCTTCACTTAGAGTTGGTCTTCTGTGTATAAAGTTAATTGAAAATGAATTCTAATGGAAAATGAGCCTGGGAATGGGTGAGGGAGGAGAAGGTGGGGTGGGAGTGGGTTGGGAGGGAGGGTATGGTGAGAATAATAACTATATTCCTAAGGTTGTAATTATGAAATCTGTACTCATTAATAAAAGGTTTCTTTGGGGGAAATATAACTATATCAGCAAAACAAAAGAAAACAGATGAAATTAGTGTGAACAATTTTATTTATCCTACATTATTTGAATATATAATTGTTGTAAAGAAAGTACTAGTGAGATACTTTGTATCAGAAATGATTTGGATTTTCACTCCAATACACTATGGTATATGATGTGACACTTCAAATTGAAGACTCATAGTCCTAATGAAGCAACAGGCTGTTCAACAGGAAATATATATGTATATATATCGCTTCAGTATTTACTAAAAGCAAAATAAGTTTGTAAATAAAAATCTAAGGACCAGTGTCATCCTGTCACAAGTTAAGCTGCTGCCTGTGATGCCAGCATCCCTGATGGGGATGCAGGTTCAAATCCTGGCTGCTCCAATTCTGTTCCAACTCCCTGCTAATGTACCTGGGAAAGCAGCAAAAGAGACCTCAAAAATTTGGGTCCCTGCACACACAGTGGTGGCCCAAATGGAACTACATGCTCCTGGTTTCAGCCTGGCTCAGCCCTGGACTTTGTGGCCATTTGGGGCATGAACCTTGCAGATGGAAGCTTGCTCATGCTTGCTCTCCTCACTCCCTGTCACTCTGCCTTTCAAATGAGTAATATAATCCTAAAATGAAAATTTTGTTCCTCAGTTGCATGCTGAATGTGGCATGTGCCTATCATAGTAGACATGATTGAACTAGAGCGCTCTAGGAATGTAGGATGCAGTATTCTGGAGGGTTTAAGATCTGGTTTATCCAATGGGAAGCAACAATGCTGACTCATTGTCAGTAAGTTGTTTCTATCCATCTATTCCATTCTTAGAAAAGTCATAACTGCCTCTTCATATTTGGAAATAGTTATTGAAAGAGGAAAAACAAAACAGCCTAGCCTCCACTAAAGTGTCACTATCAGTCCAACTGGGGAAATTCCATTAAACTTTAATTTGTTCTAAGAATTAACCCTTGCTCATATTCTCAGAAGGCAGACTTGGAGCATTGGACAGGAAGCATAACTAGGGCTATGGTTTAGCAAAATCTGTTTGGACAATTTTGTTTTAGTGAAAAATATGGGGGAAGGATAAAGAGAGTGCATAATTCAAGCTAAGATACCCAAGAAGCAGCAAAGAAATTTTCTTTAGCTTTCAAGGTCTTTCGGATCCCTTTCTTTGTACCAGCATTGATTGTTCTCAGGTCAGCAAACTGTATCTGAACCACTAGCTGAAGTCCTGGGATCTGAAGAGCTAGTAAGGTGTGATCCTAAGACACAAATGAAATTAGGATGCATTCTTCAGTTTCTTATATTACCTCTGTTTTGTATGTGATTGCAGTTTTTTTTTTTTTTTTTTTTTTTTTTTTGACAGGCAGAGTGGACAGTGAGAGAGAGAGACAGAGAGAAAGGTCTTCCTTTGCCCTTGGTTCACCCTCCAATGGCCACCACGGCTGGTGTGCTGCAGCCGATGCACTGCGCTGATCCGATGGCAGGAGCCAGGTACTTATCCTGGTCTCCCATGGGGTGCAGGGCCCAAGTACTTGGGCCATCCTCCACTGCACTCCCTGGCCACAGCAGAGAGCTGGGCTGGAAGAGGGGCAACCGGGACAGAATCTGGCGCCCCGACCGGGACTAGAACCTGGTGTGCTGGCGCCGCAAGGCAGAGGATTAGCCTAGTGAGCCGCGGTGCCGGCCATGCAGTTACTGTTTAAAGGAGCAGCTACCTAGCAGTTCTTAGGACTCTGGATATAATACAATATAGGATTTTATGGAAAATAAGCAGAATCAGTAATAACCACTTGAATGCTTTACTTACTACTCCAGTAATTTTACCTAATTCTCACTTCTGGATAGCCCAGAAATTACTAAGGAGGTAGAGTCTCCATAGTTTTTAAAATAAATCTCTTCGGCCATATCTCTTATCCTATTGGTTAGATTTTGCCAAAGCACTGAAGAACGATCTTTGCAAGCCAAGGTGTTTGAATCAAACAGGGAGAATAATTGAAAATCTCATTGTTGATAACTGAATGTTAAACTAAGTGAAAGTTAGTGAAAGATAATATAAACCCAAAAACTTGTAAAGACAAAGTATTTAGCAGTTCATAGTTCCTGTAATTCAATGTTTTTGTTCTGAGATTTTGGGCCATAGCTACCCACATCTGTCAAACTGCTATCTGATTTAGATTCCTGGGAATGTTTTCTCCTATAACTTCTCCATGAAAACATGAGATTCTCAGTTTCAGATCCCCAAATGTTACAACACTTTTATGGAAGTTTATATTTTTTGAATTTGAAAACAGGTCCAGAGATCTATGCCCTGTAAGCAAATGACTGTGCAATCAGTTAATTTTTTCTTTTTTTTAAATTTATTTGACAGGTAGAGTTACAGACAGTGAGAGAGAGAGACAGAAAGGTCTTCCTTCCATTGGTTCACTCCCCAAATGGCCACCACGGCCGGAGCTACACCGATCCGAAGCCGGGAGCTGGGTGCTTCCTCCTGGTCTCCCAAATGGGTGCAGGGGCCCAAGCACTTGGGCCATCCTCTACTGCCTTCCCGGGCAGCTGGACTAGAAGAGGAGCAACCGGGACCAGAACCCTGCACCCATATGGGATGCCGGCGCTGCAGGCAGAGGATTAACCAAGTGAGCCACAGTGCCGGCCCCCACTGTGCAATCAGTTAATTTTTTTCTAATACGGTTCCAATAACGTTTAAGAACAGTCAAATACTGTTACCACTTTCAGTAAAAGAGGATTTTTGTCACAAGTTCATACAGAGGTTTCTCCTTCAGAAAAACCACATTTGCCCCCTCACATATAAAGTAGCAATCAGCACTGGAATGCATAATTTCAAATCCCACAGAGTGATTTATGATCAGTTCATAAGTGATGATTTCTAGTTTATGAAATCACAGGCTTTAAAAAAATAAAAATAATTTGACCATTATTTGTATAAATCTTCAGATAATTTTAAGCTGTATTTTAAGGGTATCAATTTTCTTTTGATTTTCCCTAATGATTTGGAAAAATAATTTTCTTTATTATGGGTAGTGTATTGCAAAATCATAACTGAAACTCAAATGGGAAACCCATCCCTGGACAAAATAAGTTTGTATTCCCCTAATTGAAAATAAAGTAAACTTTTTATTACTATTAAGACACTTGCCTTTGAACATAGAAATCTTACTGTACAGAAACAAAGTGCCCATAGTTGAGAAAATATTCACATCCATCGGCAGAGAGCACTTGTTTAAAACCCATCTGTAGACACTGCAGTGAAACGTGAAGGCATGTGTTCTTGCCTAAATTGGGAGATGGCATACATATCAGAAACATCCTTAGCAACTTTTAATAAAGTTGCCCCACCAGTTCTGGTTTAAGATTGCACCAATTTATATCTGCAGTGGAAATAAAATTCAAAGAGTCTAGATACTGTTCTCTTTATTACCAGAAAGGAGAGAGTTAAAACCCATACCTGAGGAATAACTGTACTTGCTTCACAGGATACAGCCAATGATTAACCTTCCTGTGAGCACATATTATAATCAGTGAAGAAACAGACCACTTGGCAAAGTCCTGGAATTTCCATTTATCACAAAGTTCTTACAATTTTTACTTAGAATCTCCAGTTGATATGTAAATCAAACTTTAAAAGCAAAGATTCTTAGCAGCTATTGTGTTAGTCTTTATGGGTGAACATTTGCATATTTTATTTACAGATGAGATATCTGAAATCATGAAAACTTGACTCTATTTTACTATACAGACCAAGAAGCTTGGGTTTCCCCTAGATTTTATGATTTATTTTTTATATTAATTTTGTAAATAATGAGCTTTCATAAGTTATAGTTTCATAAAATTTTTAGGAATGTCAAACATGTAGCTATTTATATTATTTTCTAAAATGATTCCATTTTCAGAAATGTAGTCAAAATATTTGGATGATATTCACTTATATTTTAGAAAGAAGTTACGTTTTGAAAGAAATTTTTAATGTTACAAATGCCATTAAGTTAGGGATCCCAAGTTGATATTATCCTGAAAATAAATTGAATCCTGAATCAAATGACTGGTGTTCTGTTGAAGAGAAAAGAAGGAAATTTGTAACACACAGAGAACAAAGCCAAGTAAAGTTAGAGGAAGATATTAAAATTCTAAACCCTAAACCAAAAATTACTGACATAACAGCAGATTAAGTCCCCACTTATGAGACCAGCATCCCATATCAGAGCACTGGTTCAATTCCTAACGTTTCCACTTCCAACACAACACCTTGCAAATGTACCTAGTAAAGTGGCAGACGATGGCTCAAGTACTTGGGTTGGAGTTCCTGGCTCCTGGCCTCAGTCTGGCCCAGTCCTATCTATTGTGGTCTTTTGGGGATTGAACCAGCAGATGGAAGACCTTTATCCCTGTCTCCCTGCCTTTCAAATTAAAAAAAAAAATGCTTAAAAACAGAGGGTGAGGGTGAGGGGGTGTGTGTGTGGGGGGGGAGAGAGAGAGAGAGAGAGAGAGAGAGATGAGAATTAAGAGATGTGGGCAGAGCTTTCAGTAGTTAGAAGAGCAACTTGGAAGAGATTCTTCTCCTTGGGTCTCCAGAGGCAATAAGCCTCTGCAACACATTGATAATGGACCTCTGGCCCTCAGAACTGGCAGGAATATGCCATGTCATGTTTTGTGATAATTAGTAAACAAGTGCTGTCTTCAAAATTGATTCTACTTGGTTCTCAATTTTTTCTGTCAAGTTGTGTATTTTCAAGGTTCATATCTACATGGTGTGCATCAACATAGCCATTCAGTTAAATCTATCAGGTATTGATTTGCTTAGTGTCCCAGACTGGACTTTGGACATAATTTTTATTAACTACTTTGAATACCACTCTCATGTTTATTCTATGGATTCATTCTGGGCATCAAGAAATAAGCATATATTATAGCTCCTGTGTATCTTAGGAATAGAGGTGAATTAAGAATACAAGCAGGGGTTGGACATACAACAATGTGTGGAAGGCAAAGAATGGGCTTTAGTGGAATTTACATTATTTTGCCTTCTAATATAGGAAATGCTATACACCTCTGCACGAAAATGAGAACTATTCGTTGTTCTGGAGAATAGAAGTATGTGTAAGCACATATACCATATGCTTGAAAATAGAAAGCGCTAAATGTGGCAAAGGAAGGCAACAAACCAGATTGTGTCTCAAGGTCTTTTTAAAGACTAAAATTCTGTGACCTCTTGGCTGGATTCCACATCTCTAAGGCAGCTTCTCACTACAGGTATAATTAGGTTGGCAGACTCATATAGAATTCCAGGTATTTATAGGAATTGAAAGTGAACAGCATTTCATGTTCTCCAGCATTTAAAAGTCTAATTAGAGAAGTGAGAAGTATACACTTGAAATTTAAAACAAGCAGTAACAAATTATAAATGTCATCCAAAAAGAAGCAGTGACAGAAATCAATTCCTGACTTCGCTGTTCATTATGGATACAGAAAAGAGCATGCTGTCGGCTATATCCACTGAACCATACTCATGTAGTGCATATAGCTTTTCCTTTCCAAGTAGGATTATAACTAACACCCTTCCAAATGCATACCTCTATAATACTATGTTTTTAGCAGAGTTCTAATCTTCACCTAGATAGTATTTAGTAGTAAATAACAGTATATTAAAAAGTAAGTTTTCCTGTTCTTGAAAAAATAATTTTCCCCTAATGAAATTGAGTACTACTGTTTTAGGAATTTAGGAGAATTTGATATTTAAAATTCTTTGTTTTATTATACCATTAAAAATGAGATTTTATAGTATTAATATCTAGAAGAAACTGTCATGATTGCCTAAAAGTAGACCTTGATTTTTAGCTTCTCCCTAGTATCTACTTATCTGAGCAGTACATACTTAAACATATCCTTGCTTCATAAAGAGAAAGGAAACAAAAGGGAGTTCATATATATATATTTATATATATGTATAGTTCATATATATATATATATATAACAATGTAGCTATTATCAATCTTGGGGGAAAAGGAACAAAGGGAAAAATACCAATATCCGTGAAATAACTTTTCAGAGAATTTATTATTAAGTGAAACACTTTGAATGTAAAAGACACATTTATCTTTGATTATTTTATGTCATTAAAAATGATTGAGAAGAGCTATATTTTCACTTAAATTTTGAAGAACTAGTAAATATGGTATAAACAATATGTGATCTCTTCTGTGTAAAACAATTATTAGACATTTGTCATAATCTACTCTGCTGATTCACTCCACAAATGCCCATAACAGCCAGACATGTGCGGGACCAGACCAGGCTGATATCAAGAAGTGAAATCTCACTCTGTGTCACCCTGTGGGTGGCAGGAACCCAAGTATTTGCTGCTTTCCAGGGGGCACAATAGCAGGAAGTTGGATTGGAAGTGGAAAGAAACCAGGTACTCCAATATGGGATGTGTGTGTCCCAAGTGGCACTCCATGCAGTGACTTAGACAAAAGACCATACCCTGACCCCTGCTTAAATTTATGTGGAAAAGGGAAAATGAATAACCACATGACAGAAAATAAGTATATAAATACCCCCACTAGTTTGGCTGTGTTCTAGCTACATCCAAGTCTAGTTCTTAACATTATCTGGGAAGACCAATGTAGCTTGGCAAAAATGATTCCCAAGTTTTTAAACAACGGCCCCTTTACTGAAGATCATGATTTGAATGTGAATGAGAAAACAATATAGAATGTTTCTTTAAATCTGACCACCTCAACAGCCTTGAGACTCTGTGGGCTTCAGTAAAAATCTTCTGGAGAGGGGACTACTTTCCCATGAAACAACATCCTTCTTAAACATTCTGAAGCAGATTCGAGACAGAGTTTTCTATAATATCCAGTTATTCATCCACCGGTCATATGATGCAAGAGCACAATTTGTCTCTGGTGACAGAAACAAGTAAAAGAAAACAATGCTTAGAGTTGCACCCAGACTGACGATGCTCCAAGATTTTCCCTTGTCATAAAAGCTGGAATATGGAAGAATCTGATGTCTCTGCTATACCAAATGCTGGAATTTATTACTTCTGTTAGAGTTGGATTGCTCTTGCCACCCCAAAAATGCTCCAAGAGACCTTCTCTCATGCAATTAACAAAGGGTAAGGTTTATTGATGATCCAACATGTCGGGGACCCCGTCTCAGTACAGGCGAGCGGCCTGGAATAGTCTTGGGTTGGGGTTTTTATACACGTTTAAACAAAGAAAATCAATCATTGTATAGATCAGACAGTGGTATAGAGTAAACAATTGATACAAGTTAAGTGATTTTACAATCAGTTGATTTATGAATACAGGGAGTACAGGATATCGAGTAATGGCTTGATTAGACATCAGAGAACCATATGGCCTATACAGGGAGGATCAAAAAACCTCCTATTGCCAAAAGGGAGGGCCACACAACAAACACAACAAGGTTGTAGGAACTGCCTTGATGATACCTAGGAATGCAGCTGAATGGCGATAAGGGACTCATGGTGGGGTCAGAGTTCCAGGAGCAAAGAGATAAACAGTGACTTCTTCTATCTTACTTAGGTGAAACTAAGGTTACGTTTACATTGGGGTAATTTACTGACTAACTAACTTTAAAGAGAATGGCTATGCAGAGCAAGTCTAATGAGGTCAGGAAAGTTCACCAGAGGAGGGGAGGGGGAGCGGGAGCGGCTTTTAACTTTTTTTAACCCTTCATTTCTACTAATAACCTTGATTATTCTTCACATGCGCATACCTGAACTTTGTTCTGATAAGGGGATTCCAAATGTAAGCATCATATTAAAACCTTGAAAGATCTACATCTCTTCACATCCAGACCACACCCCAAACAACTAAAATGAATCTGAGGCAGGCATTTGGCCTAGCAGTTAAGACAATGCTTTGGATGGACACATCAAAATCAAGTGCCTGGTTCAAATCGTAAAAGTACTCCTGATTCTAGCTTCTTCCTAACGGAAAAGGCAATGGTTTGGTTAGCTGGGTCCCTGCCACCCACACGGAAGACTTCCATTGATTTCTTGGCTCCTGTCATCAGCTCAGTGGCCGTCTCAGGTGTTTGGGGAGTGAAACAGTGGGTGTCACGAGAGTTGTGTGTGTGTGTGTGTGTATCTGCCTCTCAAATAAGTTAAAAATAAAACAGAGGGGCGGGGTGGGGGGGCAGTTCCAAGATGACAGAGTAGTAACAAGGTCTTCTGACCTAGGCTAAGTGAAATTAGTAGAAAAAACGTGGAGAGAGTACACTCTCAGGTTAAAGCTTCAGGGCAAGCTGCAGTGGAAGGGACTGAGAAAGCAGTGCCAGTAGCCTGGGCCGCTGTGGAAGGTGCAGACATGCAGCAACTTGCAAAGACACAGCAAGGGACCCAGCAGCTTGGATCTGAAAAATGTGCACACTCTGCTAAGCAAGGTGAGGTCAGACTACACCAGCCCGCACCACCACTGATACAGCTGGAGGGAGAGCCTAGAGAACTATACTACTTTAAGTCCAGCCCAGATCCCTGAGGGAAATAAGGCGACTGCTCACCCAGAGCAACAACAAAAAAAAAAGGGCGGGGGAGCACGTCACTCTCTTCTAATCTGTACCCAAAACCCCCACAACAGCAACCTGCAGCCAGCTCTAGGAGGGCTGACATCATTTTTGGACATAAGCAGCTCTTGTGTGTGCACCCAGCAAACAGCAGTGGGGACAGTATCCATGATCACAGTAATCATGGCAGCTCAAGAGTACCTGGCAGGGATGGTCTCCACCTTGTGGGCTGCACCCACCTGGCAACTGGTGGGGAGGGGGAGCCATCTCGATGGGAGACAAGCACCACCTGCGGGGACCCATACATGCCCGGTGTAACTGTGAAACAAGTGGGGCTACAGCCAGTGGGTATGGTGCATGCATATGATCCAGGGATTTTACCAGAGGGAAAAACCCACATTTCTGCTGACTTGGAGTCGAGCTGGATCTGCCAGGGCAGAACACATACAGGTACTGCTCTGGGAAACTCTGAGACTCTCTGTGGGTGCGACATGTTGGTGGGGCAAAGTGGTCCCTCTTGTACTCCTTAACTGTGGGAGTCCTGGGAGCCAAGAATGAGAAGACACTGTGACTGTGTGAGAGGAGACAGAGGGCAGAGTGTAGACCAAATGCACTAAATATGTATCTACAGAACTTTGCACCCAAGAGTCGCAGAATACCCGATCTTCTCGCCAGTGCATGGAATTTCCTCTAGGATAGACCATGTACTAGGACATAAAGCAATTCAGCCAATTAAAACAAATCAAAATCATACCCTGTATCTTCAGTGATCACAATGGATTGAAGCTGGAAATCAACATTTCAAGAATCTTTAAAACATATGCAATAACATGGAGACTGAACAACATGCTCTTGAATGAACAGTGAGTCATAAAAGAAACCAAAAGACAAAAAAATTCCTGGAAACAAAATGAAGATGACAAATCAACTGATCAAAACTTATGGGATACGGCAAAAGCACTGTTAAGAGGGAAGTTTACAGCAATTGGTGCCTTCATCAAGAAACTGGAAGGCCACCAAATAAATCAGCTATCAATGTATCTCAAGGACCTAGAAAAACAAAAAACCAAACCACAATAGGAGGAAAGAATAATAAAATTAGCAAAGAAATAAACAAAATTGAATGCAAAAAATACAAAAGATCAATGAAATGCAGAGCTAGTGTTTTGAAAAAATAAACAAAATTGACACACCATTGGCCAAACTAAAGAAAAGAGGTGTGTGTGTGGGGGGGGCGAAAACCCAAATCAACAAAATCAGAGATGAAAAAGGAAATTTAACAACAGATACCACAGAAATAAAAAGAATCATCAGTAGTTACTACAAAAATTTGTATGTCAACAAATTGGCATTCCTAGAAGAAATGGTTAGATTCCTGGACATGTACAATTTACCAAAATTAAGTCACGAAGACATAGAAAAATTAAACAGAACAATAACCAAGGAGGATATTTAATCAGCAGTAAAGACCTCCCAAAAAAGAAAAGCCCAGGTCCTGATTGCCTCACAGCTGAATTCTACCAGACATTTAAAGAGGAACTAATTCAAATACTTCTCAAGCTATTCAAAACAATTCAAACGGAGGATATTCTCCCAAACTCCTCCTATGAAGTCAGCATTACCTTAATTCCTGAACCAAAAAAATAAACAGAAAAAGAAAATTATAGACCAACTTCCCTGATAAACCTAGACAGGCATAAAATCAATGCACAAAAATCAACAGCCTTTGTATACACAGGCAATGCCACAGCTAAGGAAGAACTTCTAAGATCAATCCCATTCACAATAGCTACAAAAACAATCAAATACCTTGGATAAACTAAACCAAGGACATTAAGGATCTCTACGATGAAAATTACAAAACCTTAAAGAAAGAAATAGAAGAGGATACCAAGAAATGGAAAAAATCTTCCATGCTCATGGATTGGAAGAATCAATATCATTAAAATGTCAATTCTCCCAAAAGAAATTTATAGATTCAATGTAATACCAATCAAGATACCAAAGACCTTCTTCTCAGATCTGGAAAAAATGATGCTGAAATTCATATGGAGACACAGGAGACCTCGAATAGCTAAAGCAATCTTGTACAACAAAAACGAAGCCAGAGGCATCACAATACCAGATTTCAGGACATACTACAGGGCAGTTGTAATCAAAACAGCATGGTACTGGTACAGAAACAGATGGATAGACCAATGGAACAGAATTGAAACACCAGGAATCAATCCAAACATCTACAGCCAACTCATATTTGATCAAGGATCCAAAACCAATCCCTGGAGTAAGGACAGTCTATTCAATAAATGGTGCTGGGAAAATTGGATTTCCACATGCAGAATCATGAAGCAAGACCCCTAGCTTTCACCTTACACAAAAATTCACTCAACATGGATTAAAGACTTAAATCTATGACCTGACACCATCAAATTATTAGAGAGCATTGAAAAAAACCCTGCAAGATATAGGTACCGGCAATGACTTCTTGGAAAACACCCCAGAAGCACAGGCAGTCAAAGCCAAAATTAACATTTGGGATTGCATCAAATTGAGAAGTTTCTGTAGTGCAAAAGAGACAGTCAGGAAAGTGAAGAGACAACTGACAGAATGGGAAAATATATTTGCGAACTATGCAACTGATAAAGGGTTGATAACCAGAATCTACAAAGAAATCAAGAAACTCCACAACATCAAAACAAACAACCCACTTAAGAGATGGGCCAAGGACCTCAATAGACATTTTTCAAAAGAGGAAATCCAAAGGGCCAACAGACACATGAAAATATGTTCAAGATCACTAGCAATCAAGGAAATGCAAATCAAAACCACAATGAGGTTTCACCTCACCCCGGTTAGAATGGCTCACATTCAGAAATCTACCAACAACAGATGCTGGAGAGGATGTGGGGAAAAAGAGACACTAACCCACTACTGGTGGGAATGCAAATTGGTTAAGCCATTATGGAAGCCAGTCTGGAGATCCCTCAGAAACCTGAATATAACCCTACCATTCAACCCAGCCATCCTACTCCTTGGAATTTACCAAAAGGAAATGAAATTGGCAAACAAACAAGCTGTCTGCACATTAATGTTTATTGCAGCTCAATTCACAATAGCCAAGACCTGGAACCAACCCAAATGCCCATCAACAATAGACTGGTTAAAGAAATTGTGGGACATGTACTCTATAGAATACTATACAGCAGTAAAAACAATGAAACCCGGTCATTTGCAACAAGATGGAGGAATTTGGAAAACATTATGCTGAGTGAATTAAGCCAGTCCCAAAGGGACAAACATCATATGTTCTCCCTGATCAGCGACAACTAACTGAGCACCAAAGGGGAAACTTGTTGAAGTGAAATGGACACTATGAGAAACAGTGACTTGATCAGCTCTTGTCCTACCGGTTGATGTACAATGTAATACTTTATCCATTTTAGTATTTTTTTGTTATAGTACCATTGGTTGAACTCTGTAATTAACACACAATTATTCTTAGGTGTTTAAATTTTAACTGAAAATTGATCCCTGTTAGGAATTTGGAAAACATTATGCTGAGTGAAATAAGCCAATCCCAAAGGGACAAATACCACTTGTTTTCCCTGATAGGTGACAACTAACTGAGCACCAAAAAGGAAACCTGTTAAAGTGAAATGAACACTATGAGAAATGGTGACTTGATCAGCCCTCACCCTGACTGTTGATGAGCAGCTTAATATGTTATCCCTCTTAGTATTTTTATTTGTTTGTTCTACTTAATACTTTTGGTTGAATACTGTAATCAATACACAATTATTCTTAAGTGCTGAAACTTAACTGAAAAGTGATCGCTGTTAAATATAAGAGTGGGAATAAGAGAGGGAAGAGATGTGCAATTCGGGACATGCTCAAGCTGACTTACCTCAAACAGTAGAGTTAGAAACATACCAGGGGATTCCAATTCAATCCCATGAGGTGGCAGGTACCAATGCCATCTCAGTAGTCCAAGTGATCAATTGCTGTTCACAATTGATCATGATAGGACTAAGAACCAAAGGTATCACATAAACAAGAATAGTGTCTGCAAATACTAGCTGATAGAATAAAAAAGGAGAGAGCGATCCAACATGGGAAGTGAGATACACAGCAGACCCATAGAATGGCAGATGTCCTAAACAGCACTCTGGCCTCAGAATCAGCCCTTAAGGCATGTGGATCCAGCCGAAAAGTCCATGAGAGTATTTTAGGCATGGAAAGCCAAGACACTCTGGGGAAAACAAAAAAAACAAAAAAAACACCTAAATGAAAGATCTCCGCGAGTGAGATCCCAGTGGAAAGAATGGGTCATCAAAGAAGGAGGTACCTTTCTCTGAAGGGAGGAGAGAACTTCCACTTTGACCATGGCCTTGTCTAAATATGATCAGAGTCGGTGAACTCAGGGGGCTTCCATAGCCTTGGCAGCTCATGACAAGAGCCTGGGGTGATTACTGAGGCATTAAACAAGAGTGTCAATTTGTTAAGTCAACAACAGGAGTCACTGTGCACTTACTCCTCAGGTAGGATCTTTGTCCTTAGTGTTCTGTACATTGAGATTTAATGCTATAACTAGTACTCAAACAGTATTTTTCACTTTATGTTTCTGCGTGGGAGCAAACTGTTGAATTCTTTACTTAATGTATGCTAAACTGATCTTCTGTATATAAAGAGAATTGAAAATGAATCTTGATGTGAATGGAAGGGGAGAGGGAGTGGGACAGGGGAGGGTTGCGGGTGGGAGGGACGTTATGGGAGGGGAAGCCATTGTAATCCATAAGCTGTACTTTGGAAATTTATATTCATTAAACAAAAGTTAAAAAAAATTAAAAAAAATCCTCAACAAAATAGTAGCAAATCGAATCAAACATATCAGAAATATCATTAACCCAGACCAAGTGGGATTTATCCCTGGTATGCAGGTATGGTTCAACATTCACAAATCAATCCATGTGATACATCACATTAAGAAACTGAAGGACAAAAAAATATGAATATCTCAATACGTGCAGAGAAAGCATTTGATAAAACACAACATCTTTTCACAGTGACAAGATGAAGCAGATTAGGTATAGATGGAACATTCCTTCAAATAATTAAGACTGCTTATGACAAACCCACAGCCATTCTCTTACTAAATAAGGAAAAACTGGAAGCACTCCTACTAAGTTTCAGAACCAGAAAAGGAAACTCACTGTCACCACTGCTAATCAATATAGTCCTGAAAGTTTTGGCCAGAGCCATTAAGCAAGAAAAAGAAATCAAAGATACAAATTGGAAAGGAGCTGGTCAAACAATCTCTATGTGCAGATGACATGATTCTATGTATAAGGGACCCAAAAGACTTCACCAAGAGACTGCTGGAACACATAAAGGAGTTTGGTAAAGTGACGGGATATAAAATCAACACAAAAAACTCAACAGCCTTTGTAAACACAGACAATACCAGAGCTGAGAAACACCTTGTACAATATGATCAACTTCCACATGAAAGAAAAAAAATGGTATTTGTCTGACTTATTACACAACATAATCACTTCCAATTCTGTCCATTTTGTTGTAAATAGGAGAGTAATATTTCATGTTTTATGTACACATTTTCTTTACCCATTCATCTAGATTGATCCCATACCTTTGCTACTGTGTACAGTGCTGCAACAAACATTCAGGTGTAAGTATTACTTTCATATGCTTAGATTCCTTTGAATATAGCAGGATAAAGGAATAGATGTCATATTTAACTTTTTGATGAATATTCAGAGTGATTTCCATAAGCTGCATTCCTAACAATGGGGTATTAGGTTCCCTTTTCTAGGCAAATGCTCTCTATCATTTCTTAATTTTTAACATTTGATAATAGCCATTTTAACTGGATTAAGATGAACTACTTGGTTTTGTGTATTTTTTTAATTTATTTGACAGGTAGAGTTACAGACAGTGAGAGAGAGAGAGAGAGAGAAAGGTTTTCCTTCCATTGGTTCACCCCCAAATGGCCGCTACGGCTAGTGCTGCACCAATCTGAAGCCAGGAGCCAGGTGCTTCTTCCTGGTCTCCCACGCGAGTGCAGGGGCCCAAGCATTTGGGCCATCCTCCACTGGCCTCCTGGGGCACAGCAGAGAGCTGGACTGGAAAAGGAGCAACCAAGACTAGAGTTGGTTCCCATATGGGATGCCAGCACCAGAGGCGGAGGATTAACCAAGTGAACCACGGCGCTGGCCCCAGTTTTGTGTATTTTTTAAAAATATGTTATTTGGGGCCAGCACTGTGGCACAGTAGGTAAAGCCACTGCCTGCAGTGCTGGCATTCCATACGGGCGCCAGGTTCAAGTCCCGGCTGTTCCGCTTCCAATACAGCTCTGTGCTTTGGCCTGGGAAGGCAGTAGAAGATGGCCCAAGTCCTTGGGTCCCTGCTCTGGTATGAGATACCTGGAAGAAACTCCTGCCTCCTGTCTTCAGATTGGCGCAGCTCCAGCCATTGCGGCCAATTGGGGAGTGCAGCAGCGGATGGAAGACCTCTCTCTCTCTCTGCCTCTCCTTCTCTCTGTGTAACTCTGACTTCCCAATAAATAAACAAATCTAAAAAATGTTATTTAAGGTATTTAAATATCACATATTTCATATATACAGACTTAGCAACATAGTGGTACTTTCCACTCTACCCTCCCTCCCACCCATGCTCCCATCCTTCCTCCTCCTTCCTCTTTTATTATCTTAATTTTTACAATGATCTGCTTTGTGTATTTTAGTCAACATTTTCCCATGGGTCTGTTGGCCTTTTGTATTCCTTTTTAAAATGTCTATGTAGCGTCTGGCGCCATGGCTCTCTTGGTTAATCCCCGCCTGCGGTGCCAGCATCCCATATGGGTGCCGGGTTTTAGTCCTGCTTGCTCTTCTTCCAATCCAGCTCTCTGCTGTGGCACAGGAGGCATTGGAGGATGGCCCAAGTGCTTGGGCCCCTGCACCCGCATAGGAGACCAGGAAGAAGCACCTGGTTCCTGGCTTTGGATTGGAGCAGCACTAGCTGTAGCGGCCATTTGGGGAGTGAACCAATGGAAGGAAGACCTTTCTCTCTCTCTCTCTCACTGTCTATAACTCTATCTGTCAAATAAATAAATTTAAAAAGTCTATGTAGCTATTTCACCCATTCCTTAGTTTCATTGTTTTGGTCTTGTTGAATTTCTTGCATTACTTAAACATTCTGGATATTATCCTTCCTTGGCTATGCAGAATCTTCTTAGTTTGACATATCTTTGTCTACGCATGCTTTTACCATCTGTGCTTTTTGAAGTATTAGTCAGAATAATCACTGCCTGTCACTGTGTTGAAGTGTTTCTCCTATGTTGGCCTCTGTTCCATACTTTCTCTTTCTGGTCTTAGATTTTGATTCACCGTGAGTTGTTTTTTGCTGAGAGAGGTGCAAGGTAAGGGTTTTCATTTCATATGTCTACATGTGGAAATTCAGTTACCCCAAAACCAATTATTGAAGAGATTGCCCTTTTTTTTTTTTTTTTTTTTTTTTTTTTTTTTTAGATTTTAAAAGTCATAGTTACACAAGGAGAGAGGGAGAGAAAGGGAGAGAGATGGAGAGGTCTTCCATTTGCTGGCCACAATGGGCGGAGCTGTGCCAATCCAAAACCAGGAGCTAGGAGCTTCTTCCAGGTCTCCCACATGGGTGCAGGGGCCCAAGGACATGGACCAACTTCCACTGCTTTCCTATGCCATAGCAGACAGCTGGATCAGAAGTGGAGCAGCCAGGTCTCAAACCAGGCCCATATGGATTGCTGGCACTTCAGGCCAGGACGTTAACTCACTGTGCCACAGCACCAGTCCCAAAAAGATTGCCTTTTTTAAAATAGTGTTTAACACATTTGCAAAGATGACTTGACTGTAGATACATTGATTAATTTTGAGGGTTTCTACTCTGTTCCATTCATCTAAGTGTATATTTTTATATCAATATCAGAATGATTTAGTTGTAATAGTGATGCATGGCTTGATGTCTGGTACTGTGATGTTGCCGGCATTATTTTTACTGTTAAACATTACTTTGCACATTTTGTGTAGAATGTCACTGGTATTTTGATTTGGATTATGTTCAATCTGTAAATCAATTTAGGTAGTATGAACATTTTATTAATTCTTCCAATCCACAGAGGAGCTATTTACATTGTTTGTGTGCCTTGTTCAATTTCTGTCATTAGTACTTTTCTATTTTCATAGTAGAGGCTTCCCATGTGTTGGGATAAATACAATCAAGGATATCTACTTTCTTTTATAGGTATTATGAATAAATCTTCTTAGCAATTCTTTCTCAGCAAGATCATAGTTGGTATATAAAAATGCTGCTAACTTCTGAGCTCTGATTTTGTATCCTGCAACTTCAGTCAATTTTCTCATAGATTCTAGTAATCTCTTGGTTGTCTTTTGGTTTCTCTATGTATAGAATCATATCATCCACAAACATAATTTAATTTGCTTTTTTCTCTATTTATATGTCTTTTTCTTTCTCTTGCTGAATAGTTCTGACTACAGCTTCCAGAACTGTATTAATAATGGTTAAAGTGGACAGCTTTTCTGGTTCCAGATCTTGGAGGACATGCTTTCACATTTCCCCTGTTCATTATGATGTTGGCTGTGGGCTTGTCACATTGCCTTTAATTTATGTTCCTTTTATACCTAATTTATGGCTTTATAACCATGAATGGATGTTGTATTTATCAAATGCCTTCTCTATATTTACTGAGATATCCTATCATTTTCAACTTCATTTTATTGATTTAATACATTTATTTACATTTATGTGTCGAATCATGCCTACATCCTTAAGGAGGAGGAATTCCACTTGATCAGGAAAAAAAAATCACCTAATAATGTGTTGTTACATTCAACTAGCTGTTATTTTCACGTTGAAATTTTTATTAACAAAAATTTTAAAAATATAGAACATATTTCATATGGTATAGCTCTAAGAATATAACCATACTTCCCTCCCTCCATCGTCTCTTCCTTTTTCCCTTTAATGTTTGCAATAATATAATTTCAATTTATTTTATAACCACAGAATTAATGAAAAATCAGCAAGTAAGTAGAAAAACCAGTGTTCCACAAAAGTATAGACAGGCTAAAAACAATTATCAAATCCCAAAATGTTGGTTTCATTATTATACCTTTTTTTGTATTCTACACTTTCACAGAGCACAGAAAGTGTATGATACATGTCTTCTGGGGCCTGGCTTATTTCACTAAGCATAATGACCTCCAGTTACAGACATTTTACTGCAGAAGACAGGATTTTATTTTGCTTTTGCTCATTCCTCCTCAAATTTTTATTATTTTTCTCTTCTATTAATTTGGGGTTTAATTTGCTCTTGGTTTACTATCATTTTTGTTTTGTTGGCAATCATAAATTTTAAATTTAAATCATTGCCGGCGCCACGGCTCACTAGGCTAATCCTCCGCCTAGCGGCGCCGGCACACCGGGTTCTAGTCCCGGTCGGGGCGCCGGATTCTGTCCCGGTTGCCCCTCTTCCAGGCCAGCCCTCTGCTGTGGCCAGGGAGTGCAGTGGAGGATGGCCCAGGTGCTTGGGCCCTGCACCCCCATGGGAGACCAGGAAAAGCACCTGGCTCCTGGCTCCTGCCATCGGATCAGCGCGGTGCGCCGGCCGCAGCGCGCCGGCCGTGGCGGCCATTGGAGGGTGAACCAACGGCAAAGGAAGACCTTTCTCTCTGTCTCTCTCTCTCACTGTCCACTCTGCCTGTCAAAAAAAAAAAAAAAAAATTTAAATCAAAAACAAATTTAGCTTCCAAGAGATAAATTTAGAGCTTTTCCATTCTGTCTATAAACCAACTCTGTGTAGACCAGCCACGATTGAACCTTCAGACCTTGTATTTCTTATAAGCATTTTTTTCTTTTTCCATGGTTATCATCCCATTCACTTTTTATATTATATAAATTCCCCCAAGTTTCTGCTTTTCCAGTGGTGCCCTTTGTACTTTTGTAGCCATCTCATGATCTTAAATATTGCTCCCTGTTCTTTATTAATGAGCATTCTTTCTTTTTTTTTTTTTTATTTCTTTGACAGAGTTAGACAATCAGAGAGAGAGACTAAAGGACTTAAACCTAATTTAATAATTTCTTTTAAGTTTGGTTTCACGATAGAGAAGGGTTTCTTGAAATCAACTACTCTAGGCTGGTGCCGCAGCTCACTAGGCTAATCCTCCGCCTGCAGCGACAGCACACCGGGTTATAGTCCCGGTCAGGGCGCCGGATTCTGTCCCGGTTGCCCCTCTTCCAGGCCAGCTCGCTGCTGTGGCCTGGGAGTGCAGAGGAGGATGGCCCAAGTTCCTGGGCCCTGCACCTGCATTGGAGAACAGGGGAAGCACCTGGCTCCTGGCTTCAAATCAGCGCGGTGCACCGGCCGCGGCGGCCATTGGAGGGTGAACCAATGGCAAAGGAAGACCTTTCTCTCTCTCTCTCTCTCTCTCTCTCACTGTCCACTCTGCCTGTCAAAAAAAGAAATCAACCACTCTAAACATCAACAATTAAGTAAATATAAAAAGAGTCCTGAGTCCTTTTTATTTTTATTTGCCATTACTGAATACAGTATTTTTGAGAACATGGATAATTTTAATTTATTAGCAATAATGTCTTCTCTTTGGAAATACCTAGTATCATTTCATAATATAGCCTTTCTTTATTTTAATCATGATTTTCTTTCAATCTCTGAATTAAAACCCATAGTCCTGAACCATTTTTCCAATATGTTTATCTTCAGGAAAAATCACTCAGTATAACCCATTAAATACATCTCTACCACTAACATTATTTTCTTGACAATGATCTATACAGGAAACATTACCTATGTGGGAAATTTGTGGGTACATTACTGTAAGCTTATTAAATTATCTAGTTTTACAAGAGATTTAACAAAGGAATTTTTATATCCTAAATGATAGTTCAGTGAATCGAAAGGGCATCAGCAGCACTCATTATGGATGCTTTTGTAGTCAATCAAAAATGCAATGACTTGGTCATCACTATCCATACTTATGATATCTGAGAGAAAAAAAATTTATAGAGAAGGTATCTTTATCCTGTGAATCAACTTCATAAATATTTTTAAAAGGGTAGTAGCCTTAAGTATTCCCAATTTTAGCACTTTTGATGCCAATTCTCAGTTGAATAAATGCACAATTTGCTTTCAAACCTTCCATTTTTATATTACTGGCTTTAAAATTTAAATATCTAAACTCATTAGCCTAACAAATTTTTAAACATGAGTTCTTCTCACCTGATTTTTCTAGACATTCTCCTTTGAGAAATGAAAATATTCATTTTATTATTTGGTAGCTCACTTTCACTCATCTCTAAGATAACTCAATCACCATCTTTCAAATGGATTCGTTCAGTCTAATTTTTCAATATAAAAGTTAAATTGTCAATTATTAGCAATTGTAATTGGTTAAAATTTCATCAATAAAGTGTAAGTCAGATTCTCCAAAAGATTTATATTCTTTTTAATTTGACATATGGGGTTAGACGGTGAGGGAGAGAGACAGAGAGAAAGGTCTTCCTTTTCTGTTGGTTCACCCCCTAAATGGCTAACATGGCCGGAACTACACCAATCCAAAGCCAGGAGCCACGTGCTTCCCCCCTGCCTCCGGTCTCCCATGCGGGTGCAGGGCCCAAGCACTTGGGCCATCCTCCACTGCCCTCCCAGGCCACAGCAGAGAGCTGGACTGGAAGAGGAGCAACCAGGACAGAATCTGGCACCCATATGGGATGCCGGCACTTCAGGCAGAGGATTAGCCTAGTGAGCCATGGCACCGGCCCAATTTATATTCTTAAAATATAAAAGTAATATTCTGTCAACAGTGTTATAAAAAAAAAAAACCTGAATTTTAAGACTTTATATTCAGAGGTTAGGTGCTATGGCTCTTGACTTTGTCCCACCTGGTTTTGTCAATTTCTGTCTTCAATAAGTGGTGAATTTCAGATCTATAGAAAAATAAAATAGTTCATTTAAGTTTTTCCCTAGAAATATATCGAGCTTTTCCTAGGCTTTAAGCTCATTTTATGTTTGCTAATTGTTTAATTCATACAGCAATTGGAGCAAAAAGTAAAGCTTTCCTATTTATAAAACATCAAATACTACATAATGAGAAGTCAACCTGACTTGGTCAATTTCCCTGATTTTAATAAAAATCTAAGTCGGGAGCCAAGATGGCGGAATAGTGAGGGCGCGCACCGATAGTCCGGGAAAATTTAGTTTAATAAAAGGGGAGTTACGGTAGCCGCAGAAAATAGAACCAAACAAAAATTGCAGGGGAAACCCTTCTGAATGGAGCAGGTGTGAATCGGACGACCTACTGGGAGAACAAGGTCGCCCACCACACAGAAGCAAAGTCGCGGGACCCAGCCGCAGAAGCCCCAGGGTCTGCGCGACAGTGCTCCAAGGAGAGTGCACGCCACACAGAAAACAGCGGGGAGACTTGAGACGCTCAGGGCTCCGAGTCCACACATCGGCGCTGGAAGGGGAGGTGAGCTCAATAACCCGAGACATTGGTGGGGAAACGGGGGTCAGAATCTAGAGGGGGGCCGGAAAGTGCAGCAAACTCACTACCGGAAAGAAGGAAAAAAAAAAGCTTCGGGGTTTCTCTTCCCCCTAACCTTGTAAAGGTTACAAGCCTGCAAGACTTGAAGAATTCCCAAGAGACAAAGAGCAGGCCTCCTCTTTGGATTTACATATCAGTGGGGGAGAGTTAAGGAACTGAGTCACTACAATTCAGTAGCCTAGGCAACCCAGTGGGAGTCCAGAGGAGCCAAAGACTGGAAGCTAAATACCATCAATTCTGCACAGCCCTGCCCTGCAGTGTTACTTACCCCCTGAATAAATAAAATAAATAAATAAATAAAAAGAGAGAGATTTACCACGCATAACCTGAGGGTGTCACCTTTGCACACCCTTAACCTGGAAGAACCAGGCAGAGCTCTCAGGCCCCACCCATCTCAAGCCTCCAAGGCTCCTCCAACAGCAGGCAGTCCACTTAACAGGGACACAGTATAAAAAAAAAAAAAAAAAAGAAAAAAAAAAAAGCGCACAGTGACGCAAGAAGAATTAACTATGCCGAGTAACAAACACAGAAATAGAGGGAGCAAGATCAACGATGACACTATGATGCCTCCAAATAAGCAAAACACCCCAAGCCAAGAGTATGAAGATGATGAGATAGAAGAAATGCAAGATACGGATTTCAAAAAATTTATGATAAGAACATTTAGAAGTTTTCAAAAGCAAATCCTTGAACTACAGAAATCCTTAATGGACAAGATTGAAAATCTTTCTCGTGAAAATGAAATTTTAAGGAAGAGTCAAAATGAAACTCAGAAACTAGTAGAACAGGAAAGTGTAATAGTCAAGAGAAATCAAAATGAAATGAAGAGCTCAATAGATCAAATGACAAACACATTAGAAAGCCTTAAAAACAGAATGGGTGAAGCAGAAGAGAGAATATCGGACTTAGAAGATAGAGCACAGGAAAACATACAGTCAAACCAAAGAAAAGAAGAGGAAATTAGAAACCTGAAAAATATTGTTGGGAATCTACAGGATACTATTAAAAAAACCAACATTCGAGTTCTAGGAGTTCCTGAAGGCATGGAGAGAGAGAAAGGATTGGAAGGCCTTTTTAGTGAGATACTAGCAGAGAACTTTCCAGGTTTGGAGAAGGACAGAGATATCCTAGTACAGGAAGCTCATAGAACCCCCAATAAACATGACCAAAAGAGATCCTCACCACGACACGTGGTAATTAAACTTACCACAGTGAAACATAAAGAAAAGATCCTAAAATGTGCAAGAGAGAAACGTCAGATTACTCTCAGAGGATCTCCAATCAGACTCACAGCTGACTTCTCATCAGAAACCCTACAAGCTAGGAGGGAATGGCGAGACATAGCACAGGTGCTAAGAGAGAAAAATTGCCAGCCCAGAATATTATATCCTGCCAAGCTCTCATTTGTGAATGAAGGTGAAATAAAGACCTTTCATAGCAAACAGAAATTGAAAGACTTTGTGGCCACTCGTCCGGCCCTGCAAAAGATACTTAAAGATGTGCTACACTCAGAAACACAGAAACACGGCCATCAATATGAAAGAAGGGAAAGGAAGAACACCTACCAGTAAAAGAGCATGGGAAGCTCAAAGCATATACTAGAAAATATTTCCGGGAAAATGGCAGGGCAAAGTCACTACGTATCAATTGTCACATTGAACATTAATGGTCTGAATTCTTCAGTTAAAAGACACCGTTTAGCTGACTGGCTCACAGAACACAACCCAACTATTTGTTGCCTACAAGAAACACATCTCTCTAACAAAGAGGCATGCAGACTGAAAGTGAAAGGTTGGAAAAAGATATTCCATGCCAACAGAAACCAAAAAAAAGCAGGTGTAGCCATATTAATATCAGACAAAATAAACTTTAATACAAAAACTGTTAAGAGAGACAAAGAGGGACACTATATAATGATTAAGGGTTCAATTCAACAGGAAGATGTAACTATTATAAATGTATATGCACCTAATTACAGGGCACCGGTCTATTTAAAAGATATGTTAAGGGACTTAAAGGGAGATTTAGATTCCAATACAATAGTACTGGGGGACTTCAATACTCCACTCTCAGAAATAGACAGCTCATCCGGACAGAAGATCAACAAGGAAACAGCAGATTTAATTGACACTATTGCCCAAATGGATCTAACAGATATCTACAGAACTTTCAACCCTACATCTACAGACTTCACATTCTTCTCAGCAGCGCATGGAACCTTCTCTAGGATTGATCACATACTAGGACATAAAGCAAATCTCAGCAAATTTAAAAGAATTAGAATCATACCATGCAGCTTCTCAGACCACAGCGGGATGAAGCTGGAAATTAGCAACTCAGGAAACCCCAGAAAGTATGCAAACACATGGAGACTGAACAACATGCTCCTGAATGAACACTGGGTCATTCAAGAAATCAAAAGAGAAATCAAAAACTTTCTGGAAGTAAATGAAGACAACAACACAACATATCAAAACTTATGGGATACAGCAAAAGCAGTATTGAGAGGCAAATTTATAGCAATAGGTGCCTATATCAAGAAATTGGAAAGGTACCAAATAAATGAGCTTTCAGCGCACCTCAAGGACCTAGAAAAACTGCAGCAAACCAAACCCAAATCTAGTAGGAGAAGAGAAATAATTAAAACCAGAGAAGAAATTAACAGGATTGAATCCAAAAAAACATTACAAAAAATCAGCCAAGCGAGAAGCTGGTTTTTTGAAAAAATAAACAAAATTGACACCCCATTGGCCCAACTAACTAAAAAAAGAAGAGAAAAGACCCAAATCAATAAAATCAGAGATGAAAAAGGAAACGTAACAACAGACACCACAGAAATAAAAAGAATCATCAGAAATTACTACAAGGACCTGTATGCCAGCACACAGGAAAACCTATCAGAAATGGATAGATTCCTGGACACATGCAATCTACCAAAATTGAACCATGAAGACATCGAAAACCTAAATAGACCCATAACTGAAACAGAAATTGAAACAGTAATAAAGGCCCTCCCAACAAAGAAAAGCCCAGGACCAGATGGATTCACTGCTGAATTCTACCAGACATTTAAAGAAGAACTAATCCCATTTCTTCTCAAACTATTCAGAACAATCGAAGAAGAGGGAATCCTCCCAAATTCTTTCTATGAAGCCAGCATCACCTTAATCCCTAAGCCAGAGAAAGATGCAGCACTGAAAGAAAATTACAGACCAATATCCCTGATGAACATAGATGCAAAAATCCTCAATAAAATTCTGGCCAACAGAATACAACAACACATCAGGAAAATCATCCACCCAGACCAAGTGGGATTCATCCCTGGTATGCAGGGATGGTTCAACATTCGCAAATCAATCAATGTGATTCACCACATTAACAGACTGCAGAAGAAAAACCATATGATTATCTCAACTGATGCAGAGAAAGCATTTGATAAAATTCAACACCCTTTCATGATGAAAACTCTAAGCAAATTGGGTATAGAAGGAACATTCCTCAATATAATCAAAGCAATTTATAAAAAACCCACAGCCAGCATCCTATTGAATGGGGAAAAGTTGGAAGCATTTCCACTGAAATCTGGCACCAGGCAGGGATGCCCACTCTCACCACTGCTATTTAACATAGTTCTGGAAGTTTTAGCCAGAGCCATCAGACAAGAAAAAGAAATCAAAGGAATACAAATCAAGAAGGAAGAAGTCAAACTATCCCTCTTTGCAGACGATATGATTCTGTACTTAGAGGATCCAAAGAACTCTACTAAGAGACTATTGGAACTCATAGAGGAGTTTGGCAAAGTGGCAGGATATAAAATCAATGCACAAAAATCAACAGCCTTTGTATACACAAGTAATGCCATGACTGAGAAAGAACTGCTAAGATCAATCCCATTCACAATAGCTACAAAAACAATCAAATACCTTGGAATAAACTTAACCAAGGACGTTAAAGATCTCTACGATGAAAATTACAAAACCTTAAAGAAAGAAATAGAAGAGGATACCAAAAAATGGAAAAATCTTCCATGCTCATGGATTGGAAGAATCAACATCATCAAAATGTCCATTCTCCCAAAAGCAATTTATAGATTCAATGCAATCCCAATCAAGATACCAAAGACATTCTTCGCAGATCTAGAAAAAATGATGCTGAAATTCATATGGAGGCACAAGAGACCTCGAATAGCTAAAGCAATCTTGTACAACAAAAACAAAGCCGGAGGCATCACAATACCAGACTTCAGGACATACTACAGGGCAGTTGTAATCAAAACAGCATGGTACTGGTACAGAAACAGATGGATAGACCAATGGAACAGAATTGAAACACCAGAAATCAACCCAAACATCTACAGCCAACTTATATTTGATCAAGGATCTAAAACCAATTCCTGGAGCAAGGACAGTCTATTCAATAAATGGTGCTGGGAAAACTGGATTTCCACGTGCAGAAGCATGAAGCAAGACCCCTACCTTACACCTTACACAAAAATCCACTCAACGTGGATTAAAGACCTAAATCTACGTCCTGACACCATTAAGTTATTAGAGAACATTGGAGAAACCCTTCAAGATATTGGCACAGGCAAAGAATTTCTGGAAAAGACCCGGGAGGCACAGACAGTCAAAGCCAAAATCAACTATTGGGATTGCATCAAATTGAGAAGTTTCTTTACTGCAAAAGAAACAGTCAGGAGAGTGAAGAGACAACCGACAGAATGGGAAAAAATATTTGCTAACTATGCAACAGATAAAGGGTTAATAACCAGAATCTACAAAGAGATCAAGAAACTCCACAAAAACAAAACCAACAACCCACTTAAGAGATGGGCCAAGGACTTCAATAGACATTTTTCAAAAGAGGAAATCCAAATGGCCAACAGGCACATGAAAAAATGTTCAAGGTCACTAGCAATCAGGGAAATGCAAATCAAAACCACAATGAGGTTTCACCTCACCCCGGTTAGAATGGCTCACATGCAGAAATCTACCAACAACAGATGCTGGAGAGGATGTGGGGAAAAAGGGACACTAACCCACTGTTGGTGGGAATGCAAACTGGTTAAGCCACTATGGAAATCAGTCTGGAGATTCCTCAGAAACCTGAATATAACCCTACCGTTCGACCCAGCCATCCCACTCCTTGGAATGTACCCAAAGGAGTTTAAATTGATAAAGAAAAAAGCGGTCTGCACCCTAATGTTTATTGCAGCACAATTCACAATAGCCAAGACCTGGAACCAACCTAAATGCCCATCAATGGTAGACTGGATAAAGAAATTATGGGATATGTATTCTTTAGAATACTATACCGCAGTAAGAAACAACGAAATCCAGTCATTTGTAACAAAATGGAGGAATCTGGAACACATCATGCTGAGTGAAGTAAGCCAGTCCCAAAGGGACAAATACCATATGTTCTCCCTGATCGGTGACAACTGACTAAACACCAAAAAGGAAACCTCCTGAAGTGAAATGGACACTATGAGAAATGGTGACTTGATCAGCATAGCCCTGACTGCTAATGGACAACTTAATACATTATCCCTCATAGTATTTTTTTTTGTCTGTTCTACTTAATATGACTGGTTTAATTCTGTAATTATCACACAGTTATTCTTAAGTGTTGAAAATTAACTGAAATGTGATCCCTGTTAAACATAAAAGTGGGAATAAGAGAGGGAAGAGATGTATAATTTGGGGCATGCTCGGGCTGACTTGCCCCAATTGGTAGAGTTGGAAACATACTAGGGGATTCCAATTCAATCCCATCAAGGTGGCATGTGCCAATGCCATCTCACTATTCCAAGTGATCAATTTCAGTTCACAATTGATCATAATGAAAGGACTAAGAGTCAAAGGGAGCACATAAACAAGTCTAGTATCTGCTAACACTAACCGATAGAATAAATAAAGGGGAGAGTGATCCAACATGGGAAGTGAGATACTCAGCAGACTCATAGAATGGCAGATGTCCTAAATAGCACTCTGGCCTCAGAATCAGCCCTAAAGGCACTCGGATCTGGCTGAAAAGCCCATGAGAGTATTTCAGGCATGGAAAGCGAAGACACTCTGGCAAAAAGATCTCTGTGAGTGAGATCCCAGTGGAAAGAACAGGTCTTCAAAGAGGGAGGTGCCTTTCTCTGAAGGGAGGAGAGAACCTCCACTTTGACTATGACCTTGTCTAAACAAGATAAGAGTCAGAGAACTCAAGGGGCTTCCATAGCCTTGGAAACTCATGACTGGTGCATAGGGAGATTACTGATGCCATAAACAGGAGTGTCAATTTGTAAAGTCAACAACAGGAGTCACTGTGCACTTACTCCTCATGTAGGATCTCTGTCCTTAATGTGCTGTACACTGAGGCTTAATGCTATAACGAGTACTCAAACAGTATATTTCACTTTGTGTTTCTATGGGGGTGCAAACTGTTGAAATCTTTACTTAATGTACACTAAACTGATCTTCTGTTAAAAAAAAAAAAAAAGAAAAGAAACTATCAATTCCCAACTTGACTCTCACTGGGATTAAACATGACAATAGGTCTGATCTGATTTCATCATCATTTAAAAAAAATCTTCTATTATTTTTCACTTTATGTTTCTGTGTGGGAACAAACTGTTGAAATCCTTACTTAAGGTATACTAAGCTGATCTTCTGTATACTAAGATAATCGAAAATGAATCTTGATGTGAATGGAAGGGGAGAGGCAGTGGGAAAGGGGAGGGTGGTGGGTGGGAGGGACGGTATGGGGGGGAAAGCCATTGTAACCCATGAGACGTACTTTGGAAATTTATATTCATTAAATAAAAGATAAAAAAAAATAAAAAAAAATAAAAAAAATAAAAAATAAAAAAAAAATGTAATTGCACTTCATCACTTAATAAACAGTAATGATATATTACTAGAAATATAAAAAAAAAAAAAAATCTAAGTCAATTTCAGAGCAGAACCCAAATCTTTTTTTGACTGTGAACATGTAAGGGAAATCTGCTGCCAATTACATTTGCCACGTCTGTTAATTTCTGGTTCATATCTGTGATCATACTCTCAATTTATTTTAATTCAATGAGGAACCCAAGAGACTGAGATGTATTTGAATGCTAATATGCTAGAAAAATGTCTAAAATAACTCTAAGAACAAGAAGTACACAATTAACAGGTTGGATGGTACCCACTGAAAAAATTACTAGGCTCCTGATTATCTTGGAAACAATAGACATAAATATCATGTTCCTGTTGAAGGGGGAGAGTAATGACTGATTGTTTTTAAACAATTCTAACTGTGATCAAAAATAAAGATTTATTTTGTTTTCCATAGTATCATCTCTCTCAAATATAATACTGGGAATTCATACTACCAACTCAATTAGACTAACTTGTACCTTCTCCAACTGAGTGGATGCCATTAGTGTGGGGGTGGCAGCAAGCAGTTAGCCCCATTCATGATGAAATATAGGGACCATAACCAATAGTTGTTACTTACAAAATGAGAGCAGGAACCAACTATTTAATCAGAAGCCGCTCAGTTTATTTTCTTGTCAGGTGTAATACATTTACTGAATAATTAACTGCAGGGGAAAAGGTGGGGAAAAAACTTCCTTTAGGAGATGAGGACATTGATTCTTAAGGCTACTGTAATTTAACAGTGTATGAGACAAAATTGAACAAAATTCTCTGCTTCAAAGCTGTATTGGCCAAACCTTGATCTGGATTTAAATTAACAATTAAATACTAAATGGATTGCCCTGAGACAATTATTGAGGGTGATTTAGAGGGCTAATTTAAGTTACAATGAATCTATTTCATTTCTCCTTTGCTTACCCCCATGGTTCATCCTAATATTTAATGCTGGCTTTAAAAATAAAAAGGAGACAATCCTTTTTATTAGATATAATAAATTTTCAACTTAACCCATGGCTCCAGTTGCTGTTTCTCCAACTTCCTGCATTATCATAGATCAAAGATTTTTGGAATGTGAATTAAATAGTCCTGAGCTCATGTTCAAGTGTTTGGCTTTGACTTCATAGTAAAATCCTTAGGGCAAGAGTAATAGGCATCACAGAAGATCTACTTTTTTCCAGAACTGAGCCCTTTCATGCTTTGAAACCAGGGCAAAGACTCATGGGTCACTGCCTCTAAAGCTAGTTCCCTCAGAAATTAGAGAGCAGGTATGAATGGGATTAAAGGGCTGCTCTTTCCTTAGTCAACCAAGGGAGATGAGATCTGAAAATAATATACATCACAATAATTGCTTGCCAGGTCCTTCTAGTAGCCAAGAAGTATCATGGCCTCACTGTACAGTTAGTAACTCCATACCCATCCAGGCTATCAAATTCATCATCTCCCAAATGCCAACTTGTCTTCCATCTGACTAATTCAGCAATGAACCCCAGTGCCACTTTGTGGCCCCATTCTCTGTTATTTGCTAACTACTGTTTTGATGTCTCCCAAATATGCTCGCTGGAATCCCTTTATGTCTTCAACCTCTCAGTGGAAGATCTTTTCCAATTCTGAGAGGATATGAAACTTGACTTCCCATCTACATACCTTCATCTCCCATATGAGTGCTACTGAACAGTCTCTTTTTACATCTTCTCCTGTAATTGAGTGTTGACCATTTCCTAGTTCCCTAACAGGATGAATACCCTCCTGCTTTCTGGATCTGGTACAAAAAATACTAGTATTTTTTTATCTCCATGATTGTCATTAGTGTAAATATAGGTGGAGAGGTTTTGTGGTATTTTTTAAAGAATGGAGGAAAAGTTAAAATAATCCTTTAACTAATTGGTTCAACTCTTCATTATGTTGGAATTTCCTTTGAGTCTCAGCACATTGCTACTAGGCACTTATACCCTGTACAAGGAAAGAGTTACCTGTGGGGAGCAACTCGGACTAGACTAAGTTACTGGAATTAAGACTTATTCTATGCATCTGCTCTCCCACAATATGGCGCTGAGAAGGGAGAAACAGCTTCTACACAGCTGCCTCCAGTTCAACCAATAAACTGTAGGACCTACTCCTGATTGGAGGAGAGCAGCGTACTCGGCGTGTGGGTAGCAGAGTTGGGATTGGTGGAAGAGGACTATAAAGGAGGAGAGAGACACCATGCACCGGGGAACATCTATCTGAAGGAACACCTGTGCAGCCCCCGAGAGAGCCGGCCAGCGGTGTGCCGCTCCCCCGCGGAAATGGGGAAAGTGGCTAGGGGGAACCGCCCTTCCACGGAGGTGGAAGGGTCGGTAGCCAACCCGGGAAGAACCAGCAGCAAACCCAGGGAGGGCCGAGCAGACAAAAGAACAATGCAGGGTCCTGTGTCGTTCCTCCACGAAGAGGGGGAGCAACATTACCCTTGAGTACCCCAACAGGTAACCCCTCGTCCTTACCTTACACAGCCTTCCAAACAACTTATTTCCCCATGTTTCCAACCCCTTGACAGCTTCTCAAATACACCATGAAAATTCCTAACCATCATGAAGTCTGAAAGTGGTATGTTAGTAAGGATTTTAAGGATTCAGACAGTTATTCTATAAAGCTAGGATAACCAAAATCTTGCTCTAAGTGTATTTCACCAGGAGTAAGTGAACTCCTAAGTTAGATTTCCTTCATTATAGTTTGTGCTATTTTGTTGGGCAACAGAAACATTCTACTTTTCTATCTATTAAACATAATTAGGTCTTCAAAAATAACTTAATCTTCAAGGACACTCATCTCCAAATACATGTTGTTAATTATTTCCTTAATTAGAAAGTTTGCTTCCTTCCAAAACTCACAAATCAGCATACATTTGTGATACACAAAATCAGCATACATATCTATCACACTTCTAATGGGTTTTTTAATAAAGAATTTGGCAGAACAATGCAAAACATTGATCTGAACAAAGTCACAGGTAGATAAAGCTAAAATTTAAAAGAGGGGACTGGGGTTGGCGCTGTCGCGTGGCAAGTAAGGCCACGGTCTGCAGTGCCAGCATTCCATATGGGCATTGGTTCGAGACCTGGCTGCTCCACTTCTGATCCAGCTCTCTGCTGTGGCCTGGGAAAGCAGTGGAGAATGGCCCAGGTCCTTGGGCCTCTACACCTGCATGGGAGGACACAGAGGAAGCTCCTGGATACTGATCAGTGCAGTTCCGGCCATTGAGGCCGACTGGGGAGTGAACCATTGGATGGAAGACTTCAGTGTATGTGTGTGTGTGTGTGTGTGTGTCTTTCTCTGCCTCTCCTTCTCTCTGTGTAACTCAAATAAATAAATATTAAAAAAAAGAGGATTGATTTTCTACCCAATTTTAAAAATATATTTCAGAAAGAATCATTAAAATAGTGTGGTACTATTGTGCAGGAGAACATACTATATTTTGATTTATAATATTCCAGAAGGAAGCCCTAACATACAAGAAAAATTTGGTTTAAGAGACGGAATTTCAAAAGCAAGAAAATCATATATGTAATAAACAATCCTGAAATCACTGACTACCTAATGAAAGAAAATATGATTGCAAATTTTTGCTTATTACAATTTTAAAAATAAAATATAAACAAGAAAAAATCTAACAGTAATATTGAGCAGAAATGTTGATTGAAAGATCTGCTAAACATGACACAAAAGACAAAAAAACTGGCGTACAGGAAAATAAGATGCACATTTTAAAACTAAGTGATGTTATATATTAATAAGCAATACACATTTCTGTATATAAAGATTTATTTGTCTTTATATATAAACAAAATCTTGAGGCCAGAAAGCTACTGCTAGGATTGTTCTCCTCAGAGGTATTTTTGCTTTATTTCGTTCTTCCACCAGGCCTAACTTTATCAAAAGGGCATGGTCCAGGTCTTGGCAGCTTCAAATGCTCTGTCTAGTGTTCCTGAGCTGCATTCTGGCACAGGCATCTCAACCGCAGACAGCACGTAATGACCATCCTGATTGACAGCTATTACACATGTGTCATTGCTACTGTTGCATGATCTATGAACAATTCTAACCAGAAGCATGACAGTCACAAATCAACACAGTGTTACAACGTTGTCAATTCCAAAAGCCTTTTAGGAATGTGACATTTTGCAAGGGTAAGCAGACTGGTGAACAAAGGTGGAACACGTCCTAATACATAATGAAACAGCCAATAAAAAGCAATGGCACAACACAGCCAGCACATTCTTGTTTGAGAAGCCCTGCTGCAGGACTTCTATGCTGGAAGCTCAGAACAATCCCATTTGCTCATAATCCAAACCCAGAAGCCAGCATTGCTTTGTACTTCAAACAAAATGAAGACATATGTCATCACACACAAGAACATGTCTACTATAGTCTTTTAAAAATGTTTTATTTATTTGAAAGGCAGAGTTACATAGAGTAAGAGAGAGGAAGAGACAGAGAGACTTCCCACTTGCTAGTTCACTCCGCATAGGCAGCAAAATCTCAGGCTGGGCCAAGCTGAAGTCAGGAGCTTTATCCAGGTCTCCCAAATGGTTTTTGGGACCATCCTCTGCTGCTTTCCCAGGCACATTAGCAGAGAACTAGATAGGAAGTGGAGCTGCTGGGACATGAACTGGTACCCAAATGGGGTGCCAGTATTGCAGATAGCTTACCCCACTACTCCACAAAGATGAGCCCTAATATGTTTCTTACACAAACTAAGGTTTTTTTTTTTTGTTTGTTTTGTTTTGTTTTGACAGGCAGAGTGGACAGTGAGAGACAGAGAGAAAGGTCTTCCTTTGCCGTTGGTTCACCCTCCAATGGCTGCCGCGGCCGGCGCGCTGCGGCCGGTGCACCGCGCTGATCCGATGGCAGGAGCCAGGAGCCAGGTGCTTTTCCTGGTCTCCCATGGGGTGCAGGGCCCAGGCACCTGGGCCATCCTCCGCTGCACTCCCTGGCCACAGCAGAGAGCTGGCCTGGAAGAGGGGCAACCGGGACAGAATCCAGCGCCCCAACCGGGACTAGAACCCGGTGTATCGGTGCCGCTAGGCGGAGGATTAGCCTAGTGAGCTGCGGCGCCGGCCAAACTAAGGTTTTAATACATGAAAAGGGTAGAAAACAGAAAGAGAAATGCCAATAAATCATTCTAAGAAAACTATACAGAGAAATAGTGATGCCAGAACCATAGAAATTATACTTAGATAATATTTTTTAAAGATTTATTTATTTGAAAGTCAGAAGTCATAGGTTACACAGAGAGAGGAGAGGAAGAGAGAGAGAGAGAGAGAGAGGTCTTCCATCTGATGGTTCACTCCCCAATTGGTCGCAACGGCTGGAGCTATGACAATCCGAAGCCAGGAGCCAGGAGCTTCTTCTGGGTCTCCCATGCAGGTTCAGGGGCCCAAGAACTTGGGCCATCTTCTACTGCTTTCCCAGGCCATAGCAGAGAGCTGGATTGGAAGTGGAGCAGCTGGGTCTCGAACAAGCACCCATACGAAATGCTGGCGCTTCAGGCCAGGGCATTAACTCTCTGAGCCACTGTGCCAGCCCCGTTAGATAATAATTTTTTATTAAGCATAACTGCCCAGGGTACTATAATCACAGTTTGCATATGTCAGAGAACTAATATTTGACCTGTTTCAAAATTAATTCTGAAAACTCATTCTTTGTAAACCATTTCAGAAGAAATAGTTTGTGGGCATTTTTTATACCAAAAAAACTTCATCTATTTTGTTTTTGGATTTAAGAAGCTTACCAACTATATAAATAAATCATTTTAACTCTACCTTCAGCTAAAAATCAACAAGGAGAAAGGAAATGTGATGTTGAGTCCCTATTTTCTATCTACAGAATATACCATAAAGTATTTTTTAAAGTTTCTTAAAATTTATTTAAAAGACAGATTGATGGAGAGATGGGGAGAGGCAGAGAACGCAGCTGTTTGATGCATGAAATGCTCACAACAGTGGAGCTGAGCCACACCAAAGGCAGTGACACTGAGTACCCCATGTGGGTGGCTTCAGAGAGGCCACTTGTCCCTTCCTCTAATCCTCAGAGCGTGGATCTGGTTAGAGTGCAGTCATCCTGAGAAAGGAGTAACTGTGCAAGTCACAGTGTGCTGCGAAAAAGCAGTTCTTGTTCATCTTCTTCCCAGGAGCCCCACAGACGTTCCTGCATTTTGGCAACAAAGATTAAGTCTCCAATCCAACTGGGCCAAACACAGCAAGGGCAAACCTATCTAGCCCACACAGCTCACTGCACTTCGCAGTGGAACAAAGGCAGTTGGGATTTCAAGCTTCTAGGACCCTAGAATTTGGGGAGAGGCTGCCTTCTCATATTGAGGTCATAAACTCTGAACTCCCTCCTACAACCATGTCAGCTATCACCAGTTGCAGCTGTAAACTGTGAACACTGGAACTCTGTCGATGTTGCTGTGTACCTAACCATTCTCTCTACTGAGACTCAGAGCTCCCTGAATACTTGGGTTGGCTCCTGCACTAGGGTCTAAGGAGCATAACAGGAAGTGTGCCCACACTCTAGACAGTGTACATGTCTGGGAGGGTGAAAAGTCCCAGGACTCTGTGAACTTTCAACCATCAATCTGCTCCCAAGAAAAACACAGAAAGGCCTACAGAATAAGCTCCACAACACTGAGCTCCAGGCCTTCCCACTGATGATAGCCACACCAATAAATCCTAGGCATCGCTGAATTCCTGGGATTCCCCAGTCCCAGTTCACTCACCAGATGCTCTGGCTTGGGCATTCTATGTATAGCCCAGGAGTTGGGCAGTGGCTAGGAATCCATGAAACCATTTTCTCCTGGAGCTAGCACTGATCTCACAACCCCAGCTCTTGACACTGGCATTGGCTGGGGGTCTGTGTGCCAAACCCATTCAAAATACCAGCAGTGTCTGTTCCTAATATGTGAGAAGTTCACGACTCCTCTGTTCCCTCCCTCAGGAGATGGCTATGCACCCACTTAACAGGGACCTCAGTGAACACACGACGTGGCAGGAACATCCCAAATCCCTACTACTGATTCTATCAATACACCAAGTGGAAGCATAAAGAGATTGCATTATAAAACTCCAAATGCAACTAAAGCCCAAAGTAGACTACCAAACCAATACCCCAAGGTATATTTTCAGGAAGAAGCCTTCAATCAACAAAACTATTCTCTAAAACTGATAGAAATAGATCCCCCATGTAGACAAAAATCAATGCAGAAACACACAAATTTTAAAAAATAAGGCAATATGACATTCCAAAAGGAACACAGTATGTTACTATCATACCATGAAGGGAGATCCATTAAATTCATAAAAAGGAATTCCAAAGATTAATTATAATCATAAGATTACTACAAGAGATACAATACAGATTTTGAAATCAGTACATGAGAGAAAAACACAACAAATAGATTGAAATACTTAAAAAGGACTGAACTGAAACACTATAAAAGAACTCATTAAGTAAAACAAGCAATAAAACCATGGAATACCTTAACAATAGACTAGACCAAGCAGCAAAGAATATCCCAATCTTGAAAAGCCATCTTGAAAAAGCTCAGAAAAAAAATGTTAAAGAATAAAACAGTGTTTGGTATCTCTAGAATACCATCAAATGAACCCAAATTAATGTTTTAGGAATTCCTACAGGAATGGATAGACAGAATTTTGAAAATTTATTCAATAAAATACCAGAAAATGTTCCTAATTTTAAGATATGGACATCCAAATATAGTAAGGTCTTAGAATCACAACTAGATATCAGAAAAGAATCTTATCACCTTATAATCAGATTTTCAGAAGTATACAGGAAATATTTTAAATTTGCAAGAGAAAAGCATCATGAGACTTTTAAAAGAACTATGATTAAATTGACAGTTTCTCAACAGAAATCTTGCAGGTCAGGAGAGCATGGAGACATCACCAGTTGAGAGGAGAGGTAAGGGGAAGGGAGGGTAGAGGGTTGGGCAGAACAGGGCAGGAGAAGGAAAAAGAAAAGCTTATGTCTCTGTACTTCTATTGAAAATCCAGTGTTTTGTAAAACATTGTTGTCAATATTTGCCCAACAAATTGATAGCAATTATATACTACTGTATTATTAAAACACAAATCACTGTTGATTTCATTTTTAATCATACAAATAAAGCTATTTTCAAAGAGTTTTGAACAGCATGATCTCAGTAATAACTATCACTCAAAAAAAATTAAATGTGTTTCACACTCTGACTAGTAATAAATGTTTGGTAACATGCTCATGGATCATTGCAGGCACTAAGAAATACCTGAAACTGGCTTTTAGAATTAACAATATATTCTAACTTCTTTTAGCTAGATGGCTTCAATTCTGCATTCTACTCAACTTTTAACTAAGACCAACTTTTAACTAAAACCAACACATCTCAAACTATTCCAGACAAATGGAACAGAGGGACCCTTCAATAGTATAAGGTCATCATTACCTTAATTCCAAAACCAGACAAGTATACAATAACAAGAACTATAGAGCAACATCCCTGATGAACATAGATGCAAAATTCCTCTACAAAATACTAAGAAATCAAACACGAAACATCAAGAAAGTTATGCCATCTGACCAAATGGGATTTATCCTAGCAGTGCAGGAATAACTCAACATATACAAATCAATAAAAGTGATATTACAACAGAATGAGAGATAAAAATTATGATTATCTTAGTTGATAGAACAGTTGATAAAATAGAACATCCATTCATGTACAAAATACCCAAATTACTTTGCCCAAATGCAACCAGCATATAAAAGTTATTTGTATTCCCATATTTATTTCAGCTCAATTCACAATAGCTAAGATAACAAATCAACCCAGATACCCATCAACTGATGGCTAAAGAAAAAATATATATGTAAATATATAAGTGTAAATATATACATATACACTATAGAATACTACTCAGCCATAAAAAAGAATAAAGTCCTGTCTCTTGCAACAAAATGGATGCAACTGGAAACCAATATGCTTAGTGAAATAAGCCAGTCTCAAAAAGACAAACATGTTTTCTTTGATATGTGGCAGTTAATATAGAATACCAAACATGTATGTAACTGAAATGCTCATTTTGGGATATGATTCTCACTTTTAGCCCTTGCTTATATCCTGTGGAACTGTAGTCTTCCTACTTTTTTACTTTTTGAATACTATGATTAGTGGCAAAGTAGGACTATGAATACAGAGTGGATTAAAATTTTGGCTTTGCAAAAGCTGATGAAGCAAGGGGAGAGTGGGAGGGGATGGGGGATCAGAGGAGTGAGGGAACTGTGGTTGTCTTCTTGGAACTTTATCTATGGAATTCATAAAATCTGTATTAATAAATTTTTTGAACAATGAACATACATTTAAAATGTAATATATATATGTGTGTGTGTGTATATATATATATGTATATATTTATGTCTATTAGACAAACCCACAGCCAGCATCCATCATGTTGAATGAGGAAAAGCTGGAAGCATCTCCTGAAATCTGAAATCAGACAAGTATGTTAGTCTCACCACTTTTATTCAATGTATTTCTGGAAGTTCGGGCCGCAGCCATCAAGTAACAGAAATAAAGGAAAAATAGGCCGGCGCCGCGGCTCACTAGGCTAATCCTCCGCCTAGCGGCGCCGGCACACCGGGTTCTAGTCCCGGTCGGGGCACCGGATTCTGTCCCAGTTGCCCCTCTTCCAGGCCAGCCCTCTGCTGTGGCCCGGGAGTGCAGTGGAGGATGGCCCAGGTGCTTGGGCCCTGCACCCCATGGGAGACCAGGAAAAGCACCTGGCTCCTGGCTCCTGCCATCGGATCGGTGCGGTGCGCCGGCTGCAGCGCGCCGGCCGCGGCGGCCATTGGAGGGTGAACCAACGGCAAAAGGAAGACCTTTCTCTCTGTCTCTCTCTCTCACTGTCCACTCTGCCTGTCAAAAAAAAAAAAAAAAAAAAAAAAAAAAAAAAAAAAAAGAAATAAAGGAAAAATAAACCAGAAAGGGAGAACTTAACAATGTGAAGAGACAACCAATAGAAAATAATTCCAAACTGTGCGTCACATGAATAGCTAATAACCAGGCTGTAAGAAGAGCTCAAGAAATTCAGCAAAGGGGCTGGTGCTGTGGCTTAGTAGGTAAAGCAGCCGCCTGCAGTGTTGGCATCTATATGGGCACCAGTTTGAAACCCAATTGCTCCACTTCCGATCCAGCTCACTGCTATGGCCTGGGAGAGCAGTACAAGATGGCCCAAGTCCTTGGGCCCCTGCACCCACATAGGAGACCTGGAAGAAGCTCCTGGCTTCCTATTGGTGCAGCTCTGGCCATTGCAGCCAACTGGGGAGTGAAGCAGAGAATGGAAGACTTCTCTCTCTGCCTCTCCTCTCGGTAACTCTTTCAAATAAATAAAAAAAAATCTTCTAAAAAAATTCAGCAACAAAATAAACAATCTACTTAAGAAATGGACAAAGGATATGAATAGAAACTTTTCAAAAGGAGAGATACAAATGGCCAACAACAACAAAAGACTCAGGATAACCATCAGGGAAATGCAAATAGAGACCACAATGTGGTATCATCTTACTCCAATTACAATGAATATTATCCAAAAGTCAAAAATAACAAATGCAAGTGATTTTATGAAAAAAAAAAAAAAAAGAACCCTAATAAACTGTGGCAGGAATGCAAACTGGTACAACTACTATGGAAAATAGTTGGGAGGTTACTCAAAAATCCAAAAATAGACTTGCTATATGACCCAGCTTATGATCTCACTTCTGGAATTATCATCAAATGAAATGAAGTCAGAATATAAAAGACAAAAATTATACTCATTTATTGAAGCCCAATTCCCAACAGCAAAGATATGAAATTAACCTAGATGTCCATGAACTGCTTATTATATTTTAAAAAAGGCAGGGTATGTACACTATGTAGTATTTTTCAGCCATAAAAACAATGCAGTCCTTTTTCAACAAAATGGAACTGAAGATAATTCTAGTCAGATGCAGACAAATTTGATGTTTTAGCTCCTAAGAGTACAAAAATATGTGTATGTCCTATTTAGTACATATTTTTTATTCCCAGATATTTATGTATTTCCTTCACTGAATTTTATCCCCTACAAAATAGCATAACTAAGTTTCCTCAGTTATGATTTATAATGGGTTCTATATCATATGATATTAGTATCTATTTGAAGAAAAATATCATGAATGCTGGCACTGTGGCTCAGAAGATTTAGCCAACAGTTGCAATGCTAACATCACCTATCAGAGTACCCGATTGAGTATCAGCTTTCTGCTGATGTGGCTGACAAAGTAACAGATGATGATCCAAGTACTTGGGTCCCTCCTACCCATATGACAGTCCAGGATAGAATTCCTGGCTTTGGTATGGCTCAGTCTTGCAGCCATTTGGCGAGTGAAGCAGCAGATGAAAAATCTGTCTTATTGTCTCTCTTTGTCACTCTCCCTTTCAAATGGATAAATCTCTAAGAAAGAAAAAATGTTTGGTTGTGTATGTATATAATATTTACAAATGAAGTGATATGATAAAATTGTCCCAAATAATTAAATCTAAGAATTATTAAAAATATATGTAGAGCTAGTATCAAAATACTACATCACAATTATTGCTTAAGGAACTGATTTAGTCTATATAAAATAAATTATATAATTTATATCTAATGATTTAATTGTCTAACAGTCATTCTTTCTTGGAAATATTTCCATATGCCATACATATGCTATATGCTCAGCCTGCTAAGAATGGGGAGAGTGAGTGAGCAAGTAAGAAAAAGAATATTCCACCCTTGTCATGGAATCAAGGAAAACATTGTCCAGGAGAAATATTATGAACATTTTCCAAAGGATTAAATGGATAAATGGAATCATCCATCTCCTTTGATCTGATGACATTACGACTAGTGCTGTGGCTTTGTAAGAGAGTTGAGTGGAAAAAAAAAACACAAATAGCAATAATCAAAATGTGGAATATGCTCAGAGATGAGTATTTGCTATCCACAGAAGGAATTACATTTATGAGTATGTGGCTGCTATGATAATTCAACTTTTCACCACTGTAGCAACATTGTCCAAGAAGAGCTAAACAGAAAGGAACAATTTTTATTATGGTTCAGTTTTAGAAGTTTATAGTTCAGGAACATGTGGCCCCATTACTCGCGCATCCACTAAGAGTGGTGGATGGTGGAATGCTTGTTGAGGAAACAGCACATGGTGAATGTAGAAGTAGACAAGACAGGGAAGCATACTTATCTTTTAACTCTTTGTGGTCTCCTTTTATAAAACTACCATGAATCATTTTAAGCTCTACTTCAGCAGCTTAATCCAGTCTTTCCAAGTCCCCACCTTCTGATACCATAAATGGATTAAGTTCCATCCTTAATTCATTAGCATAAGGCTCTTGGGGCTCAATCCCTTAACACATGGGATTTACGGGACACGAAAACTTTTACCCAAACCTTACCAGTTTCCCATTTGTAATTTGACCAGCCTGTTAAAAGGATATGGTATAAATTTTGGCTGTATAATACTTTCTAAACAGAGTAATGAAGAAGAAAAGATATTTTATTTAAGGGGACCCAAACATAGTTCATCTTGCAGAAAACCATATTCTGAATCATGCAATTGCTCCTGCTGCCATCATATAATTTATAAACAGTGTTACTAAAACTCCCCATGCAGGAAATAGTCTTTGGCCATAGAAGGAAAGTACTTTTTTCAGTTTTTTGAAGTTTGGCACATTAAATATTTAAGATATAAAATATGATATTTCATGTACACATTGTGTGTATATGATTCATCAGTACATTGTGAAATGATTGTCAAAATACAGTTAATTTGATATATACATCACCTCACATGGTTACCTTGGGAGGTATGGTGAGAAACTTTAAAATACACAGTATTATTTTATGAACTATAGTCATCATGCTGCACTTTAAATTTATGTGAGCTACTCATCTTTTAAAAGTCGTCTTAGAAAGTCGGGGAGTGGGGGTGGGGGATGGAGACAGATGTTGGCTTATTCTCAAGTACACTCAACAGCAAAGACTTGGAAAAGATAAAGCCAGGAGCTCAGAAGTCCATTAGAGTGCCCATGTTTGTGGCAGGGACTGAGGTACACAAGCTGCCTGATCAGATACGCTCCAGCAGAAATCTGTATCAGAAGCAGCAAAACCAGCACTCAGCCGAGGCATTCCAATGTGGGATGCAGCCAACCCAAGCTGCGACTTAAGTACTGGCCAAACAGTTGCCTCCTTACTCATTTTTAATAAAGGGCATTTTTCTTTCTTTTTTTTTTTTTTTGTTTTTAAACACCAACATCTACTTCCTGCTTTCCTCCAACTTTTGGAAAACACCATTTTACTATATGCTTCTATATATTCCATTTGCTTTGTTTCACCTTCAAGTTAGATTATTCAATATTCATTCTGTGTCTGGCTTGTTCCATTTAGCATAATGCCCTCCATGCAAATCTATGTTGTCCCCAGCGATAGTTTTCCTTCTTATCTGGAGATGAATATATTACATAAATGTATCAAGTTACCTTTATTATTCCATTGGCAGACATTTAGATTTCTTCCAAACCTTGGCTAATGTGAACAAATCAGCAATAATCATTCAAGACACAAGTAAATGGAGAAAATATTCTGTGTTCATGGATTTTTGAAAGTATTATGATGTTGTCCATACTACCCAACATTTTCTATAGGTTCAATGCAATGTCAAAGTGTCAGTTGTATTTGGCACAGAAATAGAAAAAAAATCCCAGAATTCATGCCCAGCTATAAAAAATCCTAGTCCATGCAACATTGAGCAAAAAAGAATAAAGGTGTTCTGTTTCATGGTTTCAAATTATGCTACAAATGTACAATAATCAATATTATGATACTGGACTAAAAATAAATATATCCAATAGAAGAGAAAACAGAAACCAGAAATAACAGACATGTATAATCGACTAATCTTTGACAAGGACACAAAAACACATGAGGAAATATTAGTCTTCACAACAAATGGTGTTAGGAAATTGTGTATCTTACATACAAGAGTGAAACTTGATCTGTCTTATACTACACAAAAAATTACAATAGATTACAAACATAAGACCTGAAATCTTGGAACTTCTGGAGGAAACTAAGCTCCTTGACCTTGGTATTCCCATTGACTTAGAGGGGGTGTGGTTTAAAAAAAAAAACAAAAGTGTAAATAAAAGCCAAACAAATAAGTGGTGCTATATGAAACTAAAATGCTTCCTTATGTCAAAGAAAACAGTCAACATGTAAAAGGGTGACATTTGGGGTTGGAAAATATTTGTTAACTGTATTTCATAAGAGGCTAATGTCTGAAACTACTTAAAAACTCATACAACTAAGTAGTAAAAAGATGAAAATGGGACATGAGAAATGTGCACTGTGGTTCAGTGGTTTAAACTACTGTTTGGGATGCCCACTTGCCATATCAGAGACACTATTTGAGTCATACCTACTCTGCTTTTGATCCAGGTTTCCATGCATTGTGGGAGACAACAGATGGTGTAAAAGTACTTGGGTCGGTCGGCACCACGGCTCACTAGGCTAATCCTCTGCCTTGTGGCGCCGGCACACCGGGTTCTAGTCCCGGTCGGGGCGCCGGATTCTGTCCCGGTTGCCCCTCTTCCAGGCCAGCTCTCTGCTGTGGCCAGGGAGTGCAGTGGAGGATGGCCCAAGTACTTGGACCCTGCACCCCATGGGAGACCAGGAGAAGTACCTGGCTCATGCCATCGGATCAGCGTGGTGCGCCAGCCGCAGCGTGCCGGCCGCGGCGGCCATTGGAGGGTGAACCAACGGCAAAGGAAGACCTTTCTCTCTGTCTCTCTCACTGTCCACTCTGCCTGTCAAAAAATTTAAAAAAAAAAAAAAAGTACTTGGGTCCCTGCAACCCATTTGGGAGACCCAGATGCAGTTTCATGCTCCTGGCTAATTAATTCCTAAACCAGAAAAAAGATACAGCAGAGATAATTATAGACCACTTTCCCTGGTGAATTTAGATGCAAAACTCAACAAAATCCTAGGCAACTGAATCCAACAATGCATCAGAAAGATCATTCACCTGGACCAAGTAGGAGTTAATTCCTGGAACACAGGGATGGTTCAACATTTGCTAATCAATCAATGTGATACAGCACATCAACATGCTGAAGAAAAAAAACCAGATGATCATCTCATTAGAGGCAGAGAAAGCATTTCATAAAATACAACATCCTATAATGATGAAAACCTTAAGCAAATTGGGTGTAGAAGGAACATTGCTCAACACAATCAATGAAATTTATGACAAATGCACAGCCAGCACCTTATTTAATGGGGAAAAAGTTGGAAGCATTCCCACTAAGATTTGGGACCAGACAAGCATACCCACTGTCACCATTACTATTCAGTATAATCCTAGATGTTTTTGATGACCTGATACCATTATTAAAGAGCACTGGGGGAAACCCTGCAAGACAGTGGCATAGGCAATGACTTCTTGGAAAAGACCTGAGAATTACAGGCATTCAAAGCCAAGATTGACAAACGGATTTACATTAAGCTGAGAAGCTTCTACACTGCAAAGGAAATATTCAACAAAGTGAAGAGGCAACCCACAGAACGGGAGAAAGTAGTTGTTCATTATGCAGCTGATAAAGGATTAATATACATAAGCTATCAAGAACAAGAAATTCAACAACAAAACAAGCCAATTAAGAAATGGCAAGGAACTTGAACAGACATTTTTCAAACACTGAAATTCAATAGCCAACAAGACACAAGAAAAAAATGCTCAGGATCACCAGCCATCAGGGAAATGCAAATCAAAACTGCAATGAAGTATCACCTCACCCCAGTTAGAATGGCTATAATACAGAATCAACAAACAAATGTTGGTGGGAATGAAAACTGGTGCAGCCACAGTGGAAGACAGCATGGAAATAGCACAGAGGTCTGAATATAGACCTACCATATAACCATATAACCTACCCATTCTAACTCCTAGGAATTTGCCCAAGCCAAAAAAAAAAAAAGTCAGCATATGAAACACATATCTGTACCCCTATGTTTATCACAGCTCAATTCTCAATAGCTAATATATGGAATCAACCTAGCTGTCTATCAAATGAACACTAGATATGGAAATTATGGTATAAGTACACATGGAATACTAAACTATGGTCAAAAAATGAAATCCTGGGGCCAGTGCTGTGGCGAAGTGGGTTAATGCCCTGGCCTGAAGTGCTGGCATCCTATATGGGTATTGGTTCGAAACCCGGCTGCTCCACTTCCAATCCAGCTCTCTGCTATGGCCTGGGAAAGCAGTAGAAGATGGCCCAAGTCCTTGGGCCCCTGTACCTGCATGGGATACCCAGAAGAAGCTCCTGGCTCCTGGCTTCGGATTGGCACAGCTCCAGCCATTGCGGCCAATTGGGGAGTGAACAGATGGAAGACCTCTCTCTCTCTCTCTCTCTCTCTCTCTTCTCTGCCTCTCCTCTCTCTGTGTAACTTTGACTTTCAAATAAATAAATAAATCTTTAAAAAAATGAAATCCTGTTATTTGCAACAAATTGTATGCAACTGGAAACCCTAATACTTAATGAAATATGCCAAAAAAGATAGATACTGGGTGTTCTCCATGATCTGTGGTAACTAATGGAGTACCTAAAAGGTAATCTATGAAAGCAAAATTGACACTTTGAGATGCAATGACTATGAACAGCCCCTGTCTCAACTGTTGAACAGTGGTTTTCGATTTGTTTCACAATATCTGTTGAATTCTTTACTTAGTAAAGGGTTAATCTCATGTGTATAAAGTTAATTGAAAATAAATCTTAGTAAAAAATAAGAATGGGCATAAGAGATAGAGGAGGAAGAATGATGGGAGTACAGGCGGGAGAAAGGGTAGTGTGGGAATAATTACTGTGTTCCTAAATTTGTACATATGAGAAGCATGAAATTTGTATACCTTAAATAAAAGTTTTCTAGGTAAAAATATTCCCCCACTTGGGGGCTTATTTTCTCATTTATGAGACAATGTACATGTGTACATAGTACATAAGTATATGTGACTACAGCTTTTATGAAGTCCAATTTATTTTTTATATTACAGAGGGTGCTAACATATATTTGCCTAATCCAAGATCTCAAAAACTTTCTTCTAATCGTTTTATAGGTTTAACTGTTAATAGTTACACCAAGATTATTTGATTGTTAATTTTGTGCATGCTATAAGAGTCTATATTAAGCTTTATCTAGTAGATATCCAATTATTTCATCATTTATTGCAAAGATTGAAAATGAATTCACTTTAAATATGAGTCTATCAATCAGCTTCTGTCTTCATCTATATCCATGACTCTCAACAAGCATTTGGTTATTTTGCTCAAGAGGATATCTGGTAATGTCTGAAGATGTTTATTGCTAGTTTTGGGGGCATAGGGTAATGCTGCTGTCATTTAAGAGGTGAACACAAATAATACTGCTAAACATCCTACAACGTACAGGACAACAACTCAGCAAGAACTATTCACTACTGAGAAATCGGTATTGTATTGAATAAAACATATATTACATTATATGGTATGTGTAATATACCAGTATATACAGTCTTGATTTACCATATTGTTTAGTAAATTTTGAAGCCACACTATCCTGAATGTACCCGATCCTTTCTGATCCAAGAAGCTAAGCAGGGTGGGGTCCAGTTAGTACTTGGATGGGAAACTAGAAAATGTATTTCTACCAATTTTGTTATTTTCAAAATTATTTTAGCTTCTGGGTTTTTCACATTTGTATATAAAGTACAGAATCAGCTCATTTATTTCTGGGGCAAAAACATCATACATGTCGCTCCCCCTCTTCGCGGAGGAACGACACTAAACCCTGCCTAGTCTTCATATCCGAGTCACGGCACCATTATGTCGCTCCCCGTCTTCGTGGAGGAACGACACAGGACCCTGTGCTGTTCTTTTGTCTGCTCGGCCCTCCCCGGGTTTGCTGCTGGTTCTTCCTGGGTTGGCTACCGACCCTCCACCTCCGTGGAGGGGCGGGCCCCCTGCCACTTTCCCCACTTCTGCAGGGGAGCGGCACACCGCCGGCCAGCTCTCTCGGGAGCTGCACAGGTGTTCCTCTTAGATGTTCCCCTTAGATGTTCCTGGTGCATGTTGTCTCTCTCCTCCTTTATAGTCCTCTTCCACCAATCCCAACTCTGCTACCCACACGCTGAGTACGCTGCTCTCCTCCAATCAGGAGCAGGTCCTACAGTTTATTGGTTGAACTGGAGGCAGCTGTGTAGAAGCTGTTTCCTCCTCTCCCAGCGCCATATTGTGGGAGAGCAGATGCATAGAATAAGTCTTAATTCCAGTAACTTAGTCTAGTCCGAGTTGCTCCCAGTTGCTCCCCACAATACAGGAATAAAAATTTTGGTAGAGAAACTAAAAAGAGAGAGACAAAAAATTATAAATACTCCATCTGTTGGTTCACTCCCCAAATGCCCACAATAGCCAGGGATGCACCTGTTCAGAAAAATCAAGAGTTCTAGTTCTCCTATGTGGTGTCAAGGACCTAAGTACTTGAGCCATCACCCATTGCTTATTTAAAAAAATATTTATTTTTATTTGAAAAATTGAGTTACAGAGAGAGGTAGAGACAGACAGAGAGATCTTCCAAACAGCTGGTTCACTCCCCAGATGGCCACAACTGCTGGAGCTGAGCCGATCCAAAGTCAGAAGCCAGGAGCTTCTTCTGGGTCTCCCACATGGGTGCAAGGGCTCAAGGATTTGGCCATCTTCTACTGCTTTCCCTGGCCATAGCAGAGAGCTGGTTCATAAGAGGAGCAGCCAGGACTAGAACTGGAGTCCAGGGCTTTAACTCACTGTGCCATAGCACCAGCCCCCACCTATTGCCTCTTAAGATGCAAACTAGCAGGATTTTGGAATCAGAAGCAGAGACAGGACTCAGACCAGCACTCTTGTATGTGATGCAGGCATCTCATATGACATCTTAAACACTGCACCAAATGCCAGCCCCCATACTAGGATTTTGTCAGATAATCATTGTATCAGATTATTTTTGAATAAAACAATATCTCAATAATATTTGGTATTCCAATCCGTAAAAAAAGTGTCTTCATTTCTAAGCATCTTCATTCTCATTTTTCTTTCACCTTTATTACTAAATATTCACTTTTATGTTGTAGGAAATGAATCTATTCCATTTAGTTTTTTTTTTTAATTTGACAGATAAAGTTAGACAGTGAGAGAGAGAGAGAGACAGAGAAAGGTCTTCCTTCCGTTGGAAGAAAGCTACGCCGATCCAAAGCCAGGAGCCAGGTGCTTCCTCCTGGTCTCCCACGCGGGTGCAGGGGCCCAAGCACTTGGGCCATCCTCCATTGCCCTCCCAGGCCACAGCAGAGAACTAGACTGGAAGAGGAGCAACCCCGGGACTAGAACCCGGCGCCCATATGGGATGCTGGCGCCGCAGGCGGAGTATTAACCAAGTGAGCCACAACGCCGGCCCTGCTATTCCATTTAGTTTTTTATGTTCATTGTTAGCACATAGAAATGCTACATATATTAATATTTATCCTGAAAACTTGTCAAACACATTAGAACTAGCAGTATTTTCCATTTATGTCTTAGGTTTTCTTACATATAAGATGTTGACTGCAAATTAAAACCATTTTCTTTTTCCTTTATAATCTGGGTATCTTTTTCTTTCAAAACCATTTAATCTTTTCTCAAATTATTGAGATGTAATTCACACAGCATAGAACATATTACAATGTTTTTTTCGGTATAGTCAGAGCTGTGCTACTTTCACCATTATCTAATTCCAAAAAAATTTAATCACCCCAGCTAGAAGTTAGATATCCTCTAACATCCACTCTCCATACTCTCCGTCTCCAGCCTCTGAAGACCAATAGTCTACTTTGTCTCTATGTATCTGCGTATTATGACACTACCTATAAATTTAACAGTCACTTCTTTCTGGCTTCTTTTGGACAAAATGTATTCAAAATAGCAAAATATTTCAACGTTCATGTCATGACATGACAAGATAATTCGTTTATATGACTGAACTATGTTATATACTACGTCAATTTGTCTACCCATCACTTGATAAACAAATGCAAATAATTCAAATGCTTATTTTGAATACTACTATGAACATTTGTGTATAAGTTTTAGTGTGGATAGATGTTTTCAATTCTCCTGAGTATACTCCCAAGAGTAGAATTTCTGGATCATATATTAATTCTGTGTTAATTTTTTAGAAATTTGCAGTTTTAGAAGCATGCCATTTTATGTTCTCTACAATTATATCAATATTCTAGTTTCTCCATAGCTTAGATGCCTGTTTGTCTGTCTTTTTATTGATAGCTATCTCTGTGGATGTGAAATGTCAGCACATGCGCATTTTCATAATATTGAACATCTTCTCATGTTCTTATTGAACATTGACATATCTTCTTTGGATAACTGTCTTAAATTTTTGCACATTAAAATGTATAATTTTTTAAAAATTTAGATCGCCTCATATTGTCCTTTTGCAACCGAATTCCATAAACAAGGAACTCTCTAACAAAAGAAATGTATTTCCCACAGTTTTGTAGACCAAGAAGTCTAAGATCAAGGTGCCAGTATGGTCAGGTTCTGGTGAGGGCTGTTGTCCTGGCTTATACACAGACACCTTCTCTTTGCGCCCTACATATTATATAGAGCAAGCTCTCCGATACCTTCTCTGTAAGTACTTTAACTCCATCAAAGTACTTCCCTTATGACCAAAAAACCCTAATTAAGTCTGTAAAAGCCCTTTTCTAAATTCAAAGCATTATTTTTGTCAGGAACACACATAGCCCCTAAGAAGTTGCAAGAGCTCTTAATATCCTGTGATGAGAAGGTACACAAATATTGTTTACAAATACTTCCTCCCATTCTGTATTACGCTACTTTCCTTAAGGTGTCCATTGAAGCACAAAGTGTTTCTATAGATTTATAACTAGACACACATCAACTTTTCCTTTTGTACAGTGTACTTTGGTTTATGTATAAGAAAACACTTCCTAATAACCCAAAGTCAGAAAAATTTACTGCCCTGTTTTCATACAAGAGTTTAATTTTGGCTTACATTTATGCCCCTAAGTTTTAAACGATGAGAATTTTTAGGGATTTGCTTTTATATATTGTACAGGATGGAGTACAACTTTATTCTTTCACATGCAGATACCCAGTTGTCAAAACACCACTTACAAAAAAAGACTACTCTTTCCCATTGATATACCCTCTCAGTTTTGTCCAAATCCAACAGACCACAGAGGTAAGGGTTGATTCATGGACTCTCAATTTCATTCTATTTTTAAACATGTAAATCTGTATGCAAATATCATGCTATTTTGATTATTATGACTTTGTAATAATCTTATAAATATAAATGCACAGCTTCTCCAGATTTGTTCTTTTTTCAAGATTATATGACTATCCTGAGTCATTGCATTACCATATGATTTTTAATGATGCCAAGTTCTGTAACAATTAGGATTTATGGGCACCCCACTAAATCTGTAGATTAATTGATGAGTAGTTGCCATCAACAAGATTAAGTCTTCTGATCTGTGAACGCAAACTGCTACTCTGAAGAAAATGAACAATGGGTGGGAGTAACCCTGAGTCAAACTGCAACGGACTTTCAGAATTTTTGCACCCGAGATTCAGTATCTTTATAAATAAAAGTTTGGGAGACAGGCAGTGTACACAGCTGTTAAGCTGCTACTTGGGATATTAGTATCCCATATTCGAGTGGTTAGTTTTTGAGTTGGAGCTACTCCACTTCCTATCCAACTTCCATGTTATGCACAACCTGGAAGCAGAAAGTGATGGCACAAGTACTTGGGTCCCTATTATCTACTTGAGAAACTTGGATGGAACTCCAGTCCCCCAGCTTTGTCTTGACCCAGCCCTGCCTGTTTCAGGCATTTGACAGATGAAGATACATTAAAAGTAAATGCAAATAAATATTCTTTAACTTCCAAGAGTCCTTGGGGCTGGTATTGTGGCACAGTGTATTAAACTTCTGCTTGCAATGCTCGCAGCCCACGTAGGCACCAATTCAGGATTCAGCTGCTCCACTTTGGTCCAGTTCCCTGCTAATGCACCTGGCAAAGCAGCAGAAGATGGCTTGAGTGCTTGGGCTACTGCACCCGTATGGGAGACCAAGAAGAAGCACCAGGCTCCTGGCTTCAGCTTCTCCCAGCTCTGGCCATTGAGGCCATCCAGGGATTGAACTAGCAGATATAAGGTCTCCCTCTCCCTCTCAAGGAATGGTCTCTCAAGTAAATATTGTCATATGCCTAAATGAACACAACAAAATACTACCTCCAATATGAACATCAAATTTTTTTTGTATGTTAACAAAGGCTGGTGAGGTAGAAGGCAGAACAATAGAGTACCACAAACTGCTATCATTTTTTTAATTAATTTATGGATTTAATATGTACTTTTTTTAGTTGTCAGGATATAAATTGTCCTTTTTAAAAAAAATCTGCTTCTAGGGCCAGTGTTCTGGTGCAGCAGACTAAGCTGTGGCCTGCAATGCCATCATCACCTATGAGTGCCAGTTCAAGGCCCACCTGTTCTACTTCCCATCCAGCTTCCTCATAATGTGCCTGGGAAGGCTACTGAAGATGGCCTAAGTGTTTGGACCCCTGCCACCAACATTGCAGACTTTGATGGAGTTCCAGACCCCTGGTTTTGGCCTAAGCCCAGCCCTGGCCATTGCTGAACCAGTGGATGGAAGAGCTCTCTCTGCCATTCAAGTTATCTTTCTTTTTTTTATTATTATTTGACAGATAGAGTTAGACAGTGAGAGAGAGAGACAGAGAGAAAGGTCTTCCTTCCGTTGGTTCACCCCAAAATGGCTGCTACGGCCAGAACTATGCTGATCTGAAGCCAGGAGCCAGGTGCTTCCTCCTGGTCTCCCATGCAGGTGCAGGGGCCCAAGCACTTGGGCCATCCTCCACTGCCCTCCTGGGCCACAGCAGAGAGCTGGACTGGAAAAGGAGCAACCAGGACTAGAACCCAGCGCCCATATGAGATGCCAGCAGTGGAGGATTAACAAAATGAGCCACGGCACCGGCCCCAAGTTATCTTTCTAAAAAAATAGATTTTGATGAGGTTTTCATTTAATAGATCTTTTGGAATAACAAACTTTGAAATGCACTTCTAAGTTTAATGTTCTATATCAAGCAAGTTTTGATATTTTGAGATTCTTCTGACCAGAAATTTTAGTCAGCATAGTTGAGACTGCCAAATAAATGCCATTTTGATTTGTGAGATTTCATTATTTATGAATAGTTCAAAGCACCTATGTAATAGAAGTTCTTCATCATTTAAAACATTAAATATAACTGGTAATAGTTGCAGCCATCTAGTGTTTTGCTACTCCCACACAACTCCATTAGTAGAATAGGTTGCTTTATGTTCTTGTTACACTGAAGTCATTCATTCTATCTAAATGCTGAAGATAGAGACTCTAAAAAACCAGTCAGCATGAAAAAGTCAACAAGGAATCTCCATTGTGAGTGAGTTATGGAGATACATCATTTACCATTAAATGTCTTCAAAAAGATCTTAGGAAAATAGGTTTGCTTTGGTGCTAAAATTTTTAATATCTATGCCACAGACTTTCACAACATATATTTTCTATAATTTTTTTGAAGAATCCTTGTGGTTTCTATTGAGATTTCTTCCTTCTTGCAAATAATGGTTGACTCCTACATTCATCAGACTGTCAGCTTTCCAGATAGTCTGGGATTATTTCAATTTGTGTCATTGCTGACGCATATTAAACACATGACACATATGTCAGTTTGCTTATTGAAGCTAGACAGGCATCCAAAGAAAAGCATGCTACAGCATTGTAAAAGTAGTATTTTATAATCTATGGAGTTTTTATGTTTCTACAATTGCTTATTTCTCCTTGCTGTTAGCCATTTAAAAACCTGATGACATTTTAGGTGATTCTGCTTGAAATACCCTTTTATAGATTCTCAAAAATGATGACTATATGCTCTGATCGAGATACAAATTTGTTTGGTACTACAATTAAACCAGGCCTGTTCCTTTATGTAGAGTTCATCTTATTTTCTTGAAGAAAGTTCTAGCTGGAACAGCTGTGGTCAAATCTTTGAGAATTGAACATTATTTGCAAGTCCACCTCTTTACCCTTGCAAATGTGCAGAGGGGCATTCGATTTTAGAATGGCTGACTTTGCCAGGTTCAAATGACCATCAGCTTATTGGAGAAGGAATTCCAGTTCATTTAGATGACCAGGTTTTCATTGCATCATTCAAACACAGAGCACATTCAACAATACCAGTGCCAGCAGAGGAGTAAAATCTCTGCTCTGATATTTCAGCATCTTTGCTATTGAAATGTTCTGGCTAAAAGTTGCACATTTCACACTCTGGCTCATTTCCACACCTTCAGCAAACAGAAAAGCATATCCAAAAATACTGTGTTCAGCTGTTGGCCTCTGTGAATCTAATCTAATTCACTGGCAAGAATTCCTTATTTTGCTCCAGTCACCTTTCTTTCACACAAATAGTAATAGTTTCAGCATTTCAATGCTTGCATCAATAAGTGTTAATAGACTTGGAGTCGCCGTGATAATATCGCACTTGACAGATCCTTTCCTGAGGACAGTAACAATGTGTTTACTCAAGCAGAGGATGATGTAAATAGCATTTCTTAAGCTTATATTTCTCTTGAACAACATTCCTAAAGTACATTGCTTTGCTGTTGTTCATTGTGGCCTTCAAGGAATGATAAATAAAAGTTATCTGCTGAAATTTTTATTTAAGCTGTTCTAACTTCTACAACCGATACCTATTCCAGCTTCCTGTATAACATATTTTAGATTTTTTTTACTGTTCCTAAAACAAACAAATAAATCTTTTATATCTTAATAGAAGAATCACACCAGTGCAATAGTATTGTTAGGCAAGGACACTGTAGTATACTTGATTAAGCTACTGCTTGGCATACTTGCTTCTCATATAAGAATACCAGTTTGAGTCTTAGTTACTTGATTTCAGATGCTTCTTCCCACAAATGTATCCTTGGAAGCAGCAAGTTAGATAGCTCAAGTGCTTGGACCCCTATAACCCATTTAGGGGACATGGAGTTCCGGGTTCCTGGTTTTACCTAATCCAGTCCTGGATGTTGCGTGCATTTGGAAAGCAAACCAGCAGATGAAAGGCCTCGGCCTCTCTCTCCTCCCCCGCCTCCTTACCTCTCTGCCTTTCAAGTAGGTGAAAAGATAAACATTAATATTTTATTAAGAATAACTATTTGCAATTTCTAAGCTTATTCTAAAATCATTCCTTGTGGTCATCAAAATAGTGTTCAACATACAAAAGATTAGAAACTATGAACCCTGTATTTAAGATTGCTATATCCAGACTGAAATATGTTCAGAATCATAAAACAATGATTTTGTGAACTTAATTGGTATTTAATGACATGGGAGTCTGAAATCCTTGCGTGTCTGATTTGAAATGCTAGGACATAAGAGGTATTGAAATTAAAGTTTGAAATAGCTGTTATCGCTGACAAGTTATAGTAGTATTACTGATATGGATATATAGTCGATTATTCAAATATTTATTTTGCCATTGGGTAGGATTTTTATTCCTGATGTTATGGTTTTAGTAAAGAGCAATAATCTTAAATTTCTCCTGTGGGTACAGTAAACTTCTTCTTAGTAAGAGAGACTCAAGCAAAGATCTAGCAAGATTGGAGCACATTTTAACTACTAGAGAGAGAAAAAATACTTAACAGAAAACTTCTTACCTCCTTATCTCACTTCAGCTGTTTTAATTTTTCACTCATGTAAGTATTAGTATACATTATGGTTATTTTGGTTTAGGAGATCTTACTCTGCTGATAGTTTGCATCCTAGCCAGTGGGGTATTGAGTCTCTGAACAATGATGAAAAGAATTTTGAACTACACTCACGGTAATTTCCTTTAAAGTGAAATGAGTATCTTTCCATTGCAGAAGTGATCACAAAAATGTAAGGTTAGTTGTAATTCCCAAAATATCAATGCAAGTGTGTGCATGTGCACTGCCTGCATATGGTCTCATAGATTCATGAACTAGCTATGTTAACTGACCTTTAGAGTATAGAGTATAGAATATTTTATAAAGTATAGAGCATTCATTCACTCAATGACCCATCCCTTCAACATTTGTTATGCATTTACAATGTGTGCACAAAGTATTTTGGATGCTTCTAACCAGGTTGAATAGATGATTTATAATAGATGAGATTTTTACACTTTTTGGTACATGTGAGAAGACTATCACCTTTAAAAAAAACTGAAGGATATGTGGTCAATATAATATTATATTCCATAGTCTACTACTAACAGACTCAAGTTTCTTTCCAATTCCATAGTAAGAAACTATGGCATGCCAATAAATGTGTAAGACACATATATATCATTTTAAAAAAGTAAAAGTTCTAGTTTGAATGAGAGTACCTGTGCAACAATTGGAAACAAGAAAGAACAATAAGTGGTAGTGGTTAGGAATGTGACATTGAGTTTTTCCTGCCTGGTTTGGATTCTAGATCTTTATTTGTCAGTTGTAACTTTTTGGTGCTTCTGGGTCTCCATCTGTTGATATGCATAATGGATATTGTAATAATTGTCTCCATAGAGTCATATAAGAATTGAAGGATATCATGCACGTAAATCCCTTGGCATAGTGCCTGGCAAAGAAAAATCCTCAGTAAATTCTATTATTATTACTACATGTTAACACATGGAGAAATGCACTGTGTTGGCAGCCTCAAAACTGTTTTTAGTTAAAAGAACATATGATTACATTAGCATATTACATCTTCCAATTGCTGAGATAACATTTTCCCTTGCTAATTCCTTCAATCCCACACTTCTGGATAGAACTTACTTACTGTGATGGCTCCTGAAAAGTCAAAAGCACTCTAGTTACTATATCATTTCAACATTGAATAACTCCTGCAATAACTAAATCATTCTTTTTAGAATATTTTGTTAGATATTGTATTTACAGTGATTAATCATATAAATAGCAAAGAAATAAGCTCCTATTGTCAGTCTGTAACATTGAAGTCAGTCTTCTAAGTCATGTCTTCCAGAACAAATTTCCTTGAGATCTAATTTAATTGGCCACATACCATTTCATCACACATAGCTTTTTGACATTGTTACCATGATTAGCATATATTCTGATCCTTTAAGATTCTAAAGCTAAAGCTGTGTAATTAATATTAACTAAAACAATGATTCATCTAAAGTAATAATTAAGATTTAATTCAAGTATTATCTCTTCCATAGTGATTTTTCTATTTCTTGTCAAGAATTTCTGTCCTTTCATATATACCTTAAGATAATTGTTTCTCAAATTATTTTGAAAGGCAGAGAGAGAAAGATAATTTGCAAAAGCAAATGAGTCATTCATTAAAATGATTCTTAACTACATTTACAATATTTATCAAATACTTTTATGTATTAGATGTCAGGCCAGAATAATCTGTTTACTAGTTTTTGAGAAGAAATGACCTTAAAGAAAAACAGGTCAAATTAAAATAAGCAAGTATGAGTCAGAATAGGCAAGGAATAAAAGCAAATGTGGGCAAAACTGTTAAGCGTCAGTTTAGACCCATGCATGGAAGATACCTGAATATGTTCATGACCATCTCCATACATAAAACATACAGGGAAAATAGCTGGAGACATTATTCCTAACAAGAACAGAGCCAGAGGTGTAACCACCACAGAACCTTACCACGTGAAAGATCGGCCGGTTGGCTTTGGTGGTGTAGAGTGAAGAACATGCTTTATTGACATTGGCTAGAATTCCTGAAGATTGTTAATTCATAGAGCAGGTTTTCATGGACCAGCAACATCCATATTGGGGAGAATGTTTATCGTCACCCTGGGTACCACTCTTAGGACCTTGGGTAATCAGTAGTGGCCTTCAACACAAAGAGGATGGCTATCTGTAGATTGAGAAAGGAGTCTGATGGTGTTAATGACGATTATCAGAAGTGAAGAGCTGTCCCAGCGCGGAACCTCTGAAGAAAAGTTACACTAGCTTAAAATGCAGAGTCTCAGCCTGAACCAGCTGGCAGACTTACTAAGGGATGCCAGCTTCAGCATCTGCCAAAAACAGTCCTCTCCGAGCCAGAATTGTCCGATCTCTAATGTCCACTCACTTTGCCCTCTCTACATCCTAGAGTGAAAAGAAATCACCTTCCCCAAATGGAGGAGGATAATTCTTAGAAAATGTTTCCTGTGTCAACAAACAAGCCCAGTTATCTCTTGAATTTTCTTTATGTTCCCTTAAGGTGTTTATTAATGTAAGAATGTATCTATGGATTCATAAAATATGAGAGCACAATTTTCTTCTGATGGGTATTTAACTTAAGGCTTGATAAGAAATTGAAAAACAGAAGCATTACAAGAGTAATGATAAAACAGCATAGGATCCTCCACCTGCGGCGCCGGCACACCGGGTTCTAGTCCTGGTTGGGGTGCCAGATTCTGTCCCGGTTGCTCCTCTTCCAGTCCAGCTCTCTGCTGTAGCCCGGGAAGGCAGTGGAGGATGGCCCAGGTCCTTGGGCCCTGTACCCACATGGGAGACCAGGAGGAAGCACCTGGCTCCCAGCTTCGGATCCGTGCAGCGCACTGGCCGCAACGCGCCGGCCGTAGTGGCCACTTGGGGGGTGAACCAATGGCAAAAGGAAGACCTTTCTCTCTGTCTCTCTCTCACTGTCTAACTCTGCCTGTCAAAAAAGTAAATAAATAAAAAAAAAGAATAAAAGAAAAAAGGAAAAAAATAGCATAGGATCTTCCTTATTAAAAATATTAAAATTTTAAAAATATTAAAATTTTAAAAATATTAAAATTTTAAATATTTTCAAATACTATTCTAATGTCACATTTAAACTCTAAGCTGGTCTGCTCACTGTATTCATGGAGCTTATTTCTACAGTGGTATAACATGAGACTAAATGGTTATAAATGTGCTATTTAAATGTCTATTCAAATGTGGTTTTTCCATGACATATATATACTCTTGGCACTTGATAGTGTAATGGTAGAAGTGTAATAAATATGCACATTAGGATTTCCATAGATGACATTTTCTCCATAGCAGATTTAGTAGGCATGCATGTAACATTTTAGAGTGGTTGGTGAAGTGTTAAAATTAATGCACAGTATCTGTTCTTACTGCTAATATAAGCCAGCTACTTGAGCCATATGCCAATCATTGGTAGTTCTCAAACTTGCCTGTGATCAGCTGGAATGCTCCAATAAACATAAATGGGAAACACTTGAATGCTTCTGTCTCACCCCTGGGTTATCACCTAATTGCTTTGGGAAAGAGATTACAATTTCTCTGATCTAGGGGTATCTAAGGGTGAAGCCGAGTTTGGAAATTTTTAAAAGATCCTAAAGTGATGCTAATAAGAAAAAGAAAGTTTGAACTTCCACATTAAGCAATCGTTCTTGTTTTAAAATTTTGGCACTCACCTGCAGCAATAATTTCCTAATCATTAGCAAAACTACTAATTCTGTAATGAAACCAAACCAAACCTCCATTTCTTGTTGTAAATAGAATTAACAGGCTAATTCCAGAAAGCTGTACAGTAAGGTTAATGTTGCATCAACTTGCCCAAAGAGTTCTTAAAATGAAAGTTTATATTTATAATATTAACAGTTTACTTTTTAAAAGTTAATTACAGAAAACAATCTGATCTAAATACTACATGAGTGTATTAAAATCAAACTATATTATATCTTTACCAATGTCCATATAAAGACCATTCATAAATTGCAAATATACTTTATTCCTTCATATATTAGTCTGATATTTTTAATTATTTAATTTGTGGCTATTATGTGTTGAGTGCTATACAAAATTTAAGAGGAATAATTATGGAAAAATAATAGTTTCTTTAATTCTCTTTGGAAATTATATTATTTAGCAAAGTAAAGGAAATAAGATGAATTACATCAGAAATTTTTTAAAAATGAAAATGTGAATATTACAGTGAATTCAAGTTTGGGAACTAGGGGCAATTAACAGCTTTCAACAGTCCATATCCAAGTGTTCAAGTATGTGGACAATTCTTGTCATCTCTTAATAACACTGGCTTTGAATTTGGATGATAAATACCAGGCTATATGACAAATCCTTTACATATGAAAGCAATTCAAAAATTTATGGAAACTGAGTATGCTGTCAAGTCTTCTTACTTAAGGTCTGGTTACTGTTATTCCTAACATGTCTATCATAAATTATATCCATTTGGCTATATAAATAGGTGAGATTCCATTCTGTCTTTGAAGATTTACAGATCTTAATAGATCTTAATAGATTGCCTGTGATGTGATACCTACCCTGATTTAATGCTTGTTCAGTGATAAAACTGGTTCCTTTCCCTTCTGGAACATTTTGCTTTTAATTACATTTCCCTCAAACACAGGGCAGCAGTCCTCACTCTCTGGAACCACCAACAAGGCAATCAGGCAGCCTTTCCATTGCATCTAGAAGTTTCCAATCTATTGTCCATTTAGCTGAGTTATAAGTTAGGCAAATAAGCCTGGTGTTTTCCAGAACACCTCCTACCTTCCCTAGAAGAAGGACTGGGCATGTGATTATGGTCCTCACTTTCTCAAAAGAAATGTCTTCAGTCACGTTAAGGTTTCTACCCACTTTTGGAACTTTCATCTCAGGTATGGGTCTAACAGATTACAAGGAAGAATTTCTTGGAAACGTCCTAATTTTGCACATCAAAGTAAGGTATTAGTGGCCACTTTGACATTCTGACATATTACTGTGGAAAATTCATTCAACTAGAAAGAAGCACAAGAAAGAATATCCGAGTTAGAAAATAAATCCTGGAAATTTTATAGTGAGAACAAAAACAAATTTAGAAAACAGCAAAAAAAAAGTGTTGGAGATTTATAGGATACTACCAAACCACCCAACATATGGGTCTTAGGAGTTCCTGAAGGTGTGGAAAGAGAATGGATTGGAATGTCTTTTTTAGTGACATAATTACAGAAAACTATTGGAGAAAGAAAGGGAAAAAGACATAAAGTAAGCACATAGAATTCCTAGTAGACATGACTAGAAAAGATCTGCACTATGACACATTATAGTCAGACTCCCACAGTAAAACACAGGAAAAAAAAATTCTTAATGTGCACAAGATAAATGCCAGATTACTTTCTCAGGCTCTCCAATTAGACTCACAGCTGACTTCTCATCAGAAACACTACACGCTAGGGGAGAATGGTGAGATATAGTTAACTCTTAAGAAAACTGCCGGCAGGCGCCGCAGCTCACTAGGCTAATCCTCCGCCTTGCGGCACCGGCACACCGAGTTCTAGTCCCTGTCGGGGCGCCGGATTCTGTCCCGGTTGCCCCTCTTCCAGGCCAGCTCTCTGCTGTGGCCAGGGAGTGCAGTGGAGGATGGCCCAAGTGCTTGGGCCTTGCACCCCATGGGAGACCAGGAGAAGTACCTGGCTCCTGCCATGGGATCAGCGTGGTGCGCTGGCCACAGCGCGCCGGCAGTGGTGGCCATTGGAGGGTGAACCAACGGCAAAAGGAAGACCTTTCTCTCTGTCTCTCTCTCTCACTGTCCACTCTGCCTGTCAAAAAAAAATAAATAAAAAAAGAAAACTTTCAACACAGAATACTTGCAAAGTTCTCATTTATGAATGAAGGTGAAATAAAGACCTTCCATAACAAACAGCAATTGAAAGAATTTGTCACCACTCATCCCACCATACAAAAGATGCTTAAGGATCTGCTACACATAGAAACACAGAAGTATGGTCATCATTATGAAAGCAGATGAGAGAGAGTGGATTAAGATGGCAAAGTAGGGATGGAGTTTACTGCTCTAGGAGAAAATAGTTTTAAAAAAGTGGAAAGAGTGCAGTCTCAGGCAAGTTAAGGAGAAAACAGCAGAGGAAACTCTACGTAAATTGGAAGAAAACAGTGGACCAGCGTGCAGGGAGAAGATGTGTACAACATAGGATACCACCAGCTGGGAGCTTCCATACCAGTGTTGGAGAGCAAGGTGAGAGCAGACTGCAGCAGCCCAAGCCATGAGTGAAAAAGCTGCAGGAAGAGCCTAGAGGTAAAGTGGCTTAGAGCCCATCGGGGATAGTGCACCTGCCAAACTAGAGGAAAAAAAAGGGGGGGCATGTTTTCTCTCCTCCTGATCATCCTTCAAAAGGATCCTGTAGCAAGGTGGCAAAAAGCAAGTGCCATTTTGAACATACATCTGTGCCCCTTTATGTTCACAACCAGCAACCAGCCAAGCAGAGAATCCTGAGTCTGGTAGGGAGAATAGACAGCGTGCTGGGTGCTCGTACTGTGGGAGGCTTGTGTGCCAGGACTGTGAAAACACTGAGTCTGCATGGGAAGACTTTAACAACCAATAGAAAGATCATTCACATAGGTGCTGGCCCTGTGGCACAGCAGGTTAAAGCCCTGGCCTGCATGCCAGCATTCCATATGGGTGCTGATTCAAGTCCCTGCTGCTCCATTTCAGATCCAGCTCCCTATTAATGGCCTGGGAAAGCAGTGGCAGATGGCCAAAGTCCTTGGGCCCCTGCAACAATAAGAAAGATCTATAAGAAGCTCCTGGCTCCTGGCTTCAGATCAGCTCAGCTCCAGCTATTGTGGCCATTTGTGGAGGGAACCAGCAGATAGAAGGCCTCTCTCTGTCTCTACCTCTCTCCATAACTCTTTCAAATAAATAAAGTAAGTCTTAAAAATAAAATATAATATCTTTCACACAGACCAATGGGATCTATTCCTGGCATTCAGGGATGATTCAACATTTACAATTCAATCAATGTAATATATGACATTAATACACTGAATAACAAATCCTCTATGATTATCTCAATGCGGATAGATCATTTCATAAAATACAACATTCTTTTTTTTGTCTTTTTTTTTTTTGACAGGCAGAGTTAGACAGTGAGAAAGAGACAGAGAGAAAGGTCTTCCTTTTCCGTTGGTTCACCCACCCACCCACCCCCCCCCATGGCCACTGCGGCCGGCGTGCTGCGGCCGGAGCACCATGCTGATCCAAAGCCAGGAGTCAGGTGCTTCTCCTGGTCTCCCATCCTCCACTGCACTCCCAGGCCATAGCAGAGATCTGGACTGGAAGAGGAGCAACCGGGACAGAATTCGGCGCCCTGACTGGGACTAGAACCCAGTGTGCCAGCGCCGCAGGTGGAGGATTAGCCTATTGGGCCGCAGCGCCAGCACAACATTCTTTTATCATGAAAACGTCAAGTGAATTGTGTATAAAAGGAACATTCTTCAGCACAGTCAAGGTAACCTATGATACACCCATGGCCAGCATCTTTTTGACTGGGAAAAGATTGGAAGCATTCTAAGATCTAGAACCAGACAAGGATGCCCAATCCCATTTTGCTATTCAATATAATCCTGGAAGTTTTAACCAGAGCCATTAAGCAAGAAAAAGAAATCAAAGAGAAACAAATTGGAAAGAAGGAAGTCAAACTATCCCTATTTGCAGATGATATGCTATATACCAATGATTAGAAGTCATAAAAGAGTGGAAGGATATAAAATCAACTTACAAAAGTCAATATCCAAGGCCAGTGCTGTGGCATGGCAGGTAGAGCCCTGGCCTGCAGTGCCAGCATCCCTTATGGGTATCAGTTTGAGTCCCGGCTGCTCCAATTCTGACCCAGCTCTCTGCTATGGATTGGGAAAGCGGTAGAAGATGGTCCAAATCCTTGGGCCCTTGTACACAGTGGGAAACCAAGAACAAGCTCCTGGCTTCAGTTTGGCTCAGCTCCAGCCATTGCAGCCATCTGGGGAGTGAACCAGTGGATGGTAAGACCTGTCTTTTTGTTTGTCTGTCTCTCTCTCTCACCTCTGCTTCTCTGTAGCTCTGCCTTTAAAATAAATAAATTTTTAAAAAACAAATAAATACCCTTTGTATACACAGACAATGCAATGACAGAAAAAGAACTTCTAAGATCAATCTCATTCACAATAGTTGTAAAAAAAATTAAATACCTTGAAAGAAATTTAAACAAGGGTATCAAAAATCTCTAAAATGAAAATTACAAAACATTAAAGAAAGAAATCGAAGACAGAAAAATGGAAAAATCTTGGATGTCATGGGTTGGAAGAATCAATATCATCAAAATGTGCATATTACCAAAAGCAATTTGTAGATTCAATGTGATTCCAATCAAAATACCAAGGGCATTCTTCTCAGATATAGAAAAAATGATGCTAAAATTCATATAGAAACAGTGGAACACTGAAGAGCTAAAGCTATCTTATACAACAAAAACAAAGCTGGAGGCATCACAATATCAGATTTCAAGACATACTATGGGCAGTGATAATCCACAGAGCCTAGTATTGGCACAAAAACAGATGGATAGACCAATGGAACAGAATACAAATTTTAGAAATCACCAACACATCTACAACCAACATATCTTTGACAAAGAAGCTAAAAAAATTTCAATAATCAATCCTTGCAGCCAGGATAGTCTTTTCAACAAATGGTACTGGGAAAACTGGATCTCCACATGCAGAAGTATAAATCAGGACTCCTACCTTATACCTTACACAAAAATCCACTCAAATAGATCCAAGACCTAAATCTACAACCTGATACTATCAAATTATTAGAAAACATTGAGGAAACTGTGCAAGACATTGGCAGAGGTAAAGAGTTCCTGGAAAATACCCCAGAGGCACAAGCAATAAAAGCCAAAATGGATAAATGGGATTACATCAAATTGAGATGCTTGTGTACTACAGAACACTCAGCAAAGTGAAGAGGCAACCGACAGAATGGGAGAAATTTTCAGATTAGACAACTGATAAAGGATTAATATTCTGTATCTATAAAGAGCTCAAACTCAACAACAAAACAAACAACACAGTTAAGAAATGTGTAATTTTTCAAGAGAAAAAAAAAAAACAAATGGCCAATAGACACATGAAAAATTGCTCAGGATCACTAGTCATCAGGGAAATGCAAATCAAAACCACAATGAAGTTTTACTTCACCCCTGTCAGAATGGTTTTCCTACAGAAATCAATAAACAAATGCTCATAAAGACGTGGGGCAAAAGGGTCCTAAATCCACCTTTGGTAGAGATGTAAACTGGCAAAGCAATTATGGAAGACAGTGTGGAGATACTTCAAAAACCTGAATATAGACCTACCTTAAGACCCAGCCATCCCACGCCTGGGAATTTACCCAAGGGAAATGAAATTAGCATATGAATGAGTGATCTGTATCCCATGTTAATTGCAATTCAATTCAAAATAACTAAGATGTGGAATCAACCCAAATGTCTGTCAACAGAAGACTAGAAAAAAGAAATTTTGGGATAAGTACACCATGAAATGCTACACAGCAGAAAAATTGAAATCCTGTCACTTGCAACAAAATGGATGCAACTGAATACTATTATACTCAGTGAATAAGCCAGTCCCAAAAGGGCAACTACCATATGGTCACCCTGATCTGTGGTAACTCATTGAGCACCTAAAAGGTAATCTATAGGAGTGAAACTGACACTGTGAGGTGTGATGACTTTGAATAGTCCTTGTCTCAACTGTTTAGGAACAGTTTTGTTGTTGCTCAAACAATTTGAGGAACTCTAATTAGTCAGAATTAATCACATGTGTATAAAGTTAATTGAAAATAGATCTTAGTAAATAATCAGAATGGGAATAGCAGAGGGAGAAAGAATGGTAGGAGGACTGGTAGGGTGGGAAGAATCACTATGTTCCTAAAGTTTTATTTATGAAATGCATAAAGTTTGTATTCCTTGAATAAACAATTTCTGGCAAAAAAATGGCTCATTAACTAATGATGTGAAATACTTTGTTTATAGAAACATTTTCAGAAACACTCTCATAACATCTATTAATAGGAATAACAATCTAGCCAGTCTAGTGTGTTCTATACACTGAGGTATTACTTAACAAGCTTCATTCCAATCAAACCAGGTCAAGGTAATTTTCAAAAAATCATTAAAGATGGGTTTAATGTAAAATTGTGACTTGATTTCAGTTTTTCCCCAAAATAAACTGATTTTTATTCCATTTTCTAAGAAATTATTAAGGAACTTGTTAATATTAGATTCTCTAGTTCTTAGCAAATGTATAATAATTACTCATACAATTCTCATCAGTTCTCATTTTAATGTGATCTTGAAACAAGGAAAACAGATTCAATGTATTTCATAGATACAATTCAAAAAATACGGTATACTTCCCTTAGTTCCTCCTCCCTCCTTTTCTTCCCTTCTTTCTCTTCCTACCTCCCTCCCTCTTTGTCCTTCCCTCCCATTTATTTATATTTATATATATTTAAATATTTATTTGAAAGGTATAGTTTCAGAGAAGCAGAGGCAGGGGCACAGACAGAGAGGTCTTCCATCAGCTGGTTCACTCCCCACATGGCCTTAACAGCCGGAGCTAGGCCAATCTGAAGCCAGGCACTTCTTCCAGGTCTCCCAAGTGGGTGTAAGGGCCCAAGGACTTGAGCCATCTTCTACTGCTTCCCCAGGCCATAGCAGAGAGCTGTTTTGGGAGTGGAGTAGCTGGGATTTGAACCAGTGGCCATATGGGATGCCAGCAATGCAAGCAGTGGCTTTACCCACTATGCAATTGTTTGTCCCCTCCCCTTAATTTTTGAGATTATTTGCAGTACATGAGAGAAATGGATGTCTTTATATGTGACTGTGGATAGCCCTTGCATGTATTCCTAATTAACTTGTCTTTTTACTTGAAGACTTTATTAGTACCTTAAGCTTTAGACTATAATGTAAAAACGTAAAATATTATCTCCATGATCTTTTTAAACAACTCACATATATGCAACTTGAGTATTATCATACTTGCTTTAGACAGTCTGTCAAGAAAAAAAAAATCTTCAGAGCATCCACAAAAACAGCAAGCTAGGATTTTCTGAGCTCATGGAGGTTGTGCAATACTTTGATAAATTCTTAGAGAATACAAGTGTAGAGTTTGTTTGTAGTCTAGTTAGTGTCAAGTTTTTGGAGAATAACCATCTATGAACTATCTGACACTATAGGAGCTCAAAAACAACCTAGCAGTTCTGCAAAAACTATTTTAGAACAACTCAAAGCAGCCATTGTGGGTACAAAACTCCCAAGTTGAAAAGCAGACATGAGGGCCATCGCTGTGGTGCAGCGGGTTAAAGCCCTGGACTGAAGCACCAGCATCCCATATGGGCACTGATTCTAGTTTCAGCTGCTCCTCTTCCGATAAAGCTCTCTGCTATGGCAGGGTTAGCAGTAGAAGATGGCCCAAGTACCTGGGCCCCTGCACCCACGTGAGAGACCCGGAAGAAGCTCCTGGCTTCGGATTGGTGCAGCTCCGGCAGTTGCAGCCATCTGGGCAGCGAACCAGCGGATGGAAGACCTCTCTCTGTCTCTACCTATCTCTGTAACTCTTTCAAATAAAATTAAATGAATCTTTTTTAAAAAAAGTAGACATGAAGGAAAATATTTCAGATTATTATATAGGTTGTCACAAAGTATGAAAGAGTAACAAATATTCAATTAATGTATGCCTGAAACTTCAAGGTTTTAAGGTGTCATTACAGGCAAATCAAGGATTACCCAGGGATCTTTATAATCTGCCCAGGTGTTTTTTTCAAAACCTTTTAAAACCTAAGTCAACATTTTATATTTTGCAATATAAAAATATTAAATATTTTGTAAAATATTACATCTCACCAGATAATATAAACTCATATTTCACATTTTATGCCTTTGGGACTCTGCTATTTCATTTTATCTCACCAAAAATGTTAGTGCATAAGCATTTTATTTAGCACTAAGCTATCAAAGAAAACATCCACATCCCTAGTTGTTCTGGCATAGCACGTTAAGCTGCCCCTCAGAAAGCCAGTATTCTATGTCTGAGTGCAAGTTTGAGTCCTGGTTACTCTACTTTCAAGGACAGAATTCACCTTCCTCTCTCCCTGTTACTCTGCCTTTTAAATAAAAAAATCTTTTAAAAACTACTGCAAGGGGTTGGCGCCCTGGCTCACTTGGTTAGTCCCCCGCCTGCGGCGTCGGCATCCCATATGGGCTCCGGGTTCTAGTCCCAGTTGCTCCTCTTCCAGTCCAGCTCTTTGCTGTGGCCCAGAAGGCAGTGGAGGATGGCCCAAGTGCTTGGGCCCTTGCACCCACGTGGGAGACCAGGAGGAAGCACCTGGCTCCTGGCTTTGGATTGGCACAGTGCCGGCCATGGTGGCCATTTGGGGAGTGAACCAACGGAAGCAAGAACTTTCTCACTGTCTATAACTCTGTCAAAAATAAAAAAAAATATATTAGCTTGGTTAGATATTCACCTCGAGATTCTCAGATTCTGACTTCAGCTGTCTACAAATCAAAGATTCTAAGAAACAGTGGAGATGGCTCAATTAGATTTCTGCTGCTTATGTGGGTGAACTAGACTGGATCAGGCTCCTGACTTCATCCACTGTGTCCCTGTTCCAGATGCTGACTGCATCTGAGCAGTGAACCAGCAGATGGGAGCCCTCTGTATAACCTTCTTCCTGCTTCTCAAGTATTTTTTAAAATGTATGTTGGTCTTGATTAAATAAATTGATTTTCTGACACATTAATGCATCATTCCTCACAAGCTGAAAAGTCTACCCTGAAGACAAACCTGTAGAAATTTGAGAAATGACAGGGTTTTTTTATTCTTAGTTTTATAGTTATTTATTTGAAGGGCAGTCTGAGACAGAGAGTGAGACTTATCTTCCATATACTGGTTCACACGCCAAAATGGTCTTAACAGCCAGCCCTGTGCCAGGCCAGGTCAAGGAGCCAGGAACTCCATTTCAGTCTCTCCTATTGGTGGCAGCAATCCAAGCACTTTAGCCACCATCTGTTGTTTCCCAGGTGCATTAGTAGAAACCCTATTTTGAAATGAGGAGCAGGGATGTAAACTGGAACTCTGATCCAGATGTCAGCCTCATAAGTAGCATCTTCATCTGCTGTACTATGACATTAGCCCTACTAAGAAATTTTAAGCAAATGTTCTGACTGAAAAGATTCTTAATTTTATTGTACAGAAAATGGATTAAAAGTTTGTATTTACAGTGGAGAAACGTACAAATTTATTGCACTATTCTAGAGTAGAAATTCTGAGTATAATCTGATCATTAGCTTTGTTAATTGGGGCAAAGATTTGAGACATACTGGGTGGAACTGGCAGTACTTGGCCACTATTTTTTTTAAGGATTTATTTATTTTATTTGAAAGTCAGTTACACAGAGAGAGGAGAGGCAGAGAGAGAGAGAGAGAGAGAGAGGTCTTCCATCCATGAGTTCACTCCCCAGATGGCAGCAATGGCTGGAGCTGCGCCGATTCAAAGCCAGGAGCCAGGAGCTTCCTCCAGGTCTCCCAAGCAGGTGTAGGGGCCCAAGGACTTGGGCTATATTCTACTGCTTTCCAAGGCCACAGCAGAGAGCTGGATTGGAAGTGGAGCAGCTGGGACTTGAACCGGCACCCACATGGGATGCCGGCACTGCAAGTGGCAGCTGTACCCACTATGCCACAGAGCCAGCCCCTGGCCACTAATTTTAAGTAGGTGTGTGATGAACAAAGGAGGTGTAGAAGACAGAAATAATCTAGAAAACTTCACAACAGATTTGATAAAGGTATGTATGAGAACCAGGAATATCAGTTGATAGGATACAGAATATAAAAGGAAAACCACAGTATGGTCTATTTTTTACGAAGAGAAGCAAATCATGTTCTGCTGTTCTCAGTGTGGTGTGGGATTTTCCCCAAGTCTGACTTTCTTACAGGATGTAACTTATAGAATACTCTGGCTATTTAGACTTCAACAATTCTTTGGTTCATTGGATCCCAAATTGGATGCTACCAAGACAGAATGCTTTTAGGAGGAGGATAAAATGCATGAGTTTTGTAACAAACTCCACAGTGGTTCTTCGAAGCAGTTATAAAACTAGAATGTTGCCATCACTGCTCCTTTTTAAACATAGGAAAACTGAGTTCTAGGACTTAGTGATTTTCAAAATCCTCTATTTAGAGGCTTAGGTTAAACTAAAAAGCAACCAGGCTTATTATTTTCTGCTATTCCAAAGCTCTGCTTAAAACTCTCAGTCTTCATTATTCATTGTTGACTGTGAATTATACTTCTAATTTAAGGACATCTGGCAATTTCACTTTAAAAAATACTTTTAAAAAAGTACTTGCTGTACTTTCACATTTTCAGTCTTTTATTTTGTCAGATGCACTCTTTTCTATTGCCTAAACTCTCTGCTTGTTTTTCTGTTTGATTAAAGAGAGCACATTTTAATTGTGTCCCCTATTAGCATAGTTAACTTTTTAAATGATAAATCATTTTCTATAACACTCCCTGAAACATTGAAAAAATTAAAATTTTTAATTTTATACATAGTATTCTACTCAACAGCTACAGAACACACATCCCTCTCACTAGTTAATCGAACATTTTCTAAACTATACAGTGGGTCACAAATCAAGTCTTGCCTAATTTAGATTGAAAAGATACATGGTATGATTTCAGACAAAGGAATATGAGAAGTCAACAATAAATACACTTACAGATACATGGAAAATAAATAATTGAAGAATGAATGAAATCAAAACTTTCTTGAAACAAATAAAAATGAAAAAAATCAGAACCAATGAAATACAGCAAAATAGTATTAAAAGGGAAGTTTACACCAATAAGAATTTTTCATTAAAAAAAACCAGAAAGATTTAACAATATAATACACAAAGCTCAGACTCAGAAAAACAAGGATACACTAAACCCAAAATTAGCCAAGAAACAAATGAAATTAAAACTAAATACAAATTAACAAAATGTTAATTCGTTAATAAAAATAGAGCTGAACAATTAGACATTACTACTTATACTACAGAAATACTAAGGCTAATAGGGTAATGTTATGAACAACTATACATTAACAAATTAGAAAACCTTGGCCAGTGCCATGGTTCACTTGGCTAATCCTCCGACTGCGGTGCCGGCACCCCAGGTTCCAGTCCTGGTTGGGGCGCCTGGTACTAGTCCCAGTTGCTCCTCTTCGAGTCCAGTTCTCTGCTGTGGTCTGGGAGGGCAGCGGAGAATGCCCCAAGTTCTTGGGTCCTGCACCCGCATGGGAGACCAGGAGGAAGTACCCGGCTCCTGGCTTCGGATTGGCACAGCGGCCCGTCCATAGCTGCCATTTGGGGGGTGAACCAATGGAAGGAAGATCTTTCTCTCTGTCTCTCTCTCTCACTGTCTATAACTCTCTCTCTCTCTCTCTCTCTCTGTCTCTCACTGTCTAACTCTGCCTGGCAAAAAAAAAAAAAAAAAAAAATAGAAAACCTTTAACTGGATAAACTTCAAGATATATATAACTTACCAACACTAAAATCAAGATCATATAGAAGCCTGGCGCTGTGTCTCAATAAGCTAATCCTCTGCCTTGTGGCACCAGCACACCGTGTTCTAGTCCCGGTTGGGGCGCCGGATTCTGTCCCGGTTGCCCCTCTTCCAGGCCAATTCTCTGCTGTGGCCAGGGAATGCAGTGGAGGATGGCCCAAGTGCTTGGGCCCTGCACCCCATAGGAGACCAGGAGAAGCACCTGGCTCCTGCCTTCGGATCAGCGTGGTGCACCGGCTGCAGCGCGCCGGCTGCGCCGGCCGCGCCGGCCATTGGAGGGTGAACCAATGGAAAAGGAAAACCTTTCTCTCTGTCTCTCTCTCTCACACTGTCCACTCTGCCTGTCAAAAAAAAAAAAAAAATCATATAGAAAATGTATACAAATCCACTACAAGCAACAAGACTGAAGTAGTAATTAGGCGTTTCCCATTCAAAACATCCAAGACCTTAGGACTTTACTACTGAATTCTACAAAACACTTAAAGAGGAGCTATTTCCAACATTTTTCAAGCTATTCTAATATATTAAAACCTTAATCTCTTTTTACAAGGCTAGTATTATTCTCATACCAAAACCAAAAACACAAAAAATACTACAGTTAATATCCTTTTGAACATAGATCAAAATTCTCACCATTAAACTGAATACAACACTAAACAATTTTTTAAAAAACCATACATGATTGTCAAGCAGGTTTTATCCCAGAAAATGAAGGGTGGTTCAACCTTCGAAAAATCGATCATAAATTACATTGACAGAATGAATAAGAACAAATACAATCACATCAACTGTTACACAGAATGCATTGGTTAAGATTCAACACGCTCTATGATAGCAATCCCCCTCATCAAATTAGGTATAGAAGGAACATACCTCAAAATTATAAAGGCTGTAAATGACAAAGCAACAGCCAACATCATACTGAATAGGGAAAAATCTAAACGTATTTCCCTCAAATCTGGAACAAGACAAAGATGTCCACTCTTTCATCACTCTTATTCAATATAATATGGCAAGCATTAGCACGAGCAATTAGGGAGGAGAAAGAAATAAAAGGAATTAAAATTGCGAAGGAGGAAGCCAAAATATTCATGCCTGTAGGTGGCATGTTATTATGGAAAACTCTAAACACAATACCAAAAAGCTGTTAGCACTGATAATCCGATAAAGTTGCTATATACAGAAACCAGCATTCAAGAAAGTATTTTTATATGTAACAATAATCTCACTGAAAGAGAAATTAGAAGTCACATTAACAATTGCTACCAAAAAACTCCAAATATTTAGGAATAAATCTAATAAATGGAAATATATAAAAATAAAATGAAAAATAAAAAATCAACAAAAAATCAAGGACACAAAAGAGGCAAGATGTTCTTGCTCATAGATAATAATTAGCAACATTAAAATGTCTGTACTAAATTGATCTACAAATTCAATGCAATCCCAATGAAAATACCAGTAAAATGACATTCTTTACAGAATTAGAAAAAAACAGCCATAAAATTCACATGGAACCACAGAAAATCCAGAATAGTCAAAGCAATCCTGGTGCAGGTGGAGGAAGATGGGGTAGCAGAAATTAAGCTGCAGGAATCACAATACCTGACTGCAAAGCATGCTACCAAGCTATAATAATTAGAACGGCATGATACTAAAATGAAAATCAGCACACAGACCAATGGGACAGAATAGACATCCCAGAAATTAATTCTATTTTAATGTATAGATTTTCATTCATGTTACAATCCATCACCATCATTAATTTCTACATTAATATTTCCCCAACTGAGCCAGCAGTGGTTCTTCAAGTTATCACCTCGGTTTTTTTAAGCATTCTCTTAGTTTTTGACATAAGTTACACAGGAAATTTTAGATAAAGATGTAATCCAAGCTTATCCTTGATTTTTCTTTTGCCACCCTGGAATTAGCAATTTATGCAAAGCTTTATAGGTTAATTTTATATTTTGTTTATAAGAACCTGTCATGGGGTTTTATTTATAGTCTCTTGTCATATTCATAAATATAATTATTTTTCAATTATTATACCTCTTAAATTCTCTTTTTCTATAGCACCTATAGCAGTGGACATTGTGAATAGTTATGGTCCTTTTCTTGGCCTCCAAGTTACTCTTGTTACCAACTGTGGCTATGCCATGTTAAACCAAAACCCTTGAAACCAAGCAATCTCTCAAATTAAAGATTTACTGGGCCATAAAAATTATAGCCAGAAAAAAATTAAAAAAAAAAAAGAAAGAAAACAGAAGGATCAGGTTTTTCAGACAAGTTCCTGCATCTTCCAGCAGCAAAGCTACATAGCGGTTGGAAGTTTTTTTAATAAAATATGGAGCAGAGATGGGGTCAGTGCTGTGGTGCAGCGGGTAAATGCCCTGGCCTGTGGTGCCGCTATCCCATATAGGCGCTGGTTCGAGACCCAGCTGCTCCACTTCCGATCTAGCTCCCTGCTATGTCCTTGGAAAGCAGTGGAAGATGGCCCAAGTCCTTGGGCCCTGCATCCACATGGGAGACCCAGAAGAAGCCCCTGGCTTCAGACTGGTACAGCTCCGGCCATTGCAGCCAATTAGGAAGTGAACCAGTGGATGGAAGACCTGCCTCCCTCTCTCTGCCTCTGTGCAACTCTGACTTTTTTTTTTTTTTTTTTTTTTTTTTGACAGGCAGACTGGACAGTGAGAGAGAGAGACAGAGAGAAAGGTCTTCCTTTGCCGTTGGTTCATCTTCCAACGGCTGCCGCGGCCAGCGCACTGCGGCCGGTGCACCACGCTGATCCGATGGCAGGAGCCAGGTAGTTATCCTGGTCTCCCATGGGGTGCAGGGCCCAAGCACTTGGGCCATCCTCCACTGCACTCCCGGGCCACAGCAGAGAGCTGGCCTGGAAGAGGGGCAACCGGGACAGAATCCGGAGCCCCGACCGGGACCAGAACTCGGGGTGCTGGCGCCACAGGTGGAGGATTAGCCTATTGAGCCGCGGCACTGCCCTGACTTTCAAATAAATAAATGAATCTTTAAAAAAAATACAAAACAGAGAGGCATAAACTATTTACACTGAACCAACATTAGAGCAGTGAGGTAACAAGTTGGGGCAGGCAGAGCCTGGGATAAAAGGATGGTCCATATGGAATAGTACTTGATGCTTTTGGATTGGCTCAGTTGATAGCCCTTAAAATTTATATTTAAACAAGGCAGTCATCCTGTGGGTCAGCAGTGATGGTATGTAAGTCGATGTTTCTACATAGGTAAGCCATCTTTTGGTTGGCTTAATCAGCAGCTGTTAACTAATTTACTTCCATTATCTATTCCCCTATCCTGTCTCCTGCTTTTGCAATTTACCCTAACATCTCAGAAATTTTTGTGATTTTCTATCTTCACTGACATATTACAATTAATTCACACAGTTTGTAGTTGTACAGCCAAGACTCCTGATAAGTTTCCTATAGGTGCAATGGTTGGAAAAATTTAAAAGTGAATTTCAGAAAATGGGGAAGGAGACTGGTTGATGTCAAGCTTTCTAATTTTGAGGAACAAATCTGAGTTTATCAACAATTCCCTAAATCATGCAATTCTGATTCTAAAGGTTTTCAGTCTTTCAAGTAGCCAAAGTCTTGTTACCCAATGAAATATTACTGAAGTGTTTAGAAACAGAAGTGGTTTTAGTCTTAGGCAATGACAGAACTTCCCATAAGAGATAATTGTACTTGACTCACTTCTTCCATGTTACAAAATTTATCCAAAGCATCAAAGAGCAGCATGTAATATGATAATACTATTATTTTTCATGTGTTATCAGGATAAGAAAAAAAGTGATGGCCAATTTTATCCCTACTATATTAGTTTCTCCTACCCTGTCCCAAACCCAACACACAAGTTAGAAGGCCTTATCCCCACTACCTCCCTGCAAATGCTATTGCCCTCTTTACCATCAGTGAAAAATTGTGACAGATATTTCCATGATGCCATTTCTCTTCTCCCTAAGAGCAATTCCATGGCAATGTTCTATTTCCTGGAGAAGTTAGGGGAAAATAACAAAGTATGTGTATAAGAGGCAAATCTGCCTCGCCATGCTCTTCTCTTCCCAGTCAGATATTAACAAGTGGAAATGTGAAGCAAACAGGGCAAGATTCAGTACTCTTTACATATTCATTAACAGACACAATGAAATCAATGCTTCAAAGACTAAGAATATCAAGTGTATTCCTTTTAGCTTTTAAGACCCCTCAATGCTACTAAAATTGATCTAAGTTTGTGGCTTCTAGATTAGTTTATCTTTATTTCTATGGAGAACTATGGCAAATAATGAATTATTAAGCAGAGCACTTGGACTTTTTGTGCTTCTAGCATTGAGCCTGATATCCTGAATTTATTGTGCATTTTGGAAATGATTTCTTCATACATACAATCTGTTTATTCCAAATTAGGAGCTGGCGAACTACCACCCATGGGCAAAATCCAGCCTTCTGTTTTTACAAATAAAGTTTTATTGGAATACAGCAATGCCCATCTGTTTAGGTATTTTCTTTCCCGCTATAATGGCAAGGTCAAATAGTTACAAAAGGTACCACTACCAGCAAAGACCAAAATATTCACTACTGGGCTTTTACAGATAAAAATTTACCAATCCTTGTGCTAAATAGTTAGATTTTGTCACAGTTGTAGAGAACTTTTATTGCTCTATCTCTGTTATTATTTAAATACAATTTATAGAAAAACATTTACCAGATGAGGACCAGAATCATAAGAGCTTTATCTTCACTCACTGTTAACATATGAAAATGAGTAAGATGTATTTATCTTCTATGTTGTAACTGTAAGAGGATAGTAGTAATAGATAACACACATAGATAACAGATACAGATAGCAATTAGATAGTGATTTATCCATATGGATCTCCAATGTGATGTACAAATTTTTCTATCAACTTGATAAAACATTTTAATGAATTAGAATTCATAGACATCATCAGATCCTTGTTTCTTCAGTAACTCACCAAGATGAAGCCAGATAGCTCTATCACTTTATCTGTTTTGTTTCCAAATTGATCTGTTTATGTTATATATATATATATATATATACACACACACATATATATATATAATGAGCTATCCATGGTATTTTGACAAGTGACAATTTGCCTTTCTTCAAGAATCTAGATGAAATACTGTACAGAAATACAATGGCATAAATAAAAAAAAGGAAAATAGAAAAGGAGAAGAATAACACTAGAGGGGAAATTTAAAACAGTATTTTTTTAAAGATTTATTCATCTATTTGAAAGGCAGAGATAGAGGGAAAGAGACAGGGTCAGAGAGACAGAGAGACAGAAAGACAGAGACAGAGAGAGACAGAGAGATAAAGAGATCTTCCATCTTCCATTTGCTGGTTAACTCCCACGCCGGGACAGTGGCCCAAGGACTTGGACCATCTTCCACTGCTTTTGCAAGCCATAGCAGAGAGCTGCATTGGAAGTGGAACAGCCAGGACTCGAACTGGCACTCATATTGAATGCCAGCACTGCAGACAGCAGCTTTACCTGCTATGCCAAAGAGTCAGCCCCTAAAAGCATATGTGTACTGCGGAGTGTTAAAGACAGACTTAGAAAAAGATACAACCTGATAACTAAGTAAGAGACTAGAGTTTGCCATTGAGAAGTGGAAAGCCTTTTGGGGAACAGCTGGGAAAATTTGAATCAAGTCTTTAATTATGAGTTCTGATAAATATGCCATGTTTCAAAATGTTAAGATGAAGCAAAGATGTATGAACTATTTAATTCTTCTATAAGCTTAAGTTTATTTCAAAATAAAATATTTCTAAACATTTTCCAGTCATTAAGCAGTTCACACAGAAAGAGTAAAGCAAGAAAAGTTATCATGAAACAAATGCTTCAGCAATGGTTTTGCTGAAGCACCGTGAAAAACAAAATAGTTACTGATAACTCACATAATAACAAGGAAAACAGAAGCAGGTAGTTATCAGCCAAGTCATTCTAGAGAAGACTTTTTTTATATATTTTGTTTTGGACATTTACTAGGAAATATCCAGGTGCTAGTCTCAATTATTCCACAAAAATCCATATGACTGGAAAGCTCAATTTAATGTTTATAAATATTATGTATAAATGATAATATACTATGTGGCACAACCAGTGGAAACTTAAAGACCAATAATTATTCTATTACAGGTAAGCTATGGTTTTAGAGACGTTATCTGACAAAAGCAGAGGGTTCTAAACACCATTAATTCTATAGAAACAGCCATAACTGTCATTTGTATTTGGGGATGTTGCAATAGAGAAATCTAGGGGCCAGCACTGTGGTCTAGCGGGTTAAAGCCCCGGTCTGCAGCACAGGCATCCCATATGGGCATTGGTTCAAGTCCCAGCTGCTCCACTTCTGATCTGGCTCTCTGCTATGGCCTGGGAAAGCAGAAGATGGCTCAAGTCCTGCACTTGCCCCTGGCTCCTGGCTTCAGATCAGCTCAGCTCTGGCCATTGCAGTAATTTGGGGAGTGAACCAACGGATAGAAGACCTCCCCTACCCCTCTCTCTCTGGCTCTGCCTCTCTCTATAACTCTTTCTTTCAAATAACTAAAATAAATCTTAAAAAAAGAGAAATCTAGAATGAGTCTATATGATTGTTTAGAAAACTAGCGTAGAAAAGCTATGATAATCAAAACTCCAAAAACCAAGACATAAACTTATTAGGTTAGGGGGAAAGGCTACAGAGAGCCGAATCAGGAATTGCCTGTTATTTTCAAATAGCCAGTAAGACACAAATTATTTCAAGAGGTTAGTGAAGCTGTAGAGTCACTATACATTCATTAGCTATGATTTTGGAATTCATGGTCTCCTTCAAATTTTGGGATTGAATACATTGTCTAAGTTTAAGAAAAGATAGCAATAAAATTGAGAGGAAAAACCAACAACTGAGTGAAAGGAAGGAAAACAAACATGCAAAGGAAATTAAAACAAACCTACTACAGAGAAACAAAGAAAAATAGAGGTTTCATAGAAGTAGAAGGAATCTCAAAATAATTCTAAAAGTCTGAAACGCTTTGCATATCAAATGACTGAAAATATTTTCAATTTGGTAACTAGAAACTCACTAGTAAACCTGACAAAGCTATTTTAAAAGGCAAAAAAGATGAGGTAAATTAAAAAGGATAAAGAAACGGAGAAGCAGTGACACTATTAACTTATGTATGGAAGTGATAAAATACAATTAAAATGTCTTTTTCATGGTATGAATCGTAAGCATGGTTATATGATGCATACAAAGTCCAAGTAGGAAGGCTGGAGACAGGAGAAAAATAACTGATGCAGGAAGTTTCCTGAGGATCTTGGAGGGAACCTAGCCCTGGACCCAGTGAAAAATTTATTGTTGATCAGGAGACACGATTTCTCTCACAGATAAGAAAACAGATTAAATACAGTAAACATGTTTGAGAGATTTTAGACTAAAATGAGTTAAATTATTGAGTGTCTTTAATATAAGACATTAACTATCTGCTCAATACAACCTCAGTGTAATGCTTACATTAGAAAAAAAAATTTTATCGTTTGAAGATAAAATTACACTGCTTTACTTCATGTATCACAGGAAACTTGAGAAGCCTAAAGAACAGAAACCTAAGAGTCCAATCCAAGCATGGAAATGTGAAGAAAAAAATGAACCCTCACACTTTAAGAAATTATTCAAATTCTACAGAAATATAGCATCTACTCCACATTCAAGATTGTACAAGTGACGCCTATACCATAGGATTTTCCCAGATTTAATAACTTCACATCCTACAATCTTAGTTCTGTAAGATTGTTACATCACCATCATCTACTTACTATGTCGATAGCTATATAAACATACACATGTGTATTGTTTGATTTTTCCACTACAGTTTCTCCAATTCCCAGAACATCTGGGATCTGAGTCCCACTCAACATAACCTTACTTTGTAACCTCTGATGCTTCTTACAAGCAGAGAGATTGCTCTCTCCTTTAAAAGAGAGGGAGCATGATGAACATGTGAACACAAGGAAGGTGGTCAGATTGGAGCGGAAAAGGTTATGAAATAAGGGATGACGAGAGAGATTGCTGAAGATCATGTAACAGCTCATTTACTCATGCATTCACCTACATGTACCAAGCTCCTGTGGTGTTGACATCTCTTGCCTCCACTCCCATGAATGATTTCATTTGGCATCCTTTGAAACACCTTTCATTGTTTCCTCCCTCATCGCCTCCCCATCCCAGTTGTCACTATCTTCCTTCCTACTGGATGCTTCCAGTAGTTATGTAATAATTCATTAGGAAATTCTAATCGAAAGCATGCTTTCCACCTAGCTTTTCCCACTTCAACCCCTACTCATTCTTTTATTTGTTACTGCCCTTCTCAAACATTTTAATTTTATGCTATCCAGTGATCCACTATTTTTTAAATATGGAAGTTTTAGACTTAAGATTACAATGACTCAAACACCATTGACCTATGAAGTTTAACTAGAATTAAGTAATGTTATATTCTGTCATGTTCCGATCATTTTAATGCAAAGAAATCAAACAGCTAATAAAATTGAAATTTCCTTGTTATAAATTATAATCATTTTTCTCCCTATGAGAAGTAACCAGTGTAATAATTGTGTTGTTAATTTACTAGCTAGCCAGCTTATATCTACCTAAACAGTAATAGCTGTATTTTAATTTACATTAAATTAGCATATTTAGTTCTCTTTTTTATAATCAGGTTTAATATAACCATGTACATCTGGGATATACCAATGCTATCAAGCTCATTAATTTTAATACATTAGACTGTTTCTTCATATGTGTATACTATTTACCTATTCTCAGTTGATGAACGACTCTTTACACATTTCATTATATGTTTGCCTTATCCTTATACATAACACTTTTGCAAGCTCAGCACATCACTATCATAAGTACTCTAACAGCTTAAAATGCTATCTAGGTGAAACTTTATTCAAATAACTTTACTACCCTATTCCACCAGCATTTTCAGGTGAAGGAATGATCATGGCAACATGTGCTGTGTGAAAAGAAACACTGGGCAGGTGAAGCTTTGAAAAGGTAACTGAATGAAGCGTCACAAAAACGTCAAAAACTAAAAAGGAAGAGTGAAAAATAAAGATACCATATCATGCCCAGGGAGTGTTATATACAGAAGGACATGCTCTGCATTATTCAATAATTGGATCCAGAATTCTCAAGGTTAACCAACAAGGTTATCAAGGATAGCTTAGCGGAGAGATAGAAGCCATATTTAGCCAGATACTTCAACTGATCAGCAAATCAAAGGTTTCCTTTCAAAGGACATAAAATTTGGCTTAGACAAACATGCACACATAAAATTTAGAGCTATGGTAGAGAAGACGGTTGATTTAAAAACTTGAATGTGTTTCTTCCTTCCTCAGGGAGAGAAAAGCAGCTGAATTCTCAAGGAACAGTACATACAGGAAGATTTATGTAGAATGAACCAGAGCAAGAAAAATGTTCTGATATTATTTGTTTTAACATTAGTTTGCTATTCAGGAAAAACAAGTTTGGCTACATATGGCTAGGTATGTTGGCATCCAAGTTATCACAATAGTGTGGAATATAGAGCAGTTTGAAGGATTATCTAAACTGCTTTTTTGTTGTTGTTACTCTAACATTTTAATAACTTTAAAAGGAAATATTTTAACATACAAGAATTCAGTTCATTATTTAAAAATAAAACTAAAAAAAAATGTAAGGAATACAGTTCTAAATGACATCTCCATGGTAGTAAGCATTAGATCTTACATTTAGAACTAAAGGTGAAAATTACTAAGTTGTAAAAGAATTATCGTGTACTAATTATCTTCAAAATTACCAAACGAGAAAAGTAGTATAACGGTTCAGTTTATATGTGACATATAAAATATTAAAAGCCAGTATCGTGAAGATTATGACTAAATATGTCTACAGTAAAAAAATTAAACATTTGTATACTAATATTAGCTTAAAATCAAATTTATTTCAGAAATGATACAAGTCAAAAGGGAGATAGAAATGGAAGCATCAGAGCGTACACAAAAACATTAATACATATACATATTAGAAATATGAAGTCTAGCCTAAATATGCCCTATAAGGGTAAATACAAATTTAAATTAAGTTTAAGTCTCTCTAACTGAAAATTAAGGAGATTTTTCTATAGAGGATTCAATTTAGAAAATTAGTCAGTTCACTCTGCATCTTAGAAATGTATGTAGATCTTTTCAAAAACTAAATAAGCCTCTTTCCAGCCTTACAACACAGATCCTTAAATATGAAACATATTTCTGAAGGAAGATTGTGTCCTATCTCTCAGGGTCTATAGCAAAAGAGAAGCCTAACTTCAGAGCACACATAGTGGTGCAAAACTACCTCCAGTCCCTAAAGATATGACAAGTGTATTTTGAATGAAATACATTATAAGAACATATACCACTTTATAAAAAACTTGCCTCTGAAAAGATCACATTTCTAAGCTTTCATCTATATATTGATATTATATTGTATACTCACTATCTAAGTCAACAAAATAAAGCTCTTGATATTTGTAAATATTTCTATGTTCAAATTAAATTGTATACATCAGGGTATAAATGTTATAAACCAACATTCTACTTTTTCTTGGAAAAATCATGGCATCCCACAAAGAGATAAAATTTGCATGTCTATCAAAATATTTAAATAAAAATAATGTATTACTGGAGAATTTTCTTCTTTATCAAATGGTATATCCAGAGACTGAGGTATGCAAGGATTAATGTTATTTCCAGTAAATATGAGAGATTAGTCAACAAATGATTTTATTATTAGTCAACAAATGATTATATTAGTCAATAAAAGATGATTATATTGATTATTCTTGTAAAATCTACATCTTGAGTAATTATTTCTATCATGAGTTTTTCCAAAAGAAGGTGAGATACATGAACAGCGATACAATTTCTTATTCCTATCCCTCCTATATACCAGAGCTCATGTTCCACTAGTTTTGATTGTTATGTAGTTATGGAATATCAACAGTTTATTTTACACAAAAAAATACAATTTTGGGTTTTTTTTTTTTTTTTTTTTGACAGGCAGAGTTAGATAGTGAGAGAGAGAGACACACAGAGAGAAAGGTCTTCCTTCCGTTGGTTCACCCCCTAAATGGCCGCTACGTATGGGCAACGCGCTGTGGCGATCCAAAGCAGGAGCCAGGCAGGTGCTTCTCCTGGTCTCCCATGCGGGTGCAGAGCCCAAGCACTTTGGGCCATCCTCCACTGCCTTCCTGAGCCACAGCAGAGAGCTGGACTGGAAGAGGAGCAACCAGGACAGAATCCGGCGCCCCAACCGGGACTAGAACCCGGAGTGCTGGCGCCACAGGCAGAGGATTAGCCAAGTGAGCCGCGGTGCCGGCCAATTTTGGGTTCTTGCAATAGTTTAGATACTCTTAATTTTACCTAAGATCTGAAGTGATGGGAAATAATTAATGAGTGAAAAAGTACATGTGATTTTCTTTTTAATGATAGGATTAACTTGCTAACATGTTGAACATTCATAAAAGCATTAATCAAGTAACTCAGAAGAATTTTAACAATTTCCACTTCAGTGTCTTCAAAAATTCATGGAAGTGTTCATTATGGACAAAATTTACATGATATCAATTTTGGTAGCAAAATACATTTGTACTGACTTGTTATAATACATCTGAGCAAAATCCAGCTTGAGACATTAAGAAGGATTTGACACAAAATTGAGAAGAATCGCTATCACAGCAACATGAATTCTGCTAAAGTTGAAGCAAGATCAAAGATCAAATGGATGGTGAATCTTGGGTGGAAAAAAGTGAAATCATTAGTTCCTAACAAATGTTTAATTGGCAGTGTCCTAAAGAAATCAAGATTTTACAAGTAGGTATCTTGTTTTAAGAAAGGGTGAGATAACATTGGGGATAAAGCAAAAGATCCTCAACATCAATTTGCAAACAAAAATTAACCTTTTTCATGACCACCTTAACTGAAGAAAATGAAATCATTAATAGCACAATCAATAGCCAAAAATCGAAACATCTTAATTGGTTGAGCTTACTCAATACAAACTTAAAAATTTAAGTTGTGCAAACTTTCCGAACGACCAGATCTCTTGCACCAGATCACCTATAGACGAGAGTTTTCAGTTTAAGTTTTTAAAACAATTTTTGAAATCTTATTTGAGAGTCAGAGAGAAAGAGGGGGAGAGGGAAAAAGATCAAAGATCAATTTTGCAAAAGCCTCAGTGGTCAAACACTAATTATCTACATTATACTCTTTATTTTGTGCCTTCTGACTTCATTTTGTTTTCTAATCTTAAATTTTTAAGGAAACCCATGTTTCTCCAGTTAACAAGATAAAAAAAAAAAAAAAACTACATTCACATGGTTCAACTCCCAGGAACCCAGTTTCTTAGCAGTGGATATTAAGTGGCTTTTATCATTCACGGTTTACAAAGATATCTTAAACTTGATAGAGCTTATTTTGACAAAGTTTATTTTTTTCACTTTTACTTTTTTAATTCCATTTTTTTTTTCAAAAAAGATTTCAAATTTCCTCATATGTCACAATTTCAAGGACTGCCAGATTTGCTACAGTCCAACTTGAACATAATGCAGGAACACATCAAAGAGGGTTTCAGTAAGAAGAAAGGAATACAGTGAGGATAAGGAGCTTTTTCAAGGAAGTTTGTTGAAACAAGTAATACGATAGTGAAGTGAAAATGGGGGTAAAAGACTTCAAAATGTTTGAGATAATACAAAACATTTTCAGGCAAGTAAGGGTGCGCCAAATAAAAAGATGATTCTAGAGAGTTAAAGACTAGTCAATAGTTTAAGTTTGAACAGTCATCTATGTGCCCTAACTCATAAATCCTTTCAATTAGAGAACCTTAGTCTGCCTATAAATGCTACTTTGACACAGGGCTTATTATGGGCAATGTTGCAAAGGAAAGTTTTGTGTCTATCCCTTACTTTTTAATTTCTTTAAAATCAATTTTCAGCTGAATTTCTTGACAGGATTATTTTGTCAAAGATCAGTCCCATGATCAAATATCACACATTCTCTAAAATGTACCTTATTACAGAACCACTGGTATAAATGAAAGCTGCAATTTTCCTATACTTACATCATCATCTTGAGACACTAATACTCCCAACTTGATTTTCCAATATTATACTCAGCATCTCTAATGAGAACTCTAAGAAGCATTTTCAAAATTAAATTTGTCTTGACTATGCTCCCTTCACCACACTATATCCTGCTCACTCCTTATTCTGACACTTTGCATTTTCCCTAACTTACTTCGAGGTTTTCAGGGGGAAGGGAAGACTAGGTAAAAACAGTTTGTAGTTATAGTCATGCACAGTCTGTGTGTGTGTGTGTGTGTGTGTGTGTGTGTTTGGTAGGGAGAGAGGGAAGGAGTTTTAGCAACCTCTTCTCATTGAATGTACCATCATCCCCTTATTAAAAAAAAAAAAACATGGATCATTGCACATTTCAATATTCTTTAAATTGTCTTGCAGGCCTACACCTACCAACTAGAGTCTATACTCTAGTTGGTAAGTAATAAGAATGACGTTTCTAGAATGTTAGGATTGTAGGAGTCTGCTAGAGACCCGTATTAACTTTTAAACTTAGAGCCGGCGCCGTGGCTCAATAGGCTAATCCTCCACCTTGCGGCGCCGGCACACCGGGTTCTAGTCCCGGTCGGGGCGCCGGATTCTGTCCCGGTTGCCCCTCTTCCAGGCCAGCTCTCTGCTATAGCCAGGGAGTGCAGTGGAGGATGGCCCAGGTGCTTGGGCCCTGCACCCCATGGGAGACCAGGAAAAGCACCTGGATCCTGGCTCCTGCCATCGGATCAGCGCGGTGCGCCGGCTGCAGCGGCGGCCATTGGAGGGTGAACCAACGGCAAAGGAAGACCTTTCTCTCTCTGTCTCTCTCTCTCACTGTCCACTCTGCCTGTCAAAAAAAAAAAAAAAAAAAAAAAAACTTTTAAACTTATTCCAATTAGGGAGACAGAGATTTTTCATTAAGAAAACAGACCATTGAAGTAAGGGATTCTCTTCAATAACATCTTTTAAATGACAAAAACAAATGTCTTTATACATTTGAATACATTCACTTTTAAAAGTTCTATAAAAAGGAATTTAAGACAGCCAGCAAAATCAGTTAAAATATTTGTATCATAGCAACTAGCCAGTATACATTAATAACAAAATGTCAACAGAATATACAGATAAATTCAGAGTATTTTATACAAATGTTTAATTGACAGAAGCCAAAAATACCTGCTTCAGAAGGAGCAGATCAATATATCAATTTTATAGATTAAATTGGAAAGCTTTTAAAAGCCTAACACTGAAATCAATGAAGATATAGTGAACTAGCTGGTGGAGCTTTAATGTAGAATTTTCATTTTAGGTCAAGCTGAAATATTCTTTTATTATTAAAATTCATTTAATTCAGCAATTTCTTTTTTTAGAGAAATGTGCAGTACAAAGGAAACCTGTAGAGGATGCAAATTTCTCAGATTGTAAATAACTAGATGCTTGTGAAAAATCAAGGACCAAATATGCTAATACATATTTATACAATGAAATACAAGTTATGTAGCAGTTAAACTGAGATCAATACATACTAATTTATATCAATACATACTAATCTATAGGCAAGGAATCTTACTGAAAGGAAATAGTAACTCATTATGATAAACATGTTTACCATATACATCTGTTTCGGAGGACAGATGTATTTAGATAGTTTAAACATATGATATATAGTTATCCATAACACAGTAATACATATATTTCCTATGACCACACATATAGTTATGGATACACTTAACACATATCACAATTTTGATAAAAACATTCCAAATTGATGAGTGTTTTTTTTTAAAAGAGAAGTATAAAAATTAATCTCTATTGCCCAAATAATTGTATCACCAAATATTAACATTTTCTAATATTGCACTATGAAGCTTTAAAACATTTTTCATAAAATAAAGTGGTAAATTATTCCATATAGCCCAATGTTCTTAGACATAAACTTTATTATGTGACAACTTGGTTTTTAATAAACTATCCCATGAAATATATTATTAAAAAAATTTGATAGCCCATCTTATACTAGTAACTTAGGTAGGAAATGACAAAGTTAAATTGTATTGTCTGAGAGTAGTAAGAGCTTTTGAGTATATCTAATGGAACCATGCACTCCTTTCTTAATTGGCCAGATATTTCTGTATAAGTTCTCTGAAATAAATTTGATAGTAAAAGAATGATCTCCATCCTTCTCTACACAAACACTGAGGACATCATATTATAGGAGATTGTAGCTACTTCTGCTATTTTTACGGAAAATTGAGAGCATACACTCTAACCCAAAGTTTGACCTGCCCTGAGTTCTGAAAACCTTTAATTTCAAATCTGTGCTGTAACTTTGGGTGAATAAAGGCTGACTCCAGCAGTAAACCATTCTGTAATTTGGCATGGCATTACAATGAACTTATCTGTAAGCAGGGCAGGAAATAAAACTGCTCTGAAAAAGAAAAACTGTATAATGGGAATTTTTTATAGGCTATATGCATGTGGGGAAAATGTCTTATATTTTCCTCTAAGAATTTGTCCTTATCTGAGAATTGTATGTGTGAATTTCTGTACATTCTGGAAGTAACTCACAACAGTTAAGTTGCAAAAATGAAGAGGCCATGTTTTTTTCATTTCAAACAAGGAAAACCATTAAGGGTAATAGAATTGAAATGTTAGGTCATAATGGGGCCTGCTCTGCTTGAGTAAAATCTCCACTTAGAAATTGCCATGGTATTATTTTTTTAACCAAAAAAGACAATTATGAGAAATATTCTGTTGAGGTGATCTCGTAGCTCATGGATTTCCCCATGGGAAACCTAAAGAGACACTCCTGGGAAGGCTGGCGAGGGCATAGATAGATGAAAGGAGGCAAACTTGAAGAGACAAAAGACTAGGAACTGAGCTGTACTCATAAAAATATGTACAAGTGTAAAGGGATCACATAAACAAGACTAGTGTCTGCTAATACTAATTGACAGAATTAAAAAGGAGAGAACAATCCAACATGAGAAGCAGGATACACAGCAGACTCATAGAATGGCAGATGTCCTAAACAGTACTCTGGCCTCAGAATCAGCCCTTAAGGCAGTCAGATCCAGCCGAAGAGCCCATGAGAGTATTTCAGGCATGGAAAGCCAAGACACTCTGGCAAAAACAAACAAACAAACAAAAACCCACCTAAATGAAAGATCTCTGCGAGTGAGATCCCAGTAGAAAGAACAGGCCATCAAAGATGGAAGTACCTTTCTCTGAAGGGAGGAGAGAACTTCCACTTTGACTATAACCTTGTCTAAATAAGATCAGAGCTGGCGAACTCAAAAGGCTCCCATAGCCTTGGCAAGTCATGACAAGAGCCTAGGGAGATTACTGACACCATAAACAAGAGTGTCAATTGTTAAATCAACAACAGGAGTCACTGTGCACTTACTCTTCATGTAGGATCTCTGTCCTTAATGTGTTGTCCAATGTGAATTAATGCTATAACTAGTACTCAAGCAGTACGTTACACTTTGTGTTTCTGTGCGGGTGCAAAATGTTGAAATCTTTACTTAATATATACTAAACTTATCTTCTGTGTATAACGATAATTGAAAATGAATCTGGATGTGAATGGAATGGGAGAGGGAGTGGGAGATAGGAGGGGTTGCGGGTCAGGTGGGAGGGAAGTTATGGGGGGGGGAAGCCACTGTAATCCAAAAGCTGTACTTTGGCAATTTATATTTATTAAATAAAAGTTAAAAAATGTGCAAGCGATAATCTCTAGGGGGTGAAAATGATGTTTTTCCTTTGAGTTTCTAGCATTCAGTTTTGAGTTTTTAGCACTTGGTTTTAAGTATTACCTTCTACATTTTGAGCAGTCGTTTAGTCAGTCAGTAGATAGTATTGTGCATTTATCTGTGTTGCTATCTGAATTAAAAGATGGATTAAAAAGATAATTTTCCCTTACATCATGCTGGTTTTGAGTTCTGAGTAGTTTCAGCAACACCTTAACAGTAGGAATTAGCAGGGAAATTGCAGTATTTTTAATAAAGTTTCAAAAAAAAAAAAAGGTAAGAGGAGAATGGGAGATAAGCAAAAAAAAAAAAGCAGCTATTAATTGGGCAATTAGGGAGGGTCTGCTGGCAAACTCCATTTTCAATTAGTCTAAAAAATGATACAGATTAAAAAAACACCCTGGCCTGAAGTGCTGGCATCCCATATGGGAGCCGGTTCAAGTCCTGGCTGCTCCACTTCCCATCCAGCTCTGTTGTGGCCTGGGATAGCAGTGGAAGATGGCCCAAGTCCTTGGGCCCCTGCACCCATGCTCCTGATCGGGTAGTTCTGGCTGTTGCAGCCATCTAGGGAGCTAACCAGTGGATAGAAGACCTTTCTCTGTCTCTATCTCTCCCTGTAACTCTTTCAGATAAATAAAATAAATCTTTTTTTTTTTTTTTTTTTTTTTGACAGGCAGAGTGGACAGTGAGAGAGAGAGACAGAGAGAAAGGTCTTCCTTTGCCGTTGGTTCACCCTCCAATGGCCGCCGCGGCCGGCGCGCTGCGGCCGGCGCACCACGCTGATCCGGTGGCAGGAGCCAGGAGCCAGGTGTTTCTCCTGGTCTCCCATGGGGTGCAGGGCCCAAGCACTTGGGCCATCCTCCACTGCACTCCCTGGCCACAGCAGAGAGCTGGCCTGGAAGAGGGGCAACCGGGACAGAATCCGGTGCCCCGACCAGGACTAGAACCCGGTGTGCCGGCGCCGCTAGGCAGAGGATTAGCCTAGTGAGTCGCGGCACCGGCCCAAATAAAATAAATCTTTAAAAAATACATTATGAACACCAGAGCATCACACTTGTTACTAATCACCAAATTAAGCAAAAACTCCGTATAATGCCTGCAACTTCCTTTCAATTAGCATCAGAGAATTCCCTAAAATGGAACATCAATGATTTTTTTAATAGGTAAAAATATGCCCTGCTGGACAGAAATAAAGCTTCTTTACTTATTAAATCAGTTGACTTTAATAATGTATAGACTGTATAAACTTTACAAATTAGAAAAAGTCACATTAAGTAGCTGAATTTGTGCATAGCACATTACACAGTGATGTGAAAAATAAGTAATTCTCAAAATGGTATTAACAGAAACAGCTAAGACCTTTTGGCAACTCTACAGACGCTGAGCCATTGGGACAGTTCAGATTCTCAACACAGCACAGTTTTACGTTGTTTCAGAATTACAAGTTTTACAAAACTCACTGTGGAGTATTTCAGGGACAACCGTACCATTTCTACTCTGTTTCTACTTGCTCAAAACAGTCTTTAAAAGAAATTCAAGTTGGCGCCTCTGGCTGTGAATCTGGCACAACTCTTATAGTTGACAGCCATGCCACCTTGACAGATGGGTTTGACTGCTGCAAGGGTGTCCATCTATTTTCATTAAAGTCTTCAGGCTTCCTGAAATGGTAGTCATGTTAACATTTTTCCTGCCTAATTTTAGTTTTCTTCATGGCAAAATGTGTCCTAGTTTTTCATTCCCAGTTCTTCCTTTTCACAACCTATCTCTGTAAGTGCAAGCACTGAGCTTCCCCACCCTGCCTCCCATCTTCATATCCTTCACATCATTCTGTGTTCAGAGCCCTTTTGTTCCCCTCCTGTCATGAACTTTCTCTGTACAGACAACCCTAAAACTTTTCAGTTCTCTTGGAAGTACAGCTGTTCAATTTCACCTCAATCATTGGTTAATCTCATAACCTTGCTGGCCAAGGCGCCTCCATCTCTACCTGGATTGCTCTAACAGCATCTTAACTGTGCCCATACAGTGGCCTCCCCTAACAGCAGCTGGTGCCGTTCATTTCTGAGAAATGGCTCAGATCATGTCCCCAGTCTTTTAAACACCTCCAATGACCTTCACTGTTTTTCACAGTGAGAGCCAAATTACTCCAAAAAGCCACTGGGGAACAACGTGATCTGGACTTCCTCACCTCTATCTCTGTCTTTCTCTCTAGCCCTCTCATCACTCTATGTCTCTTAACTCAGCTCCCCATACCTCAGCTTCCTTACAAACACTAGGCACGCTCTCATCTCAGGGCACTACACACGCCGAAATCATACAGATAATGCAGAGACAAAACAGAAAACACTAAAAAGAGATATTTGTGTATTTGACATTACACAACTATGAATCATTGGTGCTTTTTAACATTATATGGTTAATGAACATAGTTAAGACACCTTAGTAGTTCCTAAAGGTCCTGAGAAATTGAAATGAGCAGAGGAACAGAAATACTCCATGTCTGGGATGCTCTCGCCAGACACCTGCATGATGCACTCCCTCTGCATGTGTATACAGACAGATGTGCATACACATGGTGTCATGCTTTTACCTGGGTTAGTATACACATGATTAATATCTCTGTAAGGCCCTAAAAGTAGTAATACCCAGGTAGTAATGAGTACACCAAGCACTGTGATCTTACCAAGCATAGTCCTCTAATAAACAGAACCAAAACTTCCTGGATAAAAGACCAATTTTAGACTTAATGCAGGGAAAAGACAAGATGATCCTGAAACAACTTGTATTGCCAGAAAGGAAGGTCATTAAAACAAAGAAAAAAAGAAAGTGAATGTGAGACTGTAAAAGGAAACAGGAGGCAACCTAAAGTACTTCCTCATGGTCAAAGATGAAACAATTTGTTTAAAGAAATGCAAATACTGGATTATACCCATAGAATAAAATCACCTTGAGCTCAGGGTAATACAACTAAGTGATTAAATAAACGTGAAAGAGATAATCTTGGTTATGAGAGGATTTCAAATAATGAAAGTAAAAAGAATTGGAGAAATAAAAAATTAATATTAGAATACTGCAGTAATAGCTGCTTCAGGAAAGATCCACTAAACACAATCAGTGCATAGAACTAAAAAGAAACATGATATTTGGGTAAGCTTAAAATTATTCCTAAATTTTAAAAATCTGTCAACAGCCAGAACAATGTTTTTCATTTTCTTATTATTGAGAAACTAGTGTGTTTTTTGCATTTGACAAATTTCATTGTTATCTGGGTCAATGTCTTATAATCTTGCTTACAACCCTGTTTCATAAAACAACAACAAAAAAAATTAGAAACCACATTCACTGTAGCATGTTTTTGCTTTTATTTATAGGATAATTTTATTTCCTCTTAACATTTAATTCTCCTCTCCAATCTTCCTTTCCTCGAATACGTGCAGTACCCTAAATTAATCTATATCAGTTCAAAGTCACACATTTCCTTGAATAGGCCTTCACTGATGAGCCATCACAAAAGAATTGGAGTCAGGAGAACTGGGTTTGCTCCTGACTAGTGGTATGACCTTCAGGTGACATCACCTGCAAAATGGGGGTAGGGTAAATTATATATTGGTTTTGTATTGTCTTAGCCATGGATCCTTTTATCCCAAATAAATCCCCCTAGCCAGAATGTTCAGGAATACCATATTCTATAAGATTCAAAAGTCTTGAGATAACCATGCTTTTCCCTCTCTCCTACCTTGTGAACTATGACAATTGCTTTAAGGCTCTGTCTCCTCTGAAAATCCATTAGTCCCTGAAGCAGAAAAACGCCTTTATTGTCCTGGACTATTCTTTTTTAAGTATTTTTTTATAGTTACAGTGAAACCCTGCTATGAGTATATTTTTTTGTTTTGGTCTACATAGCTGTATATTAAAATAGAATATTAATTCCCTAAAGTCAAAAAAATTAATTTTGTGTCCTGTTATATCCCAAATCCATCAGTGCCTCACACACTGTGTACAACTACATGGATCTCATGGTGCCTACACATTTACTTTAAAAGAAATGTGTTAAAGTGTCTTATGAGGATAAGAAAAGAATGCTTAAAATTATTTAAAACCTACATGGGACTACATTCTAAGATACCTCCACCAATTGATTGAAACATTCCTCATAAGTGGGTGTTGACACAGCTGTTAAATAATTTAAAAACCATTCCTCAAAGTTTTCACATGGTATTTCTTAGAAGGTTAGCTTGAAAAATTAAAATTGATTTTCTTTTAAAATATGCAGCATCACACTCTTTTTTTTTCCCACTAACCTAGAAAGTTATGGTAACAAGGACATACTGGATCCATTCCAATTTTTAGATTACCAATGGGAAACTTAAAGCCCCTCAAATGACTTAGGAGCCCATTTAGTAATTGATGTGCACAATTTTAATCATGCTCTACATAAGGCATGCTATTTTGTGTAAGTTTCAAGTAAGAATATTAAAATTATTATTCCTTTAAACATTTGTGCAGTGCATATTCATAAATATGATAGAAAAGGAGCTCAACTATTGTCCATGAAAAAAACTTCCTAAAAAAGAAAAGAATAATTGAAACCACCATTATTTCACATTAGAATTGTTATAATAGTATATATAACCATATTATATTATTTTAAGCAGTAGAAAAATACACTGACTTAATTTAAGAAGAAATTGAAACATAGTGAACATTTTTTTCTCAAAAGGAATACTTTTTCAAGAAAGCCAGAGAAAAAACATTAATTTTCTCATGAAATAACCAGTGCACCTAAGACAGAAATCTTATTTTCTTGAAAAGCAAATTATTATGGACTTCCAGTTCCAGCCAAGATGGAAAAACCTCATTCCTTCTGGTTTCTCCATCTCACAATTTAAAAGTCTTGGACAAAATCCAAGCAACAAGCACAGGAGGAACCTCAATGGTGGAAAGAAGAAGAAAAGCCCCATTGAAACATCAGGACTTGAGGAATGATATGGCAGTAGATTCCCTGGAGTTTCTTATTGCCTCCTCTATATCTCAGACAGTGCTGTGGAAACCTCAAATCTTAAACAGACCAATCAAAAAGGAAAGCTTGTTCCTTCTCGCTGAGGGCAGAGTAACCTGGCAGCAGTAAACCTTCTTTGCAGCACTTGCCCAACTCCCATCCACACATAAAGAAACTGATCAGCCCTGGCCTGTCTTCACCACCCTGCACTTGTACCTCCAGCCAGTTTCATAAACCGTGAGCAGGAAGCTGATATAAACTTATCTTTCCCTACTGAAGCAAGAAGTGGATCTCTGATCACCACCACCCATCCAGTTATATCAGAGGGGCTGAGCAGTGAGATAATCTTCATTCCTATACCTGGTGAAATTACAACATAGCCTTATTACCTCATTAGGATGGTGTCTCTAGGATCCGGTGGGGAGCTCGGCCTCTACTCTCATCAAGGAGGCTGAGCAAGGCAGTGAGAATCTGGATTGATGAGGACTTCCTGTCTTTGTGTAAACAGGGCCTTTTAGGAAGGTCAACCTACCCCGCTGCAAAGCCACTGAATGAGGTGATGGGAAGCAAGGCTAGTCAGCTCACACACTCCCATTGCTGATAGCCAGGCTCAGAGGGGAGCTGAGCCTCTACCCCTACCTAGCAGGTATTAAATAGATGTAACAAGGTAGAGTGAGGCACAACTGACCTTCAAGTGTTATTGGGATACAAAAAGGAGCTGAATCTGTATCTCTACCCAGCACCAAGGAAGCACATTAAGGTAGTGGGAGGCTTAATTCTCTAAAGTCAAAGGAGTCTTTGCCGGTACCTATATCTTGCAGGGTTTCTCCAATATCCCGGAAGCACAGGCAGTCAAAGCCAAAATTAACATTTGGGATTGCATCAAATTGAGAAGTTTCTGCACTGCAAAAGAAACAGTCAGGAGAGTGAAGAGGCAACCGACAGAATGGGAAAAAAAAATGCAAACTATGCAACAGATAAAGGGTTAATAACCAGAATCTACAAAGAAATCAAGAAACTCCACAACATCAAAACAAACAACCCACTTAAGAGATGGGCCAAGGACCTCAATAGACATTTTTCAAAAAAGGAAATCCAAATGGCCAACAGACACATGAAAAAAAGTTCAAGATTACTAGCAATCAGGGAAATGCAAATCAAAACCACAATGAGGTTTCACCTCACCCTGGTTAGAATGGCTCACATTCAGAAAGTTACCAACAACAGATGCTGGAGAGGATGTGAGGAAAAAGGGACACTAACCCACTGTTGCTGGGAATGCAAGCTGGTTAAGCCACTATGGAAGTCAGTCTGGAGATTCCTCAGAAACCTGAATATAACCCTACCATAAAACCCAGCCATACCACTCCTTGGAATTTACCCAAAGGATATTAAATTGGCAACAAAAAGGCTGTCTGCACATTAATGTTTATTGCAGCTCAATTTACAATAGCTAAGACCTGGAACCAACCCAAATGCCCATCAACAGTAGACTGGAGAAAGAAATTATGGGACATGTACTCTATAGAATACTATACAGCAGTCAAAAACAATGAAACCTGGTCATTTGCAGCAAGATGGAGGAATCTGGAAAACAACATGCTGAGTGAATTAAGCCAGTCCCAAAGGGACAAATATCATAGGTTCTCCCTGATTGGTGCAACTAACCAACCACAAAAAAAAAGGAAACCTGTTGAATTGAAAGGGACACTTTAGAAAAAGTGACTTGATAAGCCCTTGTCCTGACTGTTGATGTACAATGTAATACTTTATCTATTTTAATTTTTTTGTTGTAGTCAATACTATTGGTTGAACTCTGTAATTAAAACACAATTATGCTTATGTGTTCGAATTTAACTGAAAAGTGATCCCTGTTAAATATAAGAGTGGGAATAAGAGAGGGAGGAGATGTACAATTTAGGACATGCTCAATCGGACTTGCCCCAAAGGGTGGAGTTAGAAATGTGCCAAGGGATTCCAATGCAATCCCATCAAGGTTGCATGTACCCATGCCATCTCACTAGTCCAAGTGATCAATTTCAGTTCACAATTAATCATAAGAGTAAGAGTCAAAGGGATCACACAAACAAGACTAGTGTCTTTTAATACTAACTGATAGAATTAAAAAGGGAGAGAACAATCCAACATGAGAAGCAGGATACACAGCAGACTCATAGAATGGCAGATGTCCTAAACAGTACTCTGGCCTCAGAATAAGCCCTTAAGGCATTCACATCTGGCTGAAGAGCCCATGAGAGTATTTTAAGCATGGAAAGCCAAGACACTCCGGCAAAAAAAAAAAAAAAAAAAAAAAAAAAAAAAACTAAATGAAAGATCTCTGCGAGTGAGATCCCAGTAGAAAGAACGGGCCATCAAAGAAGAGGTACCTTTCTCTGAAGGGAGGATAGAACTGCCACTTTGACTATGACATTCTCTAAAGAAGATGAAGTTGGCGAACTCAAAAGGCTTCCATAACCTTGGCAACTCATGACTAGAGCCTAGGGAGATTACTGACGCCATAAACAAGAGTGTCAAATTGTTAAGTCAATAACAGGAGTCACTGTGTACTTACTCCTCATGTAGGATATCTGTCCTTAATTGTTGTCCAATGTGAATTAATGCTATAACTAGTACTGAAACAGTATTTTATACTTTATGTTCTGTGTGGGTGCAAACTGATGAAATCTTTATTTGATATATAGTAAATCGATCTTCTGTATATAAAGATAATTGAAAATGAATATGGATGTGAATGGAATGAGAGAGGGAGTGGGAGATGGGATGGTTGCGGGTGGGAGGGAAGTTATTGGGAGGAAAAAGGCATTGTAATCCATAAACTGTACTTCGGAAATTTATATTTACTAAATAAAAATTTAAAAAAATAAAGTCAATGGAAATACAATAAATACTCAAATTAGAAAAACAGCAGAAGACTCCCTCACATCCTTCACCATGATGAATTTCAGATGTAAAATAAGTACATGAAAAGATATCCAACATCATCAGTCCCCTGGGCTGCAAATTAAAACTACCATGATCTACGCATACCTATCAGAATAGCTACAACAAAAAAATGGCAATGACAGCCAACACAGGTGAGGATGCAAACGATCATGCATACATTACGGATGGGGATGTAGAATTCAGCAGCCACCCTTTTTTAAAAAATGTAATCTGCAGGACCAGTGCGCAGCAATGGGGTAAGCCACCACGTGAGATGCCATATCATAATATCAGTCCAAGTCCCAGCTGCTCCACTTCCAATCTAACTTCTACTAATATGTCTAGGAAGGCGGCAAATAATGGCTCACATACTTGATCCCCTGCCACCTAAGTGTTCCTGGCTCCTGGCTTCTGCCTGGTCAAACTGATTTTGGAATTGGCCCCCTAAAATATGGAACTGGAATGTGGCCCCCTTAAAGTTCACCAAAAGTCCCATCTGGGTCATCATATGAAATCAGAATATGGGGTACCATATGATATCACCTTGTGCTTATTAATAAATTCCCAATATTAATAAGCCCATGTGAGTTCTTGCCTAATATTCAGAGAAGAATTCTGAATACCGGCATAGATGAACGAGGCAGTATGGTACATTTTTAAGCTTTCATTCAGTGATGCATAGGAGAGTAAGAGCTTTATCTAAAAGAGAGGGATAAACCTGGAGGAGCATCTAGTCCAGGAAACATGGGGCGGGTGGCCCGAAAGCCATGCACCCTGGAGGCGCAGGGCTGCAGCCAACCCCATACTGGCAAAAGGGGAAGGGGAAGGGGAAGGGGGAGGGGAAGGGGTGGGGGAAGGGAAGGGAAGGGAAGGGAAGGGAAGGGAAGGGAAGGGAAGGGAAGGGAAGGGAAGGGAAGGGAAGGATCTTTTTCTGTCTCATTTATGCTCTGCCTCTCTAAGTTATAACCTGTGAATCAATTTTAAAAGAAAATAAAAGGGCCAGTGCTGTGGTATAGTGGGTAAAGCCACCACCTGCAGTGCTGGCATCCCATATGGGCACTGGTTCAAGACCCAGGTGCTCCTCTTCTGATCCAGCTCTCTGCTATGGCCTGGGAAAGCAGTGGAAGATGGCCCAAGTCCTTGGGCCCCTGCACCCATGTGAGAGACCAGGAAGAATCTCTTGGCTCCTGGCTTCAGATCAGCACAGCTTCAGCCGTTGCAGCTAACCGGTGGGGGGGGGGTGGGGGGGGGTAAGTCAGCATATGGAAGACCTCTCTCTCTCTACCTCTCCTTCTTTCTCTGTGTAACTCAGACTTTCAAATAAATAAATAAATCTTTAAAAAATTAAATGTAAAATAATGTACATGGTGATGGTGTACAAAATGATTTCTGCATAAAATAATGGAAATTACTATTTCCATTTCCTAAAACATTTAACACATTTTTGTATGGGGAACCTTTAAATTCTTCTCTTCTAATTATTTATAAAGAATTCCTTACAGTAAATTACTGGGAACTATAGTCACACAAGAGTGCTCTAGAGAAATCTTGTGGCTGAAGAGCAATTACTCTTGAAAGGAGTATAAAGTTTCTTATAATACTAAACACGTTATTATCATATGAACCAGTAATTGCACTATGAGGAGGATTAAAGCTCCACTTATCCCAGCAAGGTAAAAACTTGGAAGTTTAGACAATGTCCTGTACACAAACGTTTAAAACAGCTTTATTTGTAATAAAACCAGTCTGGAAACAACCCATTGCCCTTCAAAGGATGAACTGTTAAACAAAACATGCTACATGCATTCCATGAAATACATAGAAGGAACTATGGATGGATGCATTTCAAGAAATGAGGGGTCTGGGTTATAAAAGTGTAGCTGGGGCCAGCACTGTGGCATAGTGGGTAGGGCTGCAGTGCCGGCACCCCAAATAGGCACCAGTTTCGATTCCAGGCTGCTCCACTTCTGATCCAGCTCTTTGCTGTGGCCTGGAAAAGCAGTAGAAGATGATCCAAGTCCTTGGGCCCCTGCACCCACATGGGAGACCTAGAAGAGGCTCCTGGCTCTTGGCTTCGGATTGCCGTAGCTCTGGTAGTTGTGGCCACTTGGGGAGTGAATCAGTGGATGGAAGACCTCTCTCTCTTTCTTTCTCTCTCTCTCTGCCTCTCCTTCTCTCTCTGTGTGACTCTGACTTTGAAGTAAATAAATAAATCTTTTTTGTTTGTTTTTTTGACAGGCAGAGTCAGACAGTGAGAGAGAGACAAAGAGAAAGGTCTTCCTTCCGTTGGTTCGCCCCCAAATGGCTGCTATGGCTGGCGCGCTGTGCCGATCTGAAGCCAGGAGCCAGGTGCTTCCTCCTGGTCTCCCATGCGGGTGCAGGGCCCAAGCACTTGGGCCATCCTCCACTGCACTCCTGGGCCACAGCAGAAAGCTGGACTGGAAGAGGAACAACCGGGACAGAATCCGGCGCCCCAACCGGGACTAGAACCCAGGGTGCCGGCGCTGCAGGTGGAGGATTAGCCTAGTGACACGGTGCCGGCCAATATATAAATCTTAAAAAAAGAAAAAGTGTAGCAAGGGTAAGTGTTTGGCACAGTAGTTAAGGACTCTGCTTGGGATACCCACATCCCATAGCCGGAGTGTGAGTTCCTAGATTTCAGTTCCATTTCTGCTCCTGGTTCCACTTCCTGCTACTGCACCCTTGAAGCAGAGTGCAGTGACTCAGGTGCTTGAGTCCCTGCCACTCGCGCGGGAGAAACTGCTTGAGTTCCTCGCTCTGGGTTTCAGCTTTTACCAGGCCCAGCTGCTGTGGGCATTTGAGGAGTGAAACAGTAGAGTGGAGAATTCGCTCTCTCTCTCTTTCAAATAAATAAATGAAAAAAATAAACTAAGACAAAAGATTTTTCAAAGAGTAGTAAGAGGGATTCTGGTGATGAAATTGTTGACTGCCACATAAACTTACGTATGTTACAAATTTGCATTGAACTATATATGCACACATACATGTACACTCGATTGCTTATGTATCTATCCACGTCAATTTCCTGGATGTTATTGTGGGAAATTTGTTTAAGGGTAGATGGGGGGCCAGTGCTGTGGCATAGCAGGTAGAGCCACTACTTGCAGTGCCAGCATCCCATATGGGTACCAGTTTGAGTCTCAGCTGCTACAGTTCTAATCCAGCTCTCTGCTATGGCTTGGGAAAGCAGTAGAGGATGGCCCAATTGCTTGGGTCCCTGCAAACACGTGGGAGACCCAGAGGAAGCGCGAGACTCCTGCCTTCATATCGGCCCCACTCCAGCCATTGCGGCCAGGTGGGGAGCGAACTGGCAGTTGGAAGACCTCTCTCTCTGTCTCTCTCTCTCTCTCTGCCTCTGCCTCTCTGTAACTCTGCCTTTCAGATAAATAAATAAGTCTTTAAAAAAAAAAGATAGATGGGATCTCTGATACTTTCTAAACTACTTGTGAATCTACAATTACGTAAGACAATTTTATTTAAATTATGAAATACATAAAACCACAGCAATTCAGCAAAGAACACTGCTCTATTTTACTTAGCAGTAGCATTCTGTATTTTGTTCACAGAAAAGATTTTTCCTGAAAGATTAAATCATAAATTACCCATGCCTAATATTATAATATTATAATTATAATTATATAAGATTAATTGCTGGTGGAATCCTTGTATACAATTCATGATAAACATGAGAGAAAAATACTGATAGTTCTGCAGAGGGGCCGGTGCTGTGGCATACTCCAATCCCATATGGGTGCTGGTTTGAGGCCTAGCTGCTCCACTTCCAATTCAGCTCCCCGCTAATGGCTAGGGAAAGCAGTGGATGATGGCCTAAGTCCTTGGGCCCCTGTACCCAGAAAATTTCTCTCTCTGCCTCTGCCTCTGCTGCTCTGTAACTTGCCTTTCAGATAAATACATATATCATTAAGTAGTTCTCTAGAAATCTTACACAGATAGGTGTGCACAAAGAGAGAGTTTAAAAGTATTATAGGAGTTAGCATTGTGGCACAGTGGGTAAAGCCTCTGCTTATGACATCAGCATCCCATGTGGGTGGCAATTTGAGTCCTGGCTGCTCCACTTCTGATCCAGCTCCCTGCTAATGGCCTGAGAAAAGCAGAAGACTGGCCAAAACTATGGAAGACAGTTTGGAGATACCTCAGAAATCTGAATATAGCCCTACCATAGGACCCAGCCACTCCACTCCTTGGAATTTACCAAAAGAAAATGAAATCAGCAAACAAAAGTCATTTGCACCTCCATGTTTATTGTAGCTCAATTCACAATAGCCAAGACATGGAATCAACCTAAATGCCCATCAACAGAAGACTGGATAAAGAAACTATAGGATGTGTTCTCTATGGAATACTACACAGTGGTTAAAAAAAATCCTGTCATTTACAGTTAAATGGTTGAATCCGGGAAACATCATACTTAGTGAAATAAGCCAGTCCCAAAGAGACAAATACCATTTGTTCTCCCTGATCTGTGACAACTAACAGAGCACCTAAGAGGAAACCTGTAGAAGTGAAACTGACACTATGAGAAGCAATGACTTAAACAGCCTTTGTCTTGACTATCGAGGAACAGTTTATTATTTTATTTTATTTATTTTTTATTATTTTTTCTCTATTTAATACCATTGGTTGAACTCCTTACTTAACATAGAATTAATCATAGCTGTATTAAGTCAATTGAAACTAGATCCCAATAAAAATAAGAGTGGGAATGAGAGAGGGAGGAGCTGTACAGATCAGCACACATTTACACAGGCTTACCCCTGAGGGTGAAGCTAAAAACTTGCCATGGGACTTCAAATCCCATTTAGCTGGGTGGCGCTAATCCCATTTTATGTGAGAAAGTGATCATATTAACCGGGAATTGATCATATAGATAGGACCATAAGCCAAAGGGATCACATAAATAAGACCAAGTGCCTGGTAATAACAATAGAGAAGATTACAAAGGAGAGAAAATTCCAATATGGGAAGCAGTCCACAGAGCAAACTCATAGAATGACAAACACCCTAAACAGCACTCTGACCTCAGAATAAGCACCTAACGCATTCAGATCTGACTGAAAATACCACTAGAGAGCATTTCAGGCATGGGAAGCCAAGGCATAGTGACAAAAACATTTCTGTATGAAAGATCTCTGTGAGTGAGACCCCAATGGAAAGAAGGGGCCATCAAAGAAGGATGTACTTTTCTCTGAAGGAGAGAGAGAACTTCCACTTTGCACATGGCCCTGTCTAAAAACCGATGGAGTTTGTGAACTTAAGAGGCTTCCATAGCCTTGGCAGCTCATGTAAAGAGCCTCGGGTGATCACTGACATCATAAATAAGAGTATCAGTTGTTAAATCAACAGTAACTGTGTGCACCTACTCCCCATGTTGGACCTCTGTCCTTAATGAGTTGTACTATGAAAATTAACAGTAAAACTTGTCTTCAAAGTGTACTTTATACTTTGTGTGTCTGTTTGGGTGCAAATAGTTGAAATTTCTACTTAGTATAGAGTTGGTCTTCTCTCTATAAAGTTAATTAAAAATGAATCTTAATGGAAAATGGAGTGGGAGAGGGAGTAGGAGGTGGGATGGGAATAGGGGTGGGAGGGCAGGAATTGAGGAAAGAAACACTATATCCCTAAAAGCTGTACATATGAAAATTTGTGTTCATTAAATAAAAACCTTCAAAAAACAACAAAAAAAAAAGAAGAAGAAGACAGGCCAAGTATTTTGGACCCTGACACCCACACGCACGGGAGATCTGGAACAAGCTCCTGGCTCCTGGCTTCAGGCTGGCACAGTCCCAGTTGTTGCAGCCATCCAGGAAGTGAACCAGTGAATGCAAGACATTCTCTCTCTCTCACTCTTTCTCTCTCTCTCTCTCTCCCTGTCTACCCCTCTGTTTGTAACTGACTTCCAAATAAATAAATCTTTGAAAAAAAAAAAAAAAACGTTGCTACATTACTCAGTGGTAACCATGCATTGCCTACTTTGGAGACATTCTGAGACCAAGTCACGCGTTTAAAAAAATAATTACAAAAATTAATGTAATACATTAACTGTCCATGAAGTGACACATTCTGAGGAAATGGTAAGACACAGTTTTCAAAGTATTGTTTCCAATGAGCTGCAAATATAGAGCCAAACATTATTGTAAAAAGTAAGAAATGAAAGATTATGAAATATAGCTTTTAATTTTCAATAAAGGGATACATTTTGAATAAACAGCCTCTAGGGGGACTTAAAACATCCAGTGGTATAATGACAAAGAATATTGTTACATACAGGAAAAAGATTTATTCTCCTTTTGTACCTTTCTCTATCGGTTTGAAACAGCAGGTAACAGTCCTATCAACGCAAGCTAAAATAAGGATAAGATATCATTAAAAAGCATAGTGTTCCTAAAGCATGATATGGCTTACTGACTGCATTTTAAAAATTTTGTTTCTTAAAGTTTCAAAAAGAAAATACAAGGCAGAAACAAAATGAAAAATGATTGTTGAAAAAACATAAAAATGGTCAAAGTTAAAATATGAAACTGCATGAGAAAAAATACTAGATGAGACAGTAAATTATTACATAAAACCTTCATTGTCCATGGCACTGATGCTCTCAAATGAAACTAGGCTGAGTCTTGAGAGGAGGTAACTTTTTCAGCCTGGACTGCCTTGGTCTTTGTCAGGGTGGGTGGCATGAGAGCAGCATACATTTGGAAATATAGGAGTCATAAGGGCGTTCACTGAAGAGAGCTATTGGTTCTATTTAAGTTTAAATGAGATCTGTAAAGTAGAGGTGACGGAACAATGGTGGAATGATGGATTTAAAGTTACCTTTCTCAAAATCCTGCAGCTTAAAATGAATTTCTGGGTCACATCTATTAAATATTTAAATTGAGACATTGAAGTTTGTTCTATTCATTGGAACATAATTTGAAAATACAACTGCACACTATGATAGTAGAATTTTGTTTCATCACACTTATTCTAAAGGCATGGTATGCATTAAAGTGTCTGGTGGGCAGGTCCAATTGAGAACTAAGTTAACAACCCTGAAGAAATGCAACCAGGAATATAAATAGAATGCCTTCCCAGTACAAGAATAATGCTTTATACAATTTGTTGATGTGGCAAAAAATTTATTTATTGAAATCATAAAGAGAAAACAGACCAAAAGTCTGGCTACAGGCAACTACACTGATAAATGTAATCAGATTTTGAAAGGTGCTCAGGTACTTGAAAGATAAATTACTTTTGAAGGGGGTTTCACAGTTTTCATGGAAAGACATACTATGGAAAAACTATACATGGTTTTCAAGTTTCTTGCACCAAAATAAATCTATTTTTATTCCATTTTTCCATGCACTTATTGATATATATGTGTGTGGATGGATAGATAATAGATATAGATATATCTGCCATCAAGAAGTTTTTGTCAGGACATGGATATAATCTAAGGCATGTAAGAAAGTATCTCTAAAAACAATGTCATGCTTATCACCCTGTGCTTCAGTTATCTGTCTACATATACTCTCCTACAGCTTTGGTCCTCAAACTTGAACATACTTCAAAAATCACCTGCATAGCTTATTAGAACACACATCAGGGGCCTACCTCAGCCTAAGGTGCTACCAATTATATTCATTTCTAATAATTTCCCAGATGCTGCTAATGTTGTCAGCCAAAGGAGTACACTTAGAGAACTAGGACACAGAGGAATTTGGAAATGAAAAAGCATCATTGTAGACTAGAACAGCTGAGTGTGTTTCATGGAGAAGGTGGTTCTTACACTGTGATTCATACAAATATGTTCTCTCATTAGCATTGTGATTTGTAATCAATCTGTAATGGCAAATTCAACTTGGTTATTTCTATTAAGTTTTTCCTCTCCTGCTCTTTTTCCTTCCCCTTTTTTATCTTCTTTCCTTTATTGGTCTGAGAACAAATACACTCAACAGAATCTCATTACAATCTTCATATTTTCTCTGAAAGACATGGGGTCCACATCCTAGTGGTTTAAATGGTCCCAATCAATTTCTCTATAACATTTTCCTGGCCACATGCATAACTTGTCTCAAACACAGTTGTCTCCTCTATAAACCAATCAAGCTGCTTCCACTGACTGCAGCAAACTTCGTTACAGAGGCAAGAGGGCCAAGCTGGGCTACTATAATAAATGCCACACTCAGATAAAGTCCACTGTTTCAGCAATGTTTGCTCAACATTTCCAACTGTAACTGCAATATAAATACTGAAATGTCAGGGGAAAGGTACAATAGGATGTAGGGACACGAGGCTGGATTTTCCCTTTACATTACTCAATGGAAAATTCACCCACAGGAACTATTCTTGAATTCCAATCAATTTACTTTTATTTGTCAGATACATAATTTATTTTGAGTTGGTTGGTTATTTTTCCAATCAAAGATGTTATGTTTTCTATAAAAATGCAGTGTTTGTGTTTCTCTCTTCAATTTGAAGAGAGGGACAAGAGGATTTATTATTTTCTAAGTGGCTAATAAGTGTTTTTAAAATGAGGAAACCTACTCTGTAATGCATTTGCCAATATAGTTAGAAGAGCATTAAAGTATACTCATAGCATTTGAACAGGAAGATGTTCATTATATATGTTTTCTACATCACTCACATAAACATCCTTTCATGAATGACAAATCCAAATTTTTATGCTCAAAGTTCTGCTGGTTACTGGGTTATATTCTTATAAAATTAAGTGCACTACTTTAACCTGTATATGCCAACAAAGGGGAATGTAAAGTAACAATAATTGTGCTATAAATCTAAACAGACTTTTACCTATATATTATTTATATGTAATATAAATACAAATGGAGCACCCAAGATTACTTTAAAATAAAATGCATTCCTGTTAGTCTTTGTTTAATGTAACCTACCTGTCACTCAGTTTGATACATACAGATTAATTATATGCAGGTCGTGGAAGATTCAACATCTGATTTGTTAATTTTGTTTTTAGTTTAGTGTAAATTAACACATTTTTACTTTTTGTTTGTTAAGGTAGTCCATAAAAGTAAATGTGAAAGCTCAGAGTTGTTTTAAAAATACAGACAACCAAATATAAATGAATGGAAACTTTAATTTGGAAAAACAATACATTAAATTGCATACAACTTGGTAAAAAGAAGTCTTTAATATGTTAAACACATCAGTTAACAACAAAAGCCATTTTCTAAAGCATTGGAAATTTATAATGACTTGGTAATCAGTGTTGGAGCTGGAAAGTCATTTAAAGAAAAATGGTAATGTTGTTGTCAGCTTATGTAACCCAATAAATCCCCTGCCAAAAGGAGATCTATTCTCCAGCTTTAAATGACTCCCGTGATGACACATCTACTTTTGCCGTTGAAGGATTATCCCAGTGTCTGCTTTGATTCATTCTTACAACCTCTGCAACCACATAACTGCTAGATTGTAATTTTCTAAATTATGAATAATTCTTAACCCAAAGACCAAGTGAGTGGATAAACACTAATAAAAGATTCTGTCATCCGTGTCAGCATCAAATACCTATGGGAATATTTTTGGTCTCATGCCACTTAGTGACCAGAAATATTATTTATTCTCAAACATGTGGAAACCTAGACTCTCAAGACTGCCTTTCTTTTAGTTTTGCTAACCTAAAATCCTATAAATTATATCATTTTACAAATAGCATCTGAGCCATTTGTACAGCCCTGGACCTCAGAGGCTGAGTCTCTTTTTCCAGAAATAATTCCTTTTCTTGTGTCTGTGGCTATGAAGCAAGAAAACTACTAACCTTGACTGCAGATCAACAAATGGGAAGGTCTGCATCACAACTAACATGAGCTAATACACAACAGGCTCCAGGCTGTTGGCTTTTTGCAGCAGAGTCTGCAAACAACATGCCAAACCACGGAAACCTAAGACTGGGCATGTCAGTTATCCTGTGATCAGACCGGGTTTTCAATGATCAGAAAAAGAAGGAGGCAAAAGAGAGAGATACCCAGCTACAACTGAAGTGCCAGCCTACTCCACTCAGAGAAGCCCACTTTGTCAGAACCAATGGAAAGCAGCCAGAGCTGCTGGGACCCATCCCCTAACAATTCATGGCATAATAAGTATATAAAAAAATGACCTCTGGCCGGCGCCGTGGCTCAATAGGCTAATCCTCCACCTTGCGGCGCCGGCACACCGGGTTCTAGTCCCGGTCGGGGCGCCGGATTCTGTCCCGGTTGCCCCTCTTCCAGGCCAGCTCTCTGCTATGGCCCGGGAGTGCAGTGGAGGATGGCCCAGGTGCTTGGGCCCTGCACCCCATGGGAGACCAGGAAAAGCACCTGGATCCTGGCTCCTGCCATCGGATCAGCGCAGTGCGCCGGCTGCAGCGGCGGCCATTGGAGGGTGAACCAACGGCAAAGGAAGACCTTTCTCTCTGTCTCTCTCTCTCACTGTCCACTCTGCCTATCAAAAATTAAAAAAAAAAAAAAAAAAAAAAAAAATGACCTCTGGACTGTAAAAATGTTTCCTAATTGAGTAGAAGTGTGGTATCTTGTTTCCCAAAGAAATATTTAAATCAAATTAATAAAAAACTCTTTGGAAGACATTTAGTGGAAAAAAGGAGTATAAACATTCTTTGACAAAAGTGTGAAAATATTTCTCTTAATCAACTAACAGATATTTATTTATATAGCTATACTGATAAAAAACTGTAAGCAGACTTTTGAAATCAATTCTTTGGCTAACAAATAGAAATTCACAGGTATTAAATTCACAAATAAAAGTTTAAAAACCTGCTTCATAGTCTAGCAGGAAGGTAAAGGGAAATAAAAATAATGTATAGATAAATATCACATTTCAGTTTGCAAATTATCACGTTGTTTAATTAACTGCACATGCAAAGATACAATAATGAAGAATTACTAAGGAGTGAAAGGTACAAATGCCGATTTATTCATCCCAGCACCTACCCCAATTCCAGACAGGTAGGTGATTAATATAGATCTGTTAAATATCTATACATTAACGTCACCCTACATAATGCAACTGAGAAATTTATCATATAGCTAAAATGGTAAAAACCACTTAGGTGATATGTTAATGTCATTTTAAAATGTTTAAATCACTGAAGAATGGAAAGAGAACAGGTGTACAGAGGGATGTGAGGTGAGGGATTAGGAGGAGAATCCATAAGCTAAATTAGTAAAATGATTTGTGTAAGGGTTTCATCCAAGTCTATGTCTATACCCCTGACTCAGTATTTTGCACAAGGTATGGGGTTTGCTGGCTTTATTTTTCAGATTAGGAATATAAACTTAAAAATTTTAAATGGAAGAAACTTATTAGCATACTTGGAGAAAATTTAACTACTGTTGAAATTTTCTAGAAGTCTTACTGATTATTTAGTTCAATTTAGTTAGTTTATTTTCACATCTTGAATGAGGACAGTCATCTAAATGTCTCTAAGCCCTAATTTATTTCATCTGCAAAATTGACTAAGTATGCTAAATTGAAGGAAAATGGATAATAACATGAGGTTAAATAAAAGTGCTTGGTGATCTGCCTATGATTTACATTTTAATACAGGGTTTTTTTTTTAAGATTTTATTTATTTATTTGAAAGGCAGAGTAATAGAGGAAGAGAGAGAGAGAGAGAGAGAGAGTCTTCCATCTGCTGTTTCATCCCCAAATGGCCGCAAGGGCTGGTGCTGGACTGATCAGACGCTAGAACCCAGGAGTTTCTTCCAGTTCTCCCACATGGGTGCAAGGGCCCAAGTACTTGGGCCATCTTCTATTGCTTTTCTAGGCCATAGCAGAGAGCTGGATCAGAAAAGGAGCAGCTGGGACTCAAACTGGTGTCCATATGGGGTGCAAGCACTGTAGGCGGTGGCTTTACCCACTATGCCACAGTGCAGGCCCTTGATGCAGTTTCTTATCTAAGCACCCCAACATGTTATGGAAGCTTTTGTGGGGAAATTAATTCTATAATAATAATTTTCAGATAAGCAATAAAAACATGGTACAAAACTCTGAAGAAAAAAAAAAGAGTACAGAAAGTAAGCTTCCGTCATACTCCTTTTTTCCACACTCCACAGAGATCTTACTGATATTACTCTTGTACATCCCCCTCCGGTATATGTTAATATCAGGCAAATTCTTCTTTATTTCGAACCTGTACATTTCTTGTGCTTTGTAAACCAGAAGGATCAACAGATTCTGGCCAAGATACTGATTTTAAAAAAGACTTCACTGAAATATTTTACATTAAAATTGTACTCTTCTATTTCCTTATCATTTTCCAGCCACACACAACCTTCACTGCACACATCATAGTGAGAACCATCAATGTTCTCCTTGTTAAAGTCACTCAAGCAGAAAGCCTAGTTTCTGATAGGAACCCTGAATCATCTTGGTAACTGTTTATTTAATCTGATCTGGACTGATTCCCTTGGAGCATAACAATTATTCTCCAATATTATTTTGGGAATTATTCTTTCCTTTCTCTCTTGTGTTTGGATCTGTTATTTTATATTTTTTCATCTGTTTAAGCTTTTCTTTGAATGAGACACATACTCCAACAATTGCTGGAGAAAAAGTGTGTAGGAAGCAAATTTTTGGCATTTGGTATTCTGAAGTTATCTTCATTGTTTTGCTTCTGTTTAGCTGGCAAGCAAATTAAACTTGGAAATCATCTTCGTTTAGAAATTTTTTTTAATTTGGATTTCCAGGTCTTTAAAAGAATCTTCCAGCTTTCAGTGCTGCTTTTGAGCAATATTCTCAAATTCAAAATCTGAAAAACTTAATTCTAATTTTTCCCATAATATAAATTGGAGGGAAGAAACTATTTTTAAAAGACATCAAGTGTTTTTCAGCATGCTGCCCACCAAGATCAAAAGCTCCAAGTGCTCCAGCCTTAACCAGGGACTCAGAGCTTTCTTTCACCTGTGTCCTTATTCCAATCCTTTTACACTTGGGCACAGGCGGGAATGTCATTAAACACAAATCTCCCAGACCAGAAAACTTCCTCAGAAAATTAGGAGAAAAAAGTAATTTCAATATTGAATGCTAGAACAAAATTTATTACTAAATAAGGATGTGATGCATATCACAGAAAATTCATTGAGGGATGACAAAGACTGAAAGAACACCCCACCCTCTCCAATGGGCAAATAGATATAATTCATTGCATGCGTACATGTTGTCTCAACAAACAATCCTCAAATGAACGAATTTGGCAGCACCATTTGTCATAGATAGTTCATTCTAATTTCAGTTGGTAATAGGGTACCTGCCTGTGTAAGTGCTTGATTTACTCCAAGGGAAAAAAAAATCTTCTCATATGCTTTATGACAGGAAGTAGTTTTGCACCTTGAAGCAGAGTGTCTGACAAGTTAGGCCCCCATCCTTTCACAGCAAGGGGAATAGGGAACCTGTCTTCCTGGTGAATGTGATTTAATAAGATGCATAAAGATGGCAAGAGGCCTGCTTAGCTTTTATAAAGATTTCCATATATTGTAACAGAAAGAGGTATAATAAGTTTTCTAAACAAAATGCAGGAGGAGAGTGTCTCTTTTCTAAATCTCCATGAAGAGATTTAAGCCTCTTATGTTTAACTGACTTTGACTTTATAGAAGAAAAATTGACAGACATCTGAGGAAAGCCTGAAAAAATGAAAGATAGAATACCAGGGAGGCCAAAGAGGGAGGTGAGCATAAATCAGAATACGAATGGTCTTAAAAAGTAAAATATTTATATAAAAATAATGATTTGTAAACAATCTAACAGACAACAATAAAAATGCAGCCATAAGGCCGGCACCGTGGCTCACTAGGCTAATCTGCCTGGGGCGCCGGTACTCCGGGTTCTAGTCCCGGTTGGGGCGCCGGTTCTGTCCCAGTTACTCCTCTTCCAGTCCAGCTCTCTGCTGTGGGCCGGGAAGGCAGTGGAGGATGGCCCAAGTGCTTGGGCCCTGCACCTGCATGGGAAACCAGGAGGAAACACCTGGCTCTTGGATTCGGATCGGCGAAGCACGCTGGCCGTGGCAGCCATTTAGGGGGTGAACCAACGGAAGGAAGACCTTTCTCTCTGTCTCTCTCTCTCTCTCACTGTCTAACTCTGTCTGTCCAAAACAACAACAACAACAACAACAAAATGTAGCCATAAGAAATCAAAAGTCTCATCAAATTGAGAAGTTTCTCTAGTGCAAAAGAAACAGTCAGGAAAGTGAAGAGACAACCGACAGAATGGGGAAAAAAAATTGCAAACTACTCAACAGATAAAGGGTTGATAACCAGAATCTACAAAGAAATCAAGAAACTCCACAACATCAAAACAAACAACCCACTTCAGAGATGGGCCAAGGACCTCAATAGACATTTTTCAAAAGAGGAAATCCAAAGGGCCAACAGACACATGAAAAAATGTTCAAGATCACTAGCAATCAGGGAAATGCAAATCAAAACCACAATGAGGTTTCACCTCACCCTGGTTAGAATGGCTCACATTCAGAAATCTACCAACAACAGATGCTGGCGAGGATGTGGGGAAAAAGGGACACTAACCCACTCTTGGTGGGAATGCAAACTGGTCAAGCCACTATGGAAGTCAGTCTGGAGATTCCTCAGAAACCTGAAGATAACCCTACCATACAACCCAGCCATCCCACTCCTTGGAATTTACCCAAAGGATATTAAATTGGCAAACAAAAAGGTTGTCTGCACCTTAATGTTTATTGCAGCTTAATTCACAATAGCTAAGACCTGGAACCAACCGAAATGACCATCAACAGTAGACTGGATAAAGAAATTATGGGACATGTACTCTATAGAATACTATACAGCAGACAAAAACAATGAAACCCAGTCATTTGCAACAACATGGAGGAATCTGGAACACATCATGCTGAGTGAAATAAGCCAGTCCCAAAGGGACAAATATCATATATTCTCCCTAATCGTCGACAACTAACTGAGCACCAAAGGGGAAACCTTTTGAAATGAAATGGACACTATTAGAAACAGTGACTTGATCAGCCCTTGTCCTGACTGTTGATGAACAATGTAATACTTTATCCATTTTAGTATTTTTTTTGTTCTAGTACTATTGGTTGAACTCTGTAATTAACACACAATTAATCTTAGGTGTTTAAATTTTAACTGAAAATTGATCCCTGTTAAATATAAATATAAGGAATAAGAGATGGAGGAGATGTACAATTTAGGACATGCTCAATCGGACTTGCCCCAAATGGTGGAGTTAGAAACATGCCAGGGGATTCCAATACAATCCCATCAAGGTGGCACGTACCAATGCCATCTCACTAGTCCAAGTGATCAATCTCAGTTCACAATTGATCACACTATTAGGTCTAAGAGTCAAAGGGATCACACAAACAAGACTAGTGCCTGCTAATACTAACTGATAGAATCAAAAAGGGAGAGAACGATCCATCATGGGAAGTGGGATACACAGCAGACCCATTGAATGGCGGATGTCCTAAACAGCACTCTGGCCTCAGAATCAGCCCTTAGGGCATTCGGATCTGGCTGAAAAGCCCATGAGAATATTTCAGGCATGGAAAGCCAAGACACTCTGGGGAAAAAAAAAAAAAAAAAAAAAAAAAAAACACTAAATGAAAGATCTCTGGGAGTGAGATCCCAGTGGAAAAAACAGGTCATCAAAGAAGGAGGTACCTTTCTCTGAAGGGAGGAGAGTAGTTCCACTTTGACTATGACATTGTCTAAATAAGATTGAAGTTGGCGAACTCAAAAGGTTTCCATAGCCTTGACGACTCATGACTAGAGCCTAGGCGGATTACTGACATCATAAACAAGAGTGTCTAATTGTTAAGTCAACAACAGGAGTCACTTCTCATGTGGGATCTGTCCTTAATGTGTTGTCCAATGTGAAGTAATGCTATAACTAGTACTGAAACAGTATTTTACACTTTGTGTTTCTGTATGGGTGCAAACTGATGAAATCTTTACTTAACATATACTAAATTGATCTTCTGTATATAAAGATAATTGAAAATGAATCTTGATGTGAATGGAATGGGAGAGGGAGCGGGAGATGGGAGGGGTGCAAGTGGGAGGGAAATTATGGGGGGGGAGCCATTGTAATCCATAAACTGTACTTTGGAAATTTATATTTACTAAATAAAAAAATTAAAATTAAAAAAAAGAAATCAAAAATCTATCAAAAAATAAAGTAGATACAAATCAGAGATAAAGTTAAGATAATTTACTAAAATGGGAAATTGGGAGATCTGAGGTGAGAAGAAAAGGGAAAGGAATTAAATAATTAGGGAACCAGTACAAGGGAAACAAAAATTGAATCATAAAAAGCTCCAGAACTAGAGAACAGAGAAAACAGGAAAAAATCATCAATCAAATAATTGAAGAAAATATTCATGGACTTTAGGATTACTAGTGTAATGCTGTTTGCTACATATTCAGAGTTACTACATATATTGTCCCTACACTACTGTTCACTGGATTCTGTTAATCTAAATATGTCATCTGTTTGTCACTTGGAAATTTGCAAAAAATTGAATAGGTAACATCTTCATGTGTTGTGTTTTGCTACAGCAGAAGACATTAGGCCAGATACTTTATAAGGAAAAGAGTTTGATTTAGCTTATAATTCTGAAGCTCTAAGAGCATAGTCTACTGACGTCAGCTTTTGGTGACAGCTTACTGGAAGACATCATCGCATGGAGGGACCATGTGCAAGAGAGAGTGAGAGATCAGGTGGAGAGAGAGGAAATAAGAGAGTGAACTCAGAAAGCTCAGTCTGTAACAACCTGCTTTTGTAAAAACCAGTCTCAGAGAACTAAGCCAGTTCCTTAATAAAATCTTTAACCCATTAATGAGGATGGATCCCTCCTGGCCCCAAATGCCTCTTCAAGATCTCACTGCTTCAGCACTGTTATTTTTAATCAATTAATTAATTTTTTTAAGATTTTTTATTTTATTTATTTGAAAGTCATAGTTACACAGAGAGAGCAGAAGCAGAGAGAGAGAGAGAGAGAGAGAAGTCTTCCATCTGATGGTTCACTCCCCAATTGGCTGCAATGGCCAGAGCTGTGCCCATCCAAAGCCAGGAGCTCCTTCTGGGTCTGCCACGCAGGCACCGGTGCCCAAGGACTTGGGCCATCTTCTACTGCTATCCCATGCCATAGCAGAGAGCTGATTCAGAAGTGGAGCAGCTGGGACTTGAACCGGCACCCATGTGGGATGCCTGTGCTGCAAGCCAGGGTGTTAACCCACTGCGTCATAGCACCAGCCCCAATTAATTAATTTTTTTTTGACAGGCAGAGTGGACAGTGAGAGAGAGAGACAGAGAGAAAGGTCTTCCTTTGCCGTTGGTTCACCCTCCAATGGCCACTGCGGCCTGTGCACCATGCTAATCCGATGGCAGGAGCCAGGTGCTTCTCCTGGTCTCCCATGGGGTGCAGGGCCCAAGCACTTGGGCCATCCTCCACTGCACTCCCTGGCACAGCAGAGAGCTGGCCTGGAAGAGGGGCAACCCGGACAGAATCCGGCGCCCTGACTGGGACTAGAACCCGGTGTGCCGGCGCCACAAGGCGGAGGATTAGCCTAGTGAGCTCGGCGCTGGCTCCAATTAATTAATTTTTAAAAGTTTATTTGAAAGGCAGAAATATGTATAGAGAGAGGGAGAGACAGAGACAGAGAGAGATCTTTCATCCGTTGTTTTAATCCCCCAAATGGCCACAACAGCCGTGGCTGGGCAAGGCTGAAGCCAGGAGCCAGGAGCCAGGAGCCAGGAACATTTTCCAGGTCTCCCACATGGGTAGCAGGGGCTCAAGCACTAGCACCATCTTTTGCTGCTCTCCCAAATCCATTAGCAGGGAGCTGGATTGGAAGTGGAACTGCTGGAAGTCAAACCGAGCCCAAATGGGAAGCCTGTGTCACAGGCAGCAGCATAATCCACTGTGCAACAATGCCGGCCACCTCAACAGGAGTTTTGATGAAGACAACCCACATTCAAAAAACTGGGCAATCCTCAGTAACTCAGTCATAATTCTGTTTCAGGTTTTGCTTGTTTAATCAGTAAAATGAAGGCAATGCTGGATTCTTTCAAATCCACAATTCCGTAAATTCTGGTTGAGAGTTTAACTCATCCTGTGCTGCCTTTTATCATGCTTTAATATCTTATCACCACTGAGTCAGTAGTACTTTAATACAGAATTGCTCACCTGAGATTTCAAGCTATTATCTATCAGTAATCAATACCATGTCTAAATTAAGCTAAGAATTTTGAACTAACCAGTAGAATTAACCAGTAGAATAATAAACGAAGCAGCAGTTCAAGTTTGGAATAAAAAATAAAAGAAAATAAGACTTTCAGTTTGAGCTTTTTTTTTTTTCCATATTAAGTTAGAATGCCAGGCATTCACCCATTTCTTGTTTCCAGTGTTACAAAACCACAACAGTTTAAACTAAAGATCACTTTCAGTTTATTCTAATGGTCAATCTATGCTTTTTTTTTTTTTACTATTTTAGCATTCAATTTCCTTCTCATAATCATGTCATAGTTTTGAAAATAAATTATCTAGTCACACTATTATTCTGGCACTACTTCTGGAAAAGCAAAAACTTTTTAAAAAGTAAGAGATATGTGGCAGGCATTCAGCATAGTGGTTAGGATTCTCTGAAGATGTGTGCATCCCACATAAATGTGCCTGGGTTCCATTTCCAGTTCTGGCCCCAGAGTCCCACTCTGGCTCCTGATTCCAGCTTCCTGTTAAAGCAGACCCTTGGAAGAAGCAGTAATAATTCAAGTAGTTGAGCTCCCTACCCATGTGAGAACCCGGACCACATTCCCAGCTCCCAGCTTTAGCCCAACACAATCTGAGTCTTCGAAGGTATTTGAGGTATGAACCAGTTGATGGGAAGGTTCCCTCTCTCTCTCCCTCTTTCTCTCTCTCTCTCTCTTTCTCTCTCTCTCTCTCTCTCCATCTCTCTCTTTCTCTCTCGTGTGTGTGTGTGCGTGTGTGTCTGTCCATCTGTCTTTCTGCCTGTCAACTAAAACAAAGTTAAAGTAGGAGATAAAAAGTTATGATAAGGTGGGAAAATAGCAAATGGTCCTTGAGAGTCAATGGGATTTAGAATAACCTCAGTAGGTAAGGCACAGTGCCTAAATGCTGCCTTTTGTTGTCTTGTAAAGATGTCCACTGAAATGGACAGGGCAATAAGTAATGACACAGAGAGAATGGGGAAGAGAACAGAAGAATGCATTTTCTGGACCCACTGAGATTTCCCCGGCAGATGCTTCAGGTCTCCCCCAGGCATGCCACCAGCAGCCGGGCCTGGCTGTGCGTAGTCAGCAAACATTACTGATCATGCTTTAGTGTGAACACTTACCACCAGTTTAAATACAGAAAGCACACTCAAATCACATTAAATGATGAAAACACAATACATGTCACCAATACTGTCTTAAAATCTTTAATTAAGGAAAACTTATTTATTTATTTGACAGGTAGAGAGACAGAGAGAAAGGTCTTCCTTCCATTGGTTCACTCCCCAAATGACTGCTACGGCCAGCACTACGCCGATCCAATCTGAAGCCAGGAGCCAGCTGCTTCTTCCTGGTCTCCAGCGTGGGTGCAGGGGCCCAAGCATCTGGGCCATCCTCCACTGCCTTCTTGGGCCACAGCAGAGAGCTGGACTGAAAGAGGAGCAGTCAGGACTAGAACCTGGCACCCATATGGGATGCTGGCGCCGCAGGCCGAGGATTAACCAAGTGAGCCATGGTGCTGGCCCCAAGGAAAACGTTTCTAAGCTTCCTAGTACTCTGGAAGCCAGAAGTGAGAGAAATTTGACAGCCTAAAGTAAACCACAATAAAGCTTCTGAATGAAAAAAAAAAAAAAAAAAAAAAAAAAAAAAAAAAAAAAAAAAAAAACATAAAAGGAGGTTTGGGAAAAAGCTGTGTAATACTTATGAGAAGGCCGGCGCCACGGCTCACTAGGCTAATCCTCTGCCTAGCTGCGCAAGCACACCGGGTTCTAGCCCCGGTTGGGGCGCCGGATTCTGTCCGGGTTGCCCCTCTTCCAGGCCAGCTCTCTGCTGTGACCAAGGAAGTGCAGTGGAGGATGGCCCAGGTGCTTGGGCCCTGTACCCCATGGGAGACCAGGATAAGTACCTGGCTCCTGCCATCGGATCAGCGTGATGCACCTGCCGCAATGTGCAGGCCGCAGCGCGCCGGCCGCGGCGGCCATTGGAAGGTGAACCAACGGCAAAGGAAGACCTTTCTCTCTTTCTCTCTGTCTCTCTCTCTCACTGTCCACTCTGCCTGTCCAAAAAAAAAAAAAAAAAAAAAAAACTTAAAAAATACTTATGACAATACATAACTTTCTTAATGTAACAAAGAGCATTAGCAGTCATAAAGAAAAACAGGAAAAATGGCAGTAAACAAAATAATTTCTGTAAATATAAGATAGCTTCTATGGTTAAAAGAAACAGATCAACAAGGACCTGAATCTACTTCTTGATGCAAACAACGCAAAATAGAACAAAAATTAGATATTCTTTTTTCTGCTAACCAACCGAAAAAAATACATACTTGAAAAACTTCCTAAAACTTTTTTGTTGAAGTTTATTGGAAATAGTTACAGTCATGTTTTTATTTTTAGTGTACATTTTAGGAGTTTTTCTAGAGAGCAATTTGGCAATATCTCTGAATATGTGAAACATGTATATTTTGCTCAGTACTTCTCCCAATTCGCATTCACCCAGATTTCTCTGGGCATCTTCCCATCTGGTGTGTCACCAGTACAGTTAAGGTACTGGCAAAAATATGCATCAGCTGAAATATTTTACATAAACTATAATCTACCATTAAAGCTTAAATGTGAGTAATCTCAAACCATGTTGTTATGCAAAACTCTTTTTGATACAGTATTATAAGGAGGAAGTACACAGAACAATAAACACATAGCAAAATCTCACCTATGTCCTCTTTTCTGTTAAATATGTGTAATACAGTATTAATATTACAAAATTTGAGGTCAATTAGAATGGGGTCGCAAAAGATAACTCTAATTCAATAGTAGGTCAGTTTTCTCTTTTTATTAACCATATAAATTTATCTTGTAAAACTTTCATTTTAAGTAAATGCTATAAAATAGTACTTTAGGAATTTGAAGGAGCAATTTCTAACTACAAGTTCTGTAAGACTATTTTAACATCATTCATCATTTTAGGATATTCAGCTTTCCTGAAGTAAATCCAATGAATAAACAGTCGAATTTGAGGGAAGTTCTATAATGTAAGCGTATGTTTCTACTGATACAATGGAATTTAGGGGTATTAGTCATGTCCGTTGATCTCTAACACATCATTAGCAGTTGCCAAAATCATTCTATATGTTACTATTTAGCAATCATAAACCAAGCCCTTGAAGTATAAAAAGAGAGATTACCAAATAGATTAATTCACTTTTCTTTGCCTAGTGCATGCCTAGATAAAGTAATGACCATCATGTGCAGTGACTCTATTTTTGGGCTAAAGGTAAGACGTATTGGAGATACCAGTGCCCTCTGGACTTTGACCTTTAAGGTGAACACCATTTAAATGATAATAATAAGGCCTTCCTAGTATCATGAGGATAAAATTAGTCAGAAATAAAAGGGTAAACAGGGAAAGACATTCTCTCTTTCCCATATATGCTTTCTCAGTGGTCAGAATGTCAACCTTCCTTGAAACATGGGCATCTCTCAGTAAGGGACACACAGATACTGTAGAGAGCCCCCAGGGAATCCTGCAGAGGGACTTCAGTTGTCATCAGTGTGGAATTTACTTCCCTGGGAAGGCAAAAGGGAGGCTCCAGACTGATGAATAGTGGGGAAATGGAAAGAGACCAGCTGCTGTGTGCACTGTCTGGAATCCTGCAGAGAACCTGACCAAAGATGTCACGCTACATAGACGATCAAGTCACGACTTGTGATGCCAGATCCCACATCAGAGCACATATTCAGAGTGCTGCTCCATTTCCAATACAACTCCCTGAGTGAGCCTGGGATAGCACCAGAAGATGGCATAATTACTTGGGCACTTTCTGCCCACAAGGCAGACCCAGCTAGAGTTCCTGGCTCTTGGCTATCCAGGCTGTGGCCACTATTTGGGGAGTAAAGCAGTGAACAGTTCTCTGCCTTTCTCTGTCTCTGTCACTCTGCTTTTCAAATAAACAGATCTTTGGGGGAGAAAAATGCATTACTGGACTCTGTTACAACATGAGGTTTGTGTATGCTCACTTCCCTAGCAACATAGGTGTTCAGGATCTCTGGTTGAAACTTGAAATTTCTTTGGTAAAAAATACATCTACAGGGGTTGTGCTGTGTCCTACTAGGCTAAGCCTCTGCCTGCAGTATTAGCATTCCATATAGACGCCAGTTCGTTTTCTGGCTGTTTCTCTTCTGAACCAGTTCTCTGTTTATGGCCTGGGAAAGCAATGGAAGATGGCTCAGCTATGTGGGCCCCTCACCCATAGTGAGACTCAAAAGAAGCTCCTGGCTTCAGATTGGCCAAGCTCAGGCCGTTGCGGCCATTTGGAGAGTGAAGCAGAGGCTGGAAGAGCTTTCTCTCTGTCTCTCACTCTCTCTCTGTAATTCTACCATTCAAATAAATAATCTTTACAAAAAGAAAAAAAAATCTGAAGGGTTCAGAAGAAGCCTTAACCTGCTGCTTATTTCAAGCCCAGAAAGATGAGATGATCCTTGAAAGAAATGATATTTAACTTGTTTCAAATTCAGGTGCTTTGATTCAGCAAGACATAACAGTTAAAAACAAGGACGTCAGAAGATTTTTATAGGATATGGAAGTCTAGTACAAAGGCACAATTCAGCAGACTGATAAATAAAATTTTGAGTTATTGAGCTATCAAAAGAAGACATCAGGATATCAAACCAATTTGTGATACTTTAACAAAGCAATGGAAGACCTGTACTGTAAAAAGAATCAAAACAAGGGAAATTAGCGTGAAAACATTGCTTTTAATTAAATGTTGGCTAAATGTAAATTTTCCTGCATTTAACAATATTGTGTTCTCATAAAACAATACAAAAGTGTGCATCTATCAGAACGGAAAGAGGAGGTGACTCCATGTTTAACACTCAGTGTCTCCTCTCCCTTTGCCCTCACTGCACAACATCCCTGAAAAGATGGAGACTTGCGAACTGCAGTTGTTTATAAATAGCTACTGACAAAAGCCCTTGCTTGCTACCCTGGGACTCAAGGCTTTTACTTTATGAATAATGAAATAAAATAATTGAATTTCTCTAGGGCCAAGCTAATGTAATAACAACAGTCTTGCTGGACATCAGGAGTTTAAAGTAAATTCCATAGTAAGCCTACTCAGCAGTGCAATGGGGAGAATGGAGCCGGAGACACAGCAGCCTGCCCAGGGCAACTCACTGCACTGCTGAGAGTACAGGCGGCCACGGCTCTGTGCTACAGCGCCCCAGCATCAATCCCACCCCTGATACTCTCCTGAGGCCACCAGGGCAGGGCACAAGCACAGCTTTTCCCCCTTCATTTTTAATTGGTTTCTTCTTTTCCTTCTTCTTCTGATAAGAGCGATTTGGGTGAAGTGCTTTATTATTCATTTCCTAAGAGCGAAGAGAAAACTTGGTGAACTTTATATGAACCTTAGTAATGCAACATTAATTAAGGTGAGAATTTACAAGCCAAGCAATGTAAAATAATAATTAGCATATTCACTCCCAGCACACTCAAAATACAGAAAAATGGACAGGCTTCAAAGAAAAGTTCCTAAATATATAAGTGAATAATTCTGTTAAAATGCATTAAATTACACTGAATTGATCACAATTAAAACAGAGGATTAAATTTTACTGAATCAGAAAATGATAGAGACTGTTAAAATTGCAATGCATTGAAATGTGTAAGTTAGGACATTTTGAGAGAAGGCTTGATACATGACAACTTTTGGAAGAAACCTACGGGTATTTTAAAGCCAAAGAACATCTTTTAAACATCTTAAAAATACAAATGAAAATTAAATCAATCTTATCTTTATATAAATCTACTTAACAGTTATATGCCATGAAAATTATTTTAAAAGACAGAATTAAGTCAAATTCTCCCACACTTTAATGTTTTAAAAGATGTATTTATGTCTTTGGCAGAGTAACAAAGAGAGAACAAGACAGAGAGCGAGAGAGGAGAAAGAGAGAGAGAAAGAGATATAAAGCTTCCATCACTCCCTAAATGGGTGGCAATAGCCAGGGCTGAGCCACACAAAAGTCAGGATCCTCGAACTTCATCCAGATATCCCACAGGGTGTCAGGGGCCCAAGCACTTGGGCCATATCCCACTGCCTTCCCAAGCACATTAGCAGAGAGCTGAAAGGGAGTGAAGCAGCCAGGACATGAACTAGTGCTCCGATATGGGATGCCAGTCAAGTGGCAGCTTAACCTGTTGTGCCACAATGCCCAGTTCTTCAGTTTTTATCAGAACAAAATGCTCAGGAACATGTCTTCACATTTTAGCTTCTTGAAGGTGAACTTCCCAGGCTCTCCGGTGGTGCTGCAGCTATCACAGACCAAGGTGCTATGATGGTAAGCAGAAATCTGCCTCTCAAATGCATTTCTCAGGTGGTTATGATGTTTTCCAAAGTAAAGTGTTAAATCATGCCAAAGCCTCAGCTTCATAAATCTGTAATGAAAAGCGTATTATTAAGCAAAAGTGTGGTTCTCTTGCATTTGAGAACCATTTACAAGTAGAAAGCTATGTCTTAAATCACTTTTAGTATGCAAAAGTTTATAATAAAATTTTATACTACAATTATCATCTTTTCTCTCATAATTTATCTCCATTTATTACTAAAATAATTAACAATAGCATTGGGAGGTCTTATGGTACTGGGTGTTTTGTGTCATTCAATATATAATGTGCACAATAGTTATCCTATAATATTTTGAAAGACTATATAATATTTCAATGCTAGAATTAGTTGTAGAGGTGGGTGTTGTGGTGCAACTGGCTAAGCCACTACTTATATACATAGCAGAGCACCAGTTCACATCCCAGTTATTCTACTTCTTATCCAGCTCCTTGATAATGCACCTGAGAAGGCACCAGATGATGATCCAAATACTTGTATCTGAGATACCCACAGGAGAGATTCTAGGGTTCTAGGCTCTTGACTTCAACCTGCCCTAGCCCTGGAGAATGTCCAGGAACCACTAAGAATCAGAGTTCCTACAGCATTTGTGGAAATTTGAGCCTTCTTTGGAGGAACTGCTTGGAGAAAAGAAGAATGACAGGTGGGATGGTCACATGAATGTTTATGAGCACTGGACAATCAGCGGGGAGGGACTGGGAGGAGGTGTGGTGCCAAGCTTGTTATGGAGAAAACAGTGCCACCCGCAGAAATCTGCATCACATGATGATTAATAGTACCTCCCAGTAAAGTTGTTGGTATTCAAAGAAACATGCTATGGAAAACTATGTATAGATTGCAAAAAATATAGCACTAACCAAAATAAACGCCTTTGGATTCTATTTGCCATGAACTAATTGAGGTATGCTTGTAAGTCTTAGCTATTATTTTTATTGTTATCATAAACATTCTTTATATATTTCTATGTCAGTAGAAGAGGACTGAGAAATCTTGCTTAGTCATGAATTAATTTTGTCCATGACGATTGTGGGTCCATGTAGAGGTTAATTCAGTCTCACATGGTGTTAGTTCTTCTTCCAACCACATCTCATTGGCTATAGAAGCCAGTTTCTAAGATCAGCTTTGTGCATGAGTTAAGCTGCTGTTTGTGACTCTGGCATCCCTATGGGAACACTGGTTTGAGTCCCACTATTCCACTTCTTGCTAATGCACCTGGAAAGGCAGTAGGAGACATCCCAAATACGTGGGTCCCTGACACCCATATAGAGACAAGGATGGTATTCCTGGATCCTGGCATCAGCCTGGCCCAGACCTGGCTATAATGGTCATTAGGAAAGTGAATCAGTTGAAAAATGATCTCTCTCTCTCTCTCTCTCTCCCTCCCTCCACCTCACTCTTTCTCTCTGATACTCTGCCTTTCAAATAAATAAATAAGTCTTTAAAACACAAACTAGCTTTCCTAAAGAAATGTAAACTGAGGAGTAGAAAAAGATAAAGAGTAAAATAGAGTAATTGTTGATCATCCCTAAGTCCAAAATTTTTCACTATCACTAATGCGTTGGTATCTACTTACATATATGAATGTACACCTACAAGTACTTTAAAACAGTCATGACAAAAATGAATTAAAATATAGGTTCAGTTTGGTGCCAAATTTTTTAAAATATTTTAAAGGCAGAAGGAGGGAGAGAAATTGGAAGAGAGAGAGAGAGAGCAAGAGAGAGCGAAAGTGATCTGCCATCCATTGGTTCACTCCCCAAATGGTGACAACAGCTGAAGCTGGGCCAGGCTGAAACCAGGAGCAAAAAATTCCATCTAGGTCTGACATGTAAGCACCAAGTGCCCAGGCACCTGGACCATCCTCCGCTGCATTAGCAGGGAGCTGGATCAGATGTGTAGCAGCTGGGACTCAAACTGGTGCTCCTATGGAATGCCAGGGTCGCAGGTAGCCAATGTAACCTGCTGTGCCACAAAGCTGGTCCCAGGGGCCAAAATTTTTTGAAATCTAGAATTATTAATGACTTGCATGAACATTCTGAAGACCTCCCATATAAATTTGGCACAAAATTTAGGTACTACTAAAGGATTTATGAAAATATGGGCAATATTTAAAATAAAGTACAATATAATTTCATTCTAACATTTGGCCTGCATGTAGATTTAAGATAAACTACATCCGAATCACAGTAAGGAAAGGTTAATCATATAGACTCACATAGATTACAGGGCAGAGCCCAGCATATCCCTTGACACTAGTATATAACTTGGTTATAACCATCTTGAATGATCTTAGTCAGTAATAAGGTCAATACTCTTAAAATTTAATCTATTGAAAGTTCAGTTTCTGCCAGGGTTGCAGAATTCTGCAAGGAGCAATGGCTGGATAAACTATAAGAAAAAGCTGATTAAGTACAAAAAGCATAAATACCCATGAACTCAACAGAGATCTGAGGTCACTATCAATGCAATGAAGTCTCCTGAAATTCGAGACAATTTCTCCCATGAAGACAACTGAGGCAGAACATGGCTAGATAGGAACCAGACTCCATATGTGTGAATAAGAAAAAACAGATGGAATTCTACTTAACAGATAAGAACAGTTGTGAGTTATGTGATTGTTTAGAGCACCTAGGAGACCAGTACCAAAGGCACTTCCACACCCACTTACAGGTTTTATTTTTTTTTTACTGAATCTATTAATTACGCACAAAGAGAGAGAGAGACAGAGAGAGAGAAAGAGAGAGAGAGACTACAAGACTACAAGTAGGGGATGACCAAGGGAGAGCTTTTATGGCTATGCAGGGATGCAAGAGGGAATGAGCTGCCACTGTGGCCAAGGCACTAAACTTCCTACTTTACACTGGGTACTCCTCTTATCCAGGGCAAGTACCTTAAACTTCCAGGTATGGGCAGGAACTGTTGTTACCCTCAGGGAATGTCTTAGAAAATAAGAAATACTATAAATGGTTAGCATATCAACAACAGAAATTTATTTTTGATCTCGAATCTCAAGTGAAGATCAAGTCACCAGAAGATCTTGTGTCTGGCAGGGTACGCATCCTGGTTTGTTGATGACGACTTACTGCTGTGCCCCCAGATGGTAGAAGGGGCAAAAGAGTTTCCATAGGCCTATTTTGTCAATCCAATGATCTCACTAGTAAGGGTTCTCACTCAAGATCTAATCACATCCTAAAAGATCTGTTTTCCTAAAACCATCAGCTTGAAAGATTGGGTTTCAACGTATGAACCTTGGGAGGCTGTGGGGAGCAACTCGGACTAGACTAAGTTACTGGAATTAAGACTTATTCTATGCATCTGCTCTCCCACAATATGGCGCTGAGAAGGGAGAAACAGCTTCTACACAGCTGCCTCTTGCCAACTTGAGTGATGACCTGCAGGAGCTGATCCTGCTCCTGATTGGAGGAGAGCAGTGTACTCGGCGTGTGGGCAGCCGAGTTGGGATTGGCGGAAGAGGACTATAAAGGAGGAGAGAGAGAGACAACATGCACGAGGAACATCTATCTGAAGGAACACCTGTGCAGTCCCCGAGAGAGCCGGCCGGCGGTGTGCCGCTCCCCCGTGGAAGTGGGGAAAGTGGCTAGGGGGAACCGCCCTTCCACGGAGGTGGAAGGGACGGTAGCCAACCCGGGAAGAACCAGCAGCAAACCCGGGGAGGGCCGAGCAGACGAAAGAACAGCGCAGGGTCCTGTGTCGTTCCTCCACGAAGACGGGGAGCGACATAATGGTGCCGTGACTCGGATGTAAAGCCTAGGCAGGGTTTAGTGTCGTTCCTCCACGAAGAGGGGGAGTGACATAATGGTGCCGTGACTCGGATAGGAAACCTAGGAGGGAAGAAACGGGAAGAAGTGGGAAAATACCGGAGAGAGAGACTAGCAAAGAGCCTAGGGAAAAGCCGGACGGAAAAGGTGCCGGAAGAAGCTATCGAAAGCCTAGGCATAGACTCGGATACGGACTGTGGGAAAGAAGTTAGGATTGGACAATAGGATTGAAAGCGAAAGTGAAAGTTGGGAGAAATCTCTAAGGTTGAAACCGAAAGTGAAACCTAGAAGAAACTTAGACTTGGATACGGACTGTGGGGAGAGGCCAGGAGAAATGAGAGGGGAATATTGTTGTTGGAAGAAAAGTTAGGGAAACATACCGGGTAGAGAAAAATATGTTAGGGAGGATGAAGCCGCGAGTGCAGGCTGAAGCGGAGACGTAAGCTATCTTGGGATTCTTCAAGTCAGCCCGGGGAGCAAAAGGCGAAAATCTGGAACCAGAGGCAGAGACATGGGCCGCCAGGTTGGAATCCGTCAGATTAGCCCGGGGAGCAAAGGACGGGAAGCCAAGCCGAAGGGCGCAGACATGAGCTGGGTTGAATTCGCCAGGTTAGCCCGGGGAACTTGGACTGAATACCGGTGGCGGAAACGTGAGCTGTGCTGTGTGACTCGTGGAAGCCGCCACGCGCAGAGAGAGTGCGCGGGGCACAAGTAGATAGGGAACCCGGGGCTAGCGCGAGGCCGTGGTGCAGACGCAAAGGGCGTGGAGACCGCGGAGCACGCAGAGCCGAGAAGCAGCCTCGGGGCGGGCGCCGGGGAGCCACGGGGATAAGAGAAACAGAAGTTTAGAAGTAAAATGAGAGAAATAGGAATGCTGGCAGAAAGAAGAAATAGGAGAAATAGGAATGCCCGGAGATAGAGAAATAGAGAAAAATAAGGCCTCCCCACACCACAGCAATGAGAGAGCTTGGATTCGGTCTACCTTATTAGTAAGACGATAAGCACCTGTGGGTGGCTGCAGGTCACCGAAGACAGGCACGTTATCAACACCAATAAGTCTCCCCACAAGATGGCAATGAGAGGGCTTGGATTTGGTTTGCCTGATTGATAGGGCTTGTAAGCACCTGCAGGCAGTTCTAACAGAGCAGAGCATGCGCTGCAGGGCACCGAACACAGGCACGCATCAGCGCCTAAAAACCTCCTCACAACATGGCGAAGAGAGGACCCGGATTCGGTTTGCCTGATTGGTAGGGCTTGTAAGCACCTGTGGGCAACTCTAGCAAGCAGAGCAGAGTGTGTGCCACGGGGCACCAAAGACAGGCGTGTATCAACGCCAAAAATAAAAAGAAAGGGGGATCTGTGGGGAGCAACTCGGACTAGACTAAGTTACTGGAATTAAGACTTATTCTATGCATCTTCTCTCCCACAATATGGCGCTGAGAAGGGAGAAACAGCTTCTACACAGCTGCCTCTTGCCAACTTGAGTGATGACCTGCAGGAGCTGATCCTGCTCCTGATTGGAGGAGAGCAGCGTACTCGGCATGTGGGCAGCCGAGTTGGGATTGGCGGAAGAGGACTATAAAGGAGGAGAGAGAGAGACAACATGCACGAGGAACATCTATCTGAAGGAACACCTGTGCAGTCCCCGAGAGATCCGGCCAGCGGTGTGCCGCTCCCCGTGGAAGTGGGGAAAGTGGCTAGGGGGAACCGCCCTTCCACGGAGGTGGAAGGGACAGTAGCCAACCCGGGAAGAACCAGCAGCAAACCCGGGGAGGGCGGAGCAGACGAAAGAACAGTGCAGGGTCCTGTGTCGTTCCTCCACGAAGACGGGGAGCGACAGGAGGCATATTCAGACCATGGCAGAATAGGAAAGGTTCGTTATTACTGACATAACAACCAAAGAAGAAATACTTCAAGAAAATCAGAAAGTCCAGGTTTCCCAGAAGATCAGGCAAATACCACAATAGGGACAGAATGTTCTGTTTGCACAAAACCTGCCACAGATACAAGGCAGATTTTGTCTACAATAAGAAAGAGGAGTTGCAATGCTAAGGAAATACTGCTGCAAGTTCCAATCACAAAGTCTGTCTAATAATGAAGCTTCACCAAATACCAGAACGATCAGTCCCACCCATTATTATCAGACTAGCATACAGCAAGTGAGAAACAACACTAATCTACAACTTGAGGAAAGGCAGGGTGTGGTGAGAGGCCTTCTGTCGTACAGGAATGCTGGAATGACTGATAACTCATAACGGAGTGTTAATACACAGAAAACCTCCCATGATCCTCAGTCCCCAAGCAATAAGCATAAGGCAGTGATAGATCTCTACTCAAGATGTGGACCTTGTGCTACATTAAAGATAACAAAAGCAGCAACAAAACTAAAACTTGCTTCCACTAAACAGAGTGACTGGATCACCCACAAGTAATAGCCAGACAAAGGAAAAACCATGCTCATTTATCAGAAAAAAGGTTATTTACCACAGACTCTAGCACTCCAGCTCCCGATAATCAACAGTAAGAAATTATGAGACTAATCAATACTTATGAAAAACAACACAACTTTGTCTAATAACAAAGAAATCAATAGAACTAGAAACAGAGATGACATAGATGTTTGCACTATCCAACAGGGATTTTAAATAAACTGTGGTTTCTACGTTAAGTGATCCAAAAAAAAAAAATAGACAAATGCATAAACAGGGAATCTGAGTAAGGAGATGGAATCCCTAAGACAGTAAAATGGGCACGGTCAAGGAAATAATTACCTCCCGCAGGCTGTAAAAATTACACAATCTGGAACATAAAGAGAAAAAAGAATACAAAATAATTAGAGCACCCAAAAGCTATAAGACAATACCTAACAAGCTAAAATACATTTAATTAGAGTCCCAGAAGTATGACATACAGAGAATAGGACAAAAAATACATGAAAAATGAAAAAATAAAGCTCAAAATTTCCAAAGTACTGAAAGATATAAAGTCAAGAATTCCAGATGTCCAAAATCCTAAAATGAATGCTTGACACACGCACATGCTCAGTCAGACATATTTTCAAATTCCTAAAGCCAAGAAACAAGAAAATCTTGAAGGCAGACAAAGAGGACCAAAAGGACCCCACTATGTTTGATTGTTTTAGTTCTCTACAAAATCCATGTGCAGGAAACTCAATCCTCAATGCAACGGTGTTGGAAGGCAGGGCCTAAAGAGAGGTGTTTAGGTCAGCAGGACTCTGCCTCATGGATGGTGAATGTCATCCAAAGAGGGCTCTTAGGAGTGCATCCTCCCCTGCTCTTCGGCCACGTGGGGACATGGAGTTCTGTTTCCCATTCTGGCTTCTGTCATGGCAGACGCAGTAAGAAGCTTTCCCCAGACACCAGATGCTGGCACTCTGACCTTGCACACCCCAGTCTCCACCATGGTGAGAAAATAAATTCCCATTCTCCATAAATCAGGAGCCTGTGGTACTCTATTACAGCAGCATAAACTGGCACAGAGAAACACATTACACAGAGAAGAACAAGGATAACAGTTATGCTCGGATTCTTTTTCAGGAAGTAAGCAAATCAGAAGTCAGGGGAATTGAAAGTACTGAGTGGGGAGAAAGCTTTGTCAATTCAGAATTCTACAATAGGTGAAAACATCTCCACACAGTGTACATGACATAATGAGTTTTTCTAACACAGGATAAGAAAATGCACTTCCAGTAGACACAATATAATGAAATGTTAAAGGGAGCTTCCCAGGCAGAATGAACATGAATCCATACTGAAACTTAAGTCTACACAACAAAATTGTGAACTCTGAAAATGGCAAAAAATGAGACACAATAAAAATCTATAAAAAATATAATTTTCCTCTGTTGTATACTCCATTTTTTTTGCATGTCTATTTATAGAAAGTGTTATCCCTTACAATTTGATAGTCTTAATTTCTATTTTATTTATCTTACAGCAATGTTTTTGGAAAAAAAAACAGTAGCATTTTACACACTTGGTCATGTAAAATTAAAATGCCTGTAAGTGAATCTAAATAATTAAATATTTCTATCTGGACTTTAGTGATTAAAATCAAAAATTACCTAATTTAAAATTCAAAGGAATAATAACTTACAGGTAAATGTACATTAATTTAAGAACAATGATATAAATGAAATATACAGTGAAATATATTAAATTTTGCTATTGTTGAAGTTAGAAGACTTGCTTATTAACACCTAGCAGCATGAAGCAATTTTAACAGATGGGTGAGAAGCTCTGTCAACAGTATCATAACCTTGCTGCTATCTGAAATGCAGCCAATAAAAATGTACTCCTTTTGTGTGGCTAAAAATCTGCCAGTTTATTCCTGTTCTTTAGCAAAATCACCGTAAGTGACTTTTGGGTATTTTTATTTGGAATCAATATAACCATGAAGAAATAAGCCTTTGATGAACTTCCATATGTATCTCATGGAGACTGTATTTGCCAAATAAAAACAAATTCCCATTTTCTAGAATTAAAGCAAAAATTATAGCAATAAAGTGAAATTTTTCCAATCACAAAAATTAGCATGTAGATTCACACTAAATACATACCAATTTATTTCTCCTCCCACATACTTAAAATATTGGAGCAGCATCAGAAATTAGGGCCTAAGAGTCTACTCATTATATAATGTGCCTAGAAATATAGCCAAACATAACATGAAATTTTCTGCTCATCGTATGACTAATCTGTAAATGAAAAACTTTTTAATAAGTCTGATTGTCTGAATGCTGTATCTTTTTCATTGCCAATTATCTTATTTAATTCAATTCCAAATACTATGGGGAAAATATGTCAGAAGTGTGCTCTCTGTTAGATGCTGTTTCTCCCATCATGTGATACCTCTTGAAGCTTGCCTTTGTTCGACTTGAGTGCTTTGTAACACAAAGAGCAGATTCTATCACCATGGCTGCTGGAAATAATCGTTCAACAGTGGCTCTGCTGCTTCAGGACAATGCAAGTGAGCACAGGACATTTGACAAAACAGGGTACTCCTGTGCCTATGTAAAGCTTTGGCAGTTTCCCCATCCATTCTCTTCCGAATCTTCCTCTCTTCTCTCCCCTGGCTCACTCAGCTCACCTCACAGTCACCTGATGAGTTTAGACTTTCAGAGAGGACTAAGAGAGATGACATCACCTAATATTTTCTTGGTGGCTACCAAAAACTAGCAGTAAATAAAAAAAAATCTTTTAGCCAAGGTAAATTGAATTGGAAAAAATACAATTTATTATTCCAATATTATAACCCTGCCATGTATGAATATCAAACATATGGATGGAGTCAGGAAAGCCAGAAAAAAACAGGGGTGGGACTTGAAAAGTAAAGAATATTTGAATAAGACTATTAGTAAAATGTGTGTGCTGTGCATCAGAAATACACAAAATAAAACAAAACAGAAGCCATGGAAATCAGCATAATGACTACACACTTGTTAAAGGAAAAGCAGTGGGCCGGCACCGCGGCTCACAAGGCTAATCCTCCGCCTTGTGGTGCCAGCACACCGGGTTCTAGTCCCGGTCGGGGTGCCAAATTCTGTCCCGCTTGCCCCTCTTCCAGGCCAGCTCTCTGCTGTGCCAGGGAGTGCAGTGGAAGATGGCCCAAGTGCTTGGGCCCTGCACCCCATGGGAGACCAGGAGAAGTAGGCTCCTGCCATCGGATCAGCGTGGTACACTGGCAGCAGCGCGCTGGCCGCTGCAGCCGTTGGAGGGTGAACCAACGGCAAAAGGAAGACCTTTCTCTCTGTCTCTCTCTCTCACTGTCCACTCTGCCTGTCAATAAATAAATAAATAAATAAATAAAATAAAATAAAAGCAATGCTGAGAGGAGAAAGCAGTTAAGGAGGTATGGAGGTGTTGAGTCACTCATTTCCTTATAAGAAAAAGAAGATATTTACTTGATACAAAAAAAAATTAAAATATTCTATTATATGTATTTTCCTTCCCTAACAGAAGGAAAAGTGTTTCATGAAAGTACAAAAAATTAAAATAAACATAGAGAATGATATGGAGGGTAGACAGAAATATTTGTGATGTGATGCTTTTTTTTTTCAATTGTAATTTACTTTATTTGAAAGAGAGAAAGACAAATGTACAGACAGAAAGATCTGCTGTTCAACTCCCCAAACACCCACAACAGCCAGGTCTGGGCAGGCTAAAGCCAGGAACCTGAAATTCAATCAAGGTTTCCCACATGGATGTTAGGGACCACAGTAGTTGAGACATCCCCCGCCACTGCTCAAGGTGTGCATTAGAAAGCTAGATGAGAAGCAGAGCCAAGATTAAAACTCACATTCTAATATAGGATGTGGGCCTGAGCACCATCTTAACTGCTGCACCAAACACCCACCTGAATGCATTCTTATTTCATCTTCACTCTGTATGATATGTTTTTTTTTTTTTTTTTTTTTTTTTTTTTTTTTTTGACAGGCAGAGTGGATAGTGAGAGAGAGAGACAGAGAGAAAGGTCTTCCTTTGCCACTGGTTCACCCTCCAATGGCCGTCACGGCCGGCGTGCTGCAGCCAGCGCCCCGCACTGATCCGATGGCAGGAGCCAGGTGCTTCTCCTGGTCTCCCATGCGGGTTCAGGTCCCAAGCACTTGGGCCTCCTCCACTGCACTCCCTGGCCACAGCAGAGAGCTGGCCTGGAAGAGGGGCAACCAGGACAGAATCCAGCGCCCCGACCAGGACTAGAACCTGGTGTGCTGGCGCCGCAAGGCGCAGGATTAGCCTAGTGAGCCGCGGCGCCAGCCGAGATATGTTCTTAAAGTATTACATGCTCTTCTCCCATTGCCTTGTAAACAGTTCATACTGTAACCAGTTAGCATGGTCGCATATTAATGTGGAAGTTTTCAGTCCATAATTTCCTACTTAGTTGAATAAATTACCTATTTTAGAAATAGTAGTTGTTCTGTCGAAGTTCAAATTAATAGTACTCCAAAGTTTTGTAAATCATACAATTAGCTTAGTAGATAATAATTAGACATACTCATTCCTCTTTATATACAGTATATAAAATATGTGTCTCATTTTTTTTCCATTGTCAGAACAATTCCCTCTCTCAGTTACATTATTTTTTTTAGATCCAAACACATGACTGAGACTCAGCAACCACACTTTCGCTTTGCCAGCTAGTTCCCTATTAGACTTTGCAATAAGGCTTATTCAGAAAGAGACAAGAGGGGCTGGGTGCTTGGTGCAGTGGGTTAAGCTGCCATCTGCAGTGCCAGAATCCTGTATGGGCACATATGAGCATGGTGCTGGTTTAAGTTCTGGCTTTTCCACTTCTGATCCAGTACCCCTGCTGATGTGCCTGGGAAAGCAGCAGAGAATGGCCCAGGTGCTTGGGCCCCTGTACCCTCGTGGTAGTTCCAGAATAAACTGGCTCTTGGCTTTGGCCTGGTGCAGCCCTGCCCCAATTGTTGCAGCTATTTGGGGAATAAAAGAGCTCTCTCTGTACTCCTGTTTTTCAATTAAAAAAAAAAAACCTTAGAAAGAAAGAAAAGAAAGAAAGGAAGGGAGGGAGGGAGACAGGGAGGAAATATACAAGAGAGGCCAGCTTTTGGTACAGCAGGTTAAGCCACCACTTGTGACTATGGTATCCCATACCTGAGTGCAGATTTGAATCCAAGCTACTACATATCTGATCCAGCTCCCTCCTGATGCACCCCGGAAAGGCAGCAAGGAATGATGTACATACCTGGACACGTGCTACATACATGGGAGACCGGGATGGAGTTTTGCTTCCTGGCTTTGGCCAGGCCCAGACCTGACTGTTGTGGCCATTTGGGGAGTGAACCAGAAGATAGAGGATTTGTTTCTCTCCCACAGTTTCTGCACCTCTGGCTTTCAAATAAACAGATATTTTTAAAAAGAAAGATTAAAGAAAGCTAGCAGAAGAAAAAAGAAACCCACTGTTTGCTGTTTCCTTTTAAATCCTCTTCTTGCCTCACCTTTCTGTTGGTATTTTGGAAATATGTCTACACCCAGGAAGTGTCAGTCGTTCCAGCAGCAGCATTTGACAACAATGTGCACGTTTTCCCGTACTCAGAATGAGTGGGTGACACGTACTCACAGGTTCCAGCACCACCCAGCCAGTATCTCCCTCTCCTGTGCATGAACTTTATCCCTGAAGAGCCCCTAGTTCACTCTTCTAATATTTAATAATTTCACATAAGTTTACCACATACTTCTTACAGTTACTACCTAGGTGATGTTATCCTTTGTCTTTGCCAGTACACACTTCTTCCCTTAAATTCTGTCTGTTAAAGCAAATGATGTGATGAGTGTCTCCCCACTGCATCTCACTGGCTTATACAGACAATGGTACCAGGAGTGAGAGCTCAAAAAAAAGAGACCTTAAAAAGCGGAGATTTGGAATTAGGTTGGTTGTTTCTTTCATTAGGGAACACAGCAACAAGCCTCCTACAAATGGTGAATGAGACACTACTAATTCACACTGTGTAGTGACATCATGATTAATCACATGAACACCTGTGCTTTGTGGCAATGATTCAAGTTCCTTGGGGGACCACGTGACTGCTTCACTCAGCTATTAATGGCAGTTTGGATGACCCATGGAGTGCACTGGATTACTTAAAAGAAGAAAACACCAAGTTCAGTACTTTAAACTCTTAGCTCAAATTACAATCAGATAACGGCAGAATTTCTAAGTCAGTACTACAATAACTCCTTATTCCTTATAGCCACAGGTCTGGTCTTAATTAAAATCAGGCACAAACTTTAATTGAGTGGGTCGCAAAATTATAACAGAAATTTAATTTGCAGCCTCATCAACTCTTATGTAGAGGTTAGGACACTGCTTAGGAGAGAGTGGGATCCCCCTAATTGAGAGGGCTTATTGGCCCAGTACAGACAAAGCTGAGGATCTTTGACCCTGACTTGCCTGAGTTCTCCTGCCAATAGAAGAAGCCTGCATTTCTTTTTTTTTTTTAAACAGGCAGATTGGACAGTGAGAGAGAGAGAGAGAGACAGAGAGAAAGGTCTTCCTTTGCCGTTGGTTCACCCTCCAATGGCCGCCGCAGCCAGCGCACTGCAGCAGGCGCACCACGCTGTTCCGAAGGCAGGAGCCAGGTGCTTCTCCTGGTCTCCCATGGGGTGCAGGTCCCAAGCACTTGGGCCATCCTCCACTGCACTCCCAGGCCACAGCAGAGAGCTGGCCTGGAAGAGGGGCAACCGGGACAGAATCCGGCGCCCCAACCGGGACTAGAACCCGGTGTGCCGGCGCTGCAAGTCGGAGGATTAGCCTATTCTATTGAGCCGCGGCCCCGGCCAGAAGCCTGCATTTCTTTCTGAGGGCACAAGCCTTCTGTTCCTTGAAGACCTTGTGATAACCTCAACCGAGGGCTTGTAAATGTTTGTTCTTAAGATGCTCTTGTTGCCATTCTGTCCACAACTAGAATCACAGCACAGCATGACACAGGAAGGCAAGCACATTGACCTAGAAAGAAATAGCTTACACATCAAAATAGTTTCCAGAGTTTTGTGCATTTACATTGGCAAGATTTAGGGAAATGTGACTTAAAATTAGATCTATATCTAACTAGAATAATTAAGTCCAAACCTAAATTCTATAATTTATAATGAATTCAATAAATGTATTATATCACTTAGAGCAATATATCAACAAATGGAACCAGTGTTATTTCATATATTGTTTCAATTGCCCCAAACCTCAGTAAGACTATAACTATCATCCCCATTTTATAGATTAGGAAACTGATTCTCACTAGTTTAATCTATAGTCCAACGTCAAGTGGGTTATTCAGAAGCTCATATAGTTACTGCCCAAACTTATATCTATCTGAAATGTTGTACTTTAGCCTATTCTGGAAGAAAACTTTATGGTTAAGATTTATTTTCCTCTTTGCATCAGTTGTAGTACAAGGTGTCCCAAAAGTAATACAACTGGGCCTGTGCCGCGGCTCACTAGGCTAATCCTCCGCCTGCAGCACCAGTACCGCAGGTTCTAGTCCCGGTTGGGGTGCCAGATTCTGTCCCGGTTGCTCCTCTTCCAGTCCAGCTCTCTGCTGTGGCCCGGGAAGGCAGTGGAGAATGGCCCAGGTCCTTGGGCCCTGCACCCACATGGGAGACCAGGAGAAGCACCTGGCTCCTGGCTTCAGAACAGTGCAGCGCACCAGCTGTGGTGGCCATTTTGGGGGTGAACCAACAGAAGGAAGACCTTTCTCCCTGTGTGTGTCTCTCTCTCACTGTCTAACTCTGCCTGTCCAAAAAAAAAGTAATACAACTGGTTAAAATCAGAATATGGAGAAGTTTAAGTACATTATATAACACTTATTTGGCAGGCATATTTGAAAAAAATATGATTATCTGGATCAAGTTTTTAGCCTAGCAGTTAAGATGTAAGTTAGGATACCCATATTTCACATCAGAGTGCATGGGTTCTGCTCCCACCTTTAGTTCCTGATTCCAACTTACTGCTAATGGAGATCGTGGGAAGCAGTGCTAATGACTCAAGAAATTGGGTTCCTGACACCCACATAGAAGGCCTGAATTCAGGTCTTAGCTCCCAGCTTTAGCCTATGGCCAGCTCTAGCTGCTGTAGGCATTTGAGAAGTGAATCAAAAGACAGAAGTGAGCTCTCTATCTTGCTGTCTCTGTCTCTCTCAAATCAATAAATTTTGAAAATTTAAAAAGAAGCTTAAATATTCTTTTATGTTTTACTAAAGGAATGGCTTTTTTATGGGAAATGAAAATGTTAATAGCCTTGCCTTTCCAGAGAATCCCTTATTCATGTATCCAAGACGTGTAACTTTTGACCATTTAATGAAGACGGAACAAAGTCAATATTTTCAGAAATTTTTTTTCACTGAATAAGTATTTATTCAACACTCCAGAAATGCCAAGTCCATGCACCATGTATGAGTAAGGTGAATCTCCTAATGCTAGCAGTGTGTATGAATAAGGCATAGCTGCTATTACTAATGAATGTATCATGGAGAGAAAGAGCTTAGTGTCTATTAGTCAATTATTGTCTGACTTATTTTAATGAAAGGATTTACTCTGACACTAGATTTCTTTTTTAATTGACATAATATTTGTAATTATTTATGGGATACAATATTATAATACATTTATGCACTGTGTAATGATCAAATTAGGATAATTAGCACTTCATTTCTCAAATATTATCACTTCTATGTGTTGAAAAACTTCAGACTCCTCTGTAGTTAGTTTGGAATAACCCTACTGTGCCATAGAACATTAGAGCTAATTCCCATCTAACTGTGTCTCAGTGTTGGCCATCCATCCTCTGTATACTACCCTCCCTCCAGTCCTTCCCAGGCTCTGGGACCACTGTTCTATTCTCTACCTCTATTTGTGTCAAATTCTTTAGCTTCCACAAAGGAGGGAGGACATGCAGCCTTTGTCTTTCTGTGTCTAGCTTATTCCACTTAACCTAATGTCCTTGAGTTCCATCCATATTGGCATTTTATTTACTTATAATAATTGTCCTGTTATACTTTATAGTTTAGTTTTTTCATCCACATTCCCTGCTTTTATTCCCTCCTATCTCATCTTACAAAGGATTCTGCCTGAAATGCGATGTAATGTTATCTAAGTGTCACTACCTGAAACTTCAGTACTGACTTCATCCCTGGTCCCTTCTAACCCCGTCCCTTGGGTTGTAGGTAGAACTGAGCAGACTCCACAACAGAATGGCATGTGTATGCATCACCAGGTCATACAGCGGAGATGCTGCCACTATTCACACCTTTCCTCCAAATATATTCAGCACTGCATAGACAAGAGAGAAGTGAAGGCACTCAATTAAGTGCATTAGGTGTCTGGCAGTATTGCAGCTCTGTGGATTAGTGCCTGCCACTGAAACACTCAGGCCTTCATCTTCCTCATTGGTGAGAAAAGAACCACGATGTTTAACCATTTAGTTACTGGGAGGACTTGATTAACATGCTGCTGGGAAATTTTTGCATCCAGTGTTATTAATAGACTATACCCTGCCATTAAAACAACTAAGACTCCATGTCTAGAGCAGCAAAATGGCTTGTGTTTGTGGGCTCTGTGTGTGTGTGTGAGAGAGAGAGGGAGAGAGAAAAGGAAAGGAAACTTGTATGTATAGAAAATGTTTTAGGATTAGTGTATTAACGTGTTTATGTTACATTGAAATGTTTAACTTTGGTTACAGAATACTATGATTACATAATGTCTGATAAAAAGGGAAAAATAAAGTACCAACTTATGGCAATAATTACATAATTGTATTTTAAAAGACTTGTAAGTAATGAGGAGTTAGAACTCTGAATAGATATTTTAATTCATTAAATTGCTATTTTCAGGTTCCTTTTGCCTACATAACCATTGCTGAATACAATGCTTAAATCTTAGGAAACACCTGAATTTCATTTCATTCATTGAAAACAAATAAATTCAGAACTATTGTGTAATCAAGTGTTTACAGAAAACATTGCTGCAGTGTTTTGCTTAATAGTGAGCACAGACAGCACAAATAGTAAAGGTCTCCATGAAAAGCATATGAATTCAATTTTATCAGAAGCACTCAAAGGTCTTGCATTTAAAACCCTCAAATGCAGCTAAGCCATTGCTCCACACACTCACTTGTAGCAGCTTTCTTGTTAAATTAGGAAAAGCAATATGATTATGAAGCTATTGATGAAGGTTAGGAATAGTCCTGGCACAATTGTCTGGCCCCTTTCCTGGTGGCTTTTTTGGAAAGAAATGCCTTTTGCCTCCCACATGTTTGTTGTCCAATCAACCACAAGGCATCTGGTACAGCAGATGGGCTCTGCCGCCTACCTGGAATAGTCTTTAGCAAGTGCAATCAGTGCCTTCCCCACTTAAGCATAAATTTAGTTATGTGCTCTACTTTCAAAGCCCTCATTCCAGGAAATATTTATTGATTCTGAGATATGCTCCAGGGTGTGGAGACTGCCAAAGCGAACACAGATACAAATCCCTACCTCAAGAACTTTGCTCAACTTTATATCCAAGTCTTGTTTCTGACATTTCCCAGACAAGTTACCCATGGTATGGTAAAAACTGGTCCACTTTATATATAGCACCTTTTGGATATAGTGTATCTTCTTTATGTTCTATGCCTTTCTTTATGTACTTGTACATTTTATTAGATATTCCAGTTTTCATGCCTTGTAGTGTCTTTAGAATTTATTCCATTTCCTTGAATTATTGTGGATTGGCACTAGAAATCGGGATTTGGTAGTTATTGCAAACAAACTGAGGAAGCTTTTTCAACACACACATGCCCGAGGTTCAGGTGATGCTCTGGTGCTGTTTTCTGTCCAGATTTGTCCACATTAGTGACACAGATTACTTAAGCACTGAATCTCAAATAATATCTGGGTTGTGAGACTATATCCTTTTCTTAAACACTGAGAATCAAATTTTCACGAGTGACTTTGGTAGTAATTTTGCTTTACATTTGTTTTCTGTTTGTTTTGACATTGAGGGGTAGGAGGTGGGATGGAGGTGATATCTGATTGCTTACTAATAATTCTCAAAATTAATAAACTTGTGGGCTCTTGCCACTTATTCAGATAATTCTGAATACTGGCTCAAATAGACCACACAACATGATAAGTTCAGTGAGAGAAATGTGCAGGAGAGTGAGGGCTTTATTTAGGGACTGAAGAGAGTCTAGAAGCTAAGTTGGGTCCATACCAAGCAGAGAGCAGGCAGGCCAGGAGCCAGGCACATAGAGCAAGCATATGGTTACGAGCAACCACAGGCAGGCAAACATGGCAGCAAAGCGAAGGTAGAGAGAGTGATTTTGGGGTGCTCCTCACTTTTTATATGCTTTCCAAAGGGGAGTGGTTACATAGTCTCTGATGGGCAGGTGGGCATTCAGGTGAGATCAGGTAGGGGCATGAGATCACACAGGGGCATGGTTGAGGGCGTGGTTTCCAGCTTACAAATCTAATAGATTTTATCCTATCTGCCTGCCTACATCAGGGGGAGGATACTATGTATGAAAGCATAGCAAAATAAAATGATTTTACTCTTAAGCTGGGAAATGCAAGTGGTAGAGGCTGACAAGGTACATTCAATAGATACGAAACATCTTTACAGCTGGCAGTTTGTGATGCATGGATATATATGTTCTCTCTGTGCTCCAAACAGAGACTTAGAGTTGTATAGTTAGTGCCTTCAGGTTCTACTTCAGCTACAACCCCAGCAGAAATTCAACCCTTCCCAGGGTAGCTTACATGTAGCTTACACACGAGGCAGGGTATGCTGGCCTTGGTCTGTCTGCCAAAGAAGGATGCTGTGATAAGCACGCTCACATTAGAGCTCCCCATCAAGGTAGCTGGGGCTCCTTGAGCCTGCATAGCTCATTAACTTTTTTTCTCTGCAGTCCTGCTTCCTCTGGTTCCCTTCACAGAAGCTGGTTTCGAAGAAGCATTTCTCAACTTATTTCAAAGAACCTAACTTGTGATAAATGCAGCAAACAGGAGTGTAGAGAGAAAAATGAAGATATGAAGATCTCACCTCACAGTGTGAAACTGATATTGGAGATGACCCCTAAAATATATGTGAAAATGTGGCCCCTTAAAGTTCCCCAGAAGTGCCATCTGGGGTGCCACATATGCTATCAAAATTTGGGGTGCCATATGATATCACCATATGCTTATTAATAAACCCCCAATATTAATAAGCCTGAGAGGGTTCTTGCCTAATATTTAGAGAAGAATTCTAAATACCGGTATCAATAAACGAGGCAGCATGTACATTTTAGGCTTTTATTTAGTGAGAAAGATGCATAGGAGAGTGAGAGCTTTATTTAAGAGAGGTAAATCTGGGTTCATACCAAGCACCAGGAACCAGCCCTGTGGAGGAGCATCTAGGCCAGGAAGCCTAGGGCAGGTGACCCAAAGGCCACGTGCCTTGGAGGTGCAGGGCTACAGCAAGCCCTCTCCTTGCAAGAGGCCAGGAAACAAAAGAGAAAGGTGGGACAAACTGTGTCCCAGGCTTTTAACCCACTTCCAAAGGGGAGTGGTTAATTAACCTGATTGGCTGGTGGGCACCCAGGTGTTGCCAGGTAGGGGAATGCGGTCACACAGGGGTGTGGCGAAGGCGTGGTCTTCCAGCTCACAAACCTAATCAGTTTTAGCCTGTATGCCCGCCTACTTCAAAACCAACTTTCTTTCAGGCACTAGTGTTGTGAGATAGTTGGCTAAAGATAAAGTAAGTGTGTGTCCAAGAGCTATGAAGCAACACACAATTAAAATGCAATAAGTCATACACATTTGGCTTCTTCAAACCTTATAAACTACATTTCTGCTATTAAAATTAAAAAGATAAACTAAAGATTTGGTGGATTCTCGTTTCTCTGCTTAAATCTGATTAAAGCCAGCAACTGTTTTTCTCTCAGGTGAGTTAAGAAACTTTATATAAAATAATAGGCAGTCAAGGTGGTCCCCTGGTAGAAATTTGGAATTGGGAGGTGCTTCCCCCACCCCCTGCAAAAAGTTATCTTTAGCAAGATCAAAGTGTCTGCCCTCCTTCCTTAGGAATCTCCTAATTTACAAGTTTAACATGAGAATAGCAAGGGAGTAGTGATTCCTCCTGAGCCCAGAGTTCATTGTGAAGACAAGTCACCTCCTCCACCCTTCTGGTTGGCTTTTTGTTTTATCATAAGTCAGACAGGATAAAGAATTGTAAATCAGGTCTTTTGTTGGGTTTCCCCCCTACTCCATTGATTAACAAAGTGGTCCCCAGGATCGCTCTTAAAAACCTCATTACAGCCAGCCTTTAGGGTCTTCCTCTCTTGGAACCCCCTGTTTGCCACTCTGGCAGGAGGTGCTAACTTGAATACACCCTACTTTACTTTCAATGCCTGGTCCATTGTAAAATCAGAATCAAAATGGAGTGAGTGTGGCTAAAAGCTAATTGTGGATCTCTTGCTTCTGTACATATTAGCTTTGCTCCCTAAGGCTAAGGGTGTATCTTGTGAAACTATGTGGGCCCAAATTCCCAGGAACTAGGTTGGCCAAAATCTGTCCTTCATTGTTATCTTACCACCATATCTTGGATCTGTTACTGGGTTTGTTATTGTTAACCGTTCTCTTACAACCATATTCTGGTTTTCCTCTTTATTGTTCGCTGCATACCAGGGGTCTGGTTCAAAATTGTGAGTGCTAGTGGACAGAACACTATAAAAAGCTATGTGACCCACTGTTGGGGGCTGCACTCTGGTAAGGAGTGTTGGTCCTGATGGGTGGCCGATCCCGATCCCTTACCTTGCCTCTCATTTGCCTCTCTTTTCAAGAAAATTCATGTTTGACTGTCAATGGTTTTTGTAATACTCTATTTTAGGTGACGAGTGGATGCAACACCATGTGTGTTAGGAAAATGGCACAGACTTATCTATGGTGCAATCTAAACCCTGACACCATCCTGGGCTCTAGCCCCGCCACCACTGCTGGAAGCCAGGTGGCCATGTGGCCCAACTGAAGTAGGCAGGCATACAGGTTAAAATTGATTAGATTTGTGAACTGGAAGACCACGCCTTCGCCATGCCCCTGTGACTTCATGCCCTACCTGATACCTTCACCACACCCCTGTGTGACCTCATCTCCCTACCTGGCCATACCTGGGTGCCCACTGGCTAATCAGGTTAATTAACCACTCCCCTTGGGAAGTGGGTTAAAAGCCTGGGACACGGTGTGTCCCACCCTTCTCTTCTTCCCTGGCCTCTTGGCAGGAGGCGGCTTGCTGTAGCCCTCACCTCCAAGGCTCGTGGCCTTTGGGCCACGCACCCTAGGCTTCCTGGCCTATATGCTCCTCACGTGGCTGGCTCCTGGTGCTCGGTATGAACCCATATTTACCTCACTCTCGGCCTCTGCATTGCTGCTGGTGATAAGCGGTGGATAGCAGCTCCAGGCGCTTGCTGCACGTGGCTTTGGCCTGCTCTCTGAGTGGTATGGACGCTACCCTAGGTTCCAGACTTTCCCCTCTCTCCTACCTGAACTGAAGCCTTCCCTTTCCTAGATACCTTTCACACTGAATAAAAGCCTAAATTGTACCATGCTGCCTCATTATCTGTGCCGGTATTTAAAATTCTTCTCTAAATATTAGGCAAGAGCCCTCTCGGGCTTATTAATATCGGGGATTTATTAATAAGCTCATGGTGAAATCGTATGGCACCCCAAACTCCAGTAGCACATGTGGCACCCCAGATAGCACTCTGAGGAACTTTAAAGGGCCACATTTCAATGTAGATTTTAGGGGGTCGTGTCCGATTTCACAACCACCGGTGTCAAGCTCCACCCCCATCCTCATGGGATTCACTGCTCCTATTTCGCTGCCCACCCTCTGGCAAACTTTTAAAAGGACCTGTTCCTGAACACGGGGCTACCTCTCTTGGCTCTCTCTCGCCAGTTCTCTCATCTCGCTCTCTCTTGCTCATTTTCTCTTCTCTCTGCTCTCTTCCCTCTTGTCTTCCCTCTCTCCCTCCTCTCTTTTTCCTTCTTCGCCCCTTCCCTCTGGTCTGCTGGGTTTTCCCCAATAAATCCTTTCCCTCACTCTGGTCTTGGGTGTGTTTTGTGATGATCTTACAATGTGGTCATTTTTCTTTCATGTGAGACAAAGAACATAGAGGTCCTCTGCTGCCATTTCACCTGAGACACTTTCTGTCTGTCTTTCCCTCTCTCTGTCTGTAACTCTACCTCTCAAATAAATAAACAATTTTTTTTAAAAAAGAAAAACAGAAAGAAGGAAAGAAAGAAAACAAAGTACTCCCTAAACATCCACACCTACCCACCAATCCCACTGTCTTTCCCTCTGCTCCAGATGAAGAGTTGCTGTTTTTCTCCACAGCTTACTCACTGGGGTCCTCTTTCTTTCCACATTGCCTGAGACTCTATTCAATCCAGTGGCTTTTCTTTTCTCCTTCCTCTTCAACAGTCATCTCGTCATTTCTAAATATGTTCAAGTCTTTCCCTGCACAATTAAGTGCTCATATGCCCACATATTCAGACACAACAAAAATAAGCTGATTTGAATTTTTTGCCAATTTTTTTTTCCTTTTCCAGACCTTAGAAGCATATATGGAAATAAACCATGCTTTAAAAAACATACATATTTCTACATTTCAAAGTAATAAAACAACATTTTCAAATAAAAACAAGCACATTCAAAACTACAAAATAACATTTTTAGTAAAATTCAGACAGAATTTAGGTACAATTAAATAAGTACCATCTGCTAAATCTTCAAACTTATGTATTTATTTTTACTTATTTAAAAGGTAGAGCAATGGGGTGGGGGGAGAGAGAGAGAGAGATGTCCTCCAACTGCTAGTGCACTCCCCAGTGCCTTATCAGTCGGGGATTGGGCAAGGCTAAAGCAAGTAACCAGGAACCCCATGTAGGTATCCCACATGTGAGGCAAGGATCCATGTAATTTAGCCATCATCAGCTGCCTCCCAGGGTGCACATTAGTATGAACTGGAATGCAAGCAGAGAAAAATCCCACACTCTGATATGGGTGTGGGAAGCCTAAGCAGCAGCTTAACCTACTATAGCACAATGTCCAGCTCTATTTTCTAAATAATTTAATTTATTCTAGCTCCTCACTTTCTATTTTATATTTTTAATTTTCCTATTCATAACACTGTAGGACATGTACACATACATTCTTTACTAATAGTAGAAATTTGTTTACTATTGGCTTAAAGAAAAATAAGTTTCATAGATCTTTTTGCAATATATGAGTGCATATAAGAATCTCCATTTAAAATGAGGAAATAAAATATGTACATTTATTTGCAGTACAAAGTTATTTTTACACAATCTAAAGTAATTACATGCACAATGTTTACTGTAAAAGATGTACTAGCAATTTTCTTAATATAAAAGTTGTTGAGTCAAAACTATGCAAACATAACAATTGGGATTGAAGGACATACAAGGTCTGTTATTTCTTATAACTGCTTGTGAATCCAGAATTATCTCAGAATAAAAAGCTAATGAGTCAAAAGGTTTCAGGTTGAGTTTTTTAATCTTATGGGCATTGTGACTAATGTTATCACATACTATCCATAAGGTGAGAGTTGCAAGATAGAATTAATTTTCATCCAAGTTGCTTATGAATAATTTAAAATATATTCAAAGCTCACAATTCATTTTAATGGACATGTATTATAATATAACATGGGCAGTGCCTTGACTCACTAGGATAATCCTCTGCCTGTGGCACCAGCACCCCATGTTCTAGTCCTGGCTGGGGCACTGGATTTTGTCCCAGTTGCTCCTCTTCCAGTCCAGCTCTCTGCTGTGGCCTGGGAAGGCAGTGGAGGATGGCCCAAGTGCTTGGGCCCTTCCCCTGCATAAGAGACCAGGAGAAGCACTTGGCTCCTGGCTTCGGATTGGTGCAGCATGCCGGTCATGGCGGCCATTTGAGGGGGTGAACCAATGGAAGGAAGACCTTTCTCTCTGTCTCTCTCTCTCACTGTCTAACTATCTGTCAAAAATAAAAATAATAATAATGATAATATAATCATGGATCAATATGAAAAATTATTCTAAAACTTGAGTATACAGAGTCAAAAGTACAAAATATCCCTTATCATGTGTTACCCATAATTCTAATCCTTTTCTCAAAAAAAATCATGCAATTTCCCCCATAGAATCTTTAAAATAATATTAACATTTTATGAATGACAGCCTAGTGGGCAAATCATTACATAGTTGGTGTTTTTATTTTATTTTTCATATTTCTAAAGGCATTAGGTACTGTTTGTATGCTCTTAGGCTGCTCATTATCACTCTTCTGTGAATTGCCTGGTTAATTCCTTCACTTCCTATTCGGTTAACTCCATTGTGGCAGCTCTTGTTTATCAGATATATTAATTAATTACCTGCATGTTCAAATATTTAATCTTACTTTTTTCCTGTAAATTTTCAAAATAATATCCAGAGATGAGTTAGGAATTTTTGTTTCCTTATAGATTTTATTGCTTGAAAAAACAATGTTAGCCGGCGCCGCGGTTCACTAGGCTAATCCTCCGCCTTGCGGCGCCGGCACACCGGGTTCTAGTCCCGGTCGGGGCGCCGGATTCTGTCCCGGTTGCCCCTCTTCCAGGCCAGCTCTCTGCTGTGGCCAGGGAGTGCAGAGGAGGATGGCCCAGGTGCTTGGGCCCTGCACCCCATGGGAGACCAGGAAAAGCACCTGGCTCCTGGCTCCTGCCATCGGATCAGTGCGGTGCGACGGCCGCAGCGCGCCGGCTGCGGCGGCCATTGGAGGGTGAACCAACGGCAAAGGAAGACCTTTCTCTCTGTCTCTCTCTCTCTCACTGTCCACTCTGCCTGTCAAAAAATAAAAATAAAAATAAAAATAAAAATAAAAGAAAAAGAAAAAACAATGCTAATCATTACTACATTTTTCTAATACAGATTTTAGTATCTAAATGTGTATGGAGAAGATGTTTCAGGAAGAAATTTTATTATATTTAACATACAACTTTTAATTTATCAAGAAAAGGGAGATGGAATGTATATTCTGTGAACCATCAGGTTAATATAAACACAGTATAATTTTTAGCTGCTGAAATTAAACCATTAAAGCAACACTTGCTACATTTCAAACCTCACTGTATGATAGTCTAGTTGAAGAATCTCAGATTTAAGTGGTTTTTATTGTTATAGCATAGAGTTGAAAGATGGAAGCAGAAATACACCTACCATTTATTTAGGCAATTTCTGAGAGGACTTCAAAAAAATTTGTGGAAAAGTGGAAGTAAATTTTTAAATTCACTCTTAGTTATTTTCAGACATTTTCTCCATGACCTTTTTGAAGATAATTTGTATTTTCTTTTGAGATGAACAAATACATATGGCCACATTACATCTCAGGGTCAAACTACCTTCTATCCTGGACTCTACCCAACATATTCTGGGTGCAATTTCCTTGTGCATTCCCAAGATTTAAAAAAGAATAGTTTCAAGATGCTTCTTTACTAACCTAAAGAATTGTATCAGCATTTTTCCTAAGCATTTCACACATACCCATATAGAAACCTAATGTTTCACTGTTCTCAGTAATAATATAGTTCTTCCATGTTTTGAAATCCTTATACAAAACATGAAAGCTTGTGTAGGGTCTTAGTTCACCCGAATGAGGATGGACTGGGTCCGAAGAAAGGTAAGTGCACCGCTCGCCAGTTCCCCAGCCTCGCGATCCCAGAGACAGTCAGATGCAGCAGGGAGTCAAGTCAAGCAAGCAAGAACTCGGTTTATTGCATGTGTAGCAAAGCCTTTTAAAGCACAAGACTGCAGGATTACTGGGGCAGGGCATAAAGACCAACCAATTACTTAAAAGGTCATTTTACAGGGTGACTTTTTACAGGACCAGCCATATGTCTGTACACTCATCAGTTGTCACCTCCCCTGATGCTGCGCAGCCAATCAGCTTTGGTGGTAAATAACTTTCGGTACCGCCCACCTTACTTCCTTTGGGTGCCATCTTTGAATTGCCACGTGTGCCTAATTTCCCTGCAGGCACCATCTTTGAATTGCCTCCTATGCCTAATTTCCCCACAAGCTTGATTTTTTTTTCTTATTTGTCTTTATTTCCAGGAGTATAATGAAACCGCTTTCAACACTGTTGAAAAAATATTGACTTCTATCTGGATTGTTTTATGGCTGCTAATTTCTTGTGCATGGTGTTTTTTATAATTTTCTATCAGTGAAAACTATTGAAAAGCACATAAAGACCCATGAATCAATACCAGATACTTAGCGTAACCCCTCTTCTTGGGTTGCATCTAATTAAGCTCAACATTTTCTTTCCTTCTCTTCCAGAGAATTCGATCAGATGTGGTGTACTTCAACATGATTTCTGTCAATATCACCTTGTCCTTTAGAAAATGGGCAGTGAACGACGGCACAAGGTCACAAAACAAATATCTCCAAGACCTCAACTCCTTCCCAGAGCTCCACTGAATACTGAATACTGATTAAGGAGTCCAATTTGCTAGAGATACAGAAAAATAAGAGGAATAATAAGAAACTGAAGAGATAGCTTCCTTGACAGAGAAAACAAAAGTATTGACAAGGAATTTCATAGGCTCTTATTGTGAGTTATTTTGACATTTAAAATACAAATATAATTCTTGAGACATGTGTAATTGTGGTTATTGATTTTTGCATGCTTAACCATTAATTGATATTTTATTCCTCTTGTCCTGTAACTGAATTAACCTTTCTTTAAAACACTATAAATTCTCTCCATGGTGGAGAACAAGGCTTTCCTTAATGCCGTAGCACAGGCTCATTGTTATCTTTTCAGAATTTGTTATTCATCTAAAGATAGTGGCAGAGAATTATGTAGATGTTCTGAAATTTTGTCTTCCAGATATGTTTCCCTAAACAGAATGTGAGTTCCTTTTGTACAATTCTGTGTGTTAATTTGCTTCATGTTTAGAGAATATGGTCAATAATACTACCTTTTTCCTAAGGACAGTTCTAAGCAAACAGGAGCAGACCAGTAAATAGATGTAGATGACAGAGAGAGAGAGAGAGAGAGAGAGAGAGAGAGAGAGAAAGAGAGAGAGAGAGAGAGAGAGAGACAAGAAAGACAGATGGATGGGTAGGTAGGTGGAAGGATGGATGAATAGATACTTTTAGATAGATAATAGATAGACAGATGGATACATAGATACAGAGCTTAACATATGAAGAAGGAAAATGATACTCATATTCAAGAGTAAAAATTATTTATATAAGTATTACTACCCTACACCACGAATGTGACTTTCAACAAAAATTTATGAGGTGTGCACAAAGGCAAGAAATCAATAGATTATGAATAAACAAAAATTATTAGAAGCTATTTATGGCATCGCAGAAACATGAATTAGTCACAGGAAATTTATGATAACTACAGCTAATATGTTTAAGTTTTTCATGGAAAAAGTTATGCAGCCTAGATGATCAACAGATAATTTCAAGAAAGAGACACAATCAGAAGAAGTTAATGAAAATTCTGTAAATAAAAACTCATTAACATAAGTAAAGAAAACCAGTGCAAAAATAAACTCCCCAAAATTGAAATTAAAATAGAGAAAACAGTGCAAAGAAAAACAGCACATCTTGGGAGCCAGCACTATGGTGCAGTAGGTTAATCCTCGGCCTGCATTGCCAACATCCCATGTGGGTGCTGGTTCGAATCTTGGCTACTCCATTTCCCATGTAACTCTCAGCTATGGCCTGGGAAAGCAGTGGAAGATGGCCCAAACCTTGGGCCACTGTACTCGCATGGGAGACCCAGAAGAAGCTCCTGGCTTGTGGCTTTGGATTGGTCCAGCTTCAGCCATCGCAGCCATCTGGGAAATGAACCAGAGGATGGAAGATCTTTCTCTTTGTCTCTCCCTCTCACTATCTATAACCCTACCTCTCAAGTAAATAAATAAATCTTAAAAAAAAAAAAAAAGGCAAACAGCACATTCAAGGACTATGGTCAATATAAAATGTTAGAACAAGATAATAATTGTAAATGCATTTAAAAACAAGGGAAAAGTAGAAAAAGAAATAATGGCCAAGATAAAAAAAATAGTTTTTCAAAATTAGTGACAGAAAACAAAATACAAATTCCAGATAATCAGAGAACACCAAGCAAAATAAAATTAATAACTACTTCTGCTCATTGAATAATCATCAACAGTACATAAAACAGTACTTAGATTGCTCTAGCTGAATGGGAGCCCACATGCTTGAACCGTGACGTAGATGCCATCTTTCCCACCTTGAACACTTTATTCATGTACTTATGGTAAGTGATGTAATTTTGTAGAAGGAAAAACTTACATTCACTTTGCAGCCCTAGATAAGGAAATCTGGACTTAACTTATTTTAAGCTTCAGTCCTTATCTAGTGTATAGTTATATTTGTCAGTTTTTTTCGTAATTTTTTAAGTTTTGGTAAGAATACTGATATTGGGCCTTTTCCCTTTGTTCCATTTAGAAACTTTAAACCTGACTATTGAATGTTTTTGTTTTTCAACAGATCAGATATTAAAGATAACCATGGTCTATCAGCAAGAAGCTAACAGCTAACCCATAGTTTATAAGTATATTTGATCCACTAATCATGTTTCAAGTGAATATTGATGAATCTTGAGCAAAATTGTGAATATGAATTTACATAGTGGCATGTGAGACTAATGTTGAAACACTATTAGAAGCCTATAAAATGGAATATTATTTTATTTTGGGACCCTTGCTTATGTATCACTGATTAAGAAGTCCAATTTGCTAGAGATACAGAAAAATAAGAGGAATAATAAGAAACTGAAGAGATAGCTTCATTGACAGAGAAAACAAAAGTATTGAAATTTAATATATATGGAAATGAATAGTGGTCACCATTGTATACCTTGTTGAAATACAATTATTATGGATCATTGAGGAAAAAAGGGAATATGGTAGGAGGTAACACAGGAATTTACATAATTAACATAAATGTCATTCTTACTTCCGATTTTTTTCTTTTCTTTTTTAACTTTTATTTAATGAATATCAATTTCCAAAGTACGGCTTATGGATTACAATGGCTTCCCCCCCATAACGTCCCTCCAACCCGCAACCCTCCCCTTTCCCATTCCCTCTCCCCTTCCATTCACATCAAGATTCATTTTCAATTCCCTTTATATACAGAAGATCAGTTTAGCATACATTAAGTAAAGATTTCAACAGTTTGCTACCACACAGAAACATAAAGTGAAAAATAATAGATGATTTTTTAAATGATGATGAAATCAGATCAGACCTATTGTCATGTTTAATCCCAGTGAGAGTCAAGTTGGGAATTGCTCATTTCTTCTTTTTTTTTTTAACAGAAGATCAGTTTAGTATACATTAAGTAAAGATTTCAACAGTTTGCACCCCATAGAAACACAAAGTGAATATACTGTTTGAGTACTCGTTATAGCATTAAGCCTCAATGTACAGCACATTAAGGAGAGAGATCCTACATGAGGAGTAAGTGCACAGTGACTCCTGTTGTTGACTTTACAAATTGACACTCCTGTTTATGGCATCAGTAATCTCCCTATGCACCAGTCATGAGTTTCCAAGGCTATGGAAGCCCCTTGAGTTCTCCGACTCTTATCTTGTTTAGACAAGGTCATAGTCAAAGTGGAGGTTCTCTCCTCCCTTCAGAGAAAGGTACCTCCTTCTTTGAAGACCTGTTCTTTCCACTGGGATCTCACTCACAGAGATCTTTCATTTAGGTGTTTTTTTTTTTTTTTTTTGCCAGAGTGTCTTGGCTTTCCATGCCTGAAATACTCTCATGGGCTTTTCAGCCAGATCCGAATGCCTTTAGGGCTGATTCTGAGGCCAGAGTGCTATTTAGGACATCCCCCATTCTATGAGTCTGCTGAGTATCTCGCTTCCCATGTTGGATCACTCTCCCCTTTATTTATTCTATCGGTTAGTATTAGCAGGTACTAGACTTGTTTATGTGCTCCCTTTGACTCTTAGTCCTTTCATTATGATCAATTGTGAACTGAAATTGATCACTTGGAATAGTGAGATGGCATTGGTACATGCCACCTTGATGGGATTAAATTGGAATCCCCTGGTATGTTTTTAACTCTACCATTTGGGGCAAGTCAGCTTGAGCATGTCCCAAATTGTACATCTCTTCCCTCTCTTATTCCCACTCTTATGTTTAACAGGGATCACATTTCAGTTAAATTTCAACACTTAAGAATAACTGTGTATTAATTACAGAATTAAACCAGTCATATTAAGTAGAACAGACAAAAAAAAAACTACTAAGAGGGATAATGTATTAAGTTGTTCATTAACAGTCAGGGCTATGCTGATCAAGTCACCGTTTCTCATAGTGTCCATTTCACTTCAACAGGTTTCCTTTTTGGTGTTCAGTCAGTTATCACCAATCAGGGAGAACATATGGTATTTGTCCCTTTGGGACTGGCTTATTTCACTCAGCATGATGTGTTCCAGATTCCTCCATTTTGTTGCAAATGACTGGATTTCGTTGTTTCTTACTGCGGTATAGTATTCTGAAGAGTACATATCCCATAATTTCTTTATCCAGTCTACCGTTGATGGGCATTTAGGTTGGTTCCAGGTCTTGGCTATTGTGAATTGTGCTGCAATAAACATTAGGGTGCAGACTGCTTTTTTGTTTGCCAATTTAAATTCCTTTGGGTAAATTCCAAGGAGTGGGATGGCTGGGTCGAACGGTAGGGTTATCTTCAGGTTTCTGAGGGATCTCCAGACTGACTTCCATAGTGGCTTGACCAGTTTGCATTCCCACCAACAGTGGGTTAGTGTCCCTTTTTCCCCACATCCTCGCCAGCATCTGTTGTTGGTAGATTTCTGTATGTGAGCCATTCTAACCCGGGTGAGGTGAAACCTGATTGTGGTTTTGATTTGCATTTACTCTGTCAAGTGCTATAGGACTGGACAATAGACTACAGCATATTTTCTAGGGAGGAAAATCTACACAGAAGTGTAACACAATGACAATATATTTAAACATCACTGTTTAAAACCCCAGGGAAATGACGGGCTTGTTCATTCATTTTCTTCACCTTTTCACTCCGAAGTTACTGGTCCCTGACTCATTCGTATCTTCAAATGAAATAATCCCACAGGTCTGTATAAACCCAACCTACTTCATATGATGAGTAGACTAAAGGATTATCACTGGCCACATATACTGCTTCTGGATATATGGATCAGGCCTCTTCCTGAACCTGATGGTTCCACCTAGTAGATCCAGTGCAAGGGAAAAATAGTAACAAGAAAACAAGTAGAAGAGATTCCTCATAGGACAGGTATCAGTGGAAGAAAAATGCCAATAAAAAAGTTAATGTCACTTTGGTAATTCAGGAGCGGTTGCTCATTTCCTGTCCCAGGTTAATTCCGCACATTTAGTCTATTCCCACTAATCCCACAATTATTTCAACAAACAGGGGCTATCAGGAAAAACAACTTCATTATATATGCTTATAGCATGGAAAGCATAGTGTGAAACCAAACCTTGGACCTAAACTAACTCTGGAAACACAAAAGTTAGTGTTTTTTTTACAATTATCAGATTTGGCTTGAATAAAATTGTTCTCCTGATTTAAAAAAAAAAAAAGGTAATTTCCAAAAGGTACCATTTAATGTGTTAGCAATTAAAACTGAATTCCAATGAGGAGAATTCTAAGTCTTAACATTTGTGGGCTACCAGGGTTTGTGTTTGTGTGTGAGTGGGTGTGTGGGAAGGGTGGGTGTGTGTTGTTCAAGTGAGCAAGTTCTTTTAAATGTGCTTATAAATGGAAAGCTATGAAAGAATTGGGTTCTAGCTTGAAATAAAATGAATTTATATAAGTTTATAAGAGTAAACTAATAAAATGTAGTTTTGAAAAAAAGTTTTGTTGTTTAATAATATCAGAAAAAATGCCAAATTCCTGATATTATTTAGAGTTGTGGAAAGCCTTTCAGAGGAGATGCTTTGAAATGAGGGTCACAGTTCTATCTTCTCCAGCTGAATGCAACAGAAGGAGGAAAAATATGAGTTAGATGCATCATTTTCAAGCCACACCAAAATTATTCTCCTTTCAAAACTAATAAAGTGGAAAAATAATAATGTTTGTTAGGCAAGCAAGGATAGATCACTTCCTTATTTAATATAGACTCTACTATAGCTTCTGAGTTTATTAAAATAAGCACAAAAAGGTAAGGATTCTTTACCCTAAACAGTCTGGAAAAGAAGTTATTGAGAACTAATGTTGGAGAACAACAACAACAACAACAAAAAAAAAACAACAAAAAAAAGAATTTCTGCCTATGAAAAAAAAGATACTGCTTTTGTAAAACAAAGATCGTGAGATTTAACAGATAGCAAATTAACAGCAATTTAGGAAACAGATATTTAAAAAATGTGAAGAAACCTAGAAGATTTGTTAAAATATGGAAAATTTCAATTGAAGAAATTTAAATAAACTGAAATCTCAAGGGAAAATCTGTATTTATTTCACAACAAAGTATACAATTGGAATCAATGCCAGAAAACACAAAACAAGTGACCCCCAGGAACACTGAATGACAACTGAGCAAGTTCAATCCCAAAGGAAAGTAGTGGGCAAAGTATATTTGAAGAAGTAATTATCTAAAATAAGAAACCCAATAAGCTCTTCAAACTCTGAAACAGGAAATTTCCCTTGTAAAATTCTATTAGCAATGGATTAAAGTTCTCTACAGTGTACCTTTATAAGTAAAAAGTTGTTTCTTTCATAATCCTTTTCAGTAGAATTATAAAGAAAATCCATCAAACCTGAAATCTGCCAAATGTTAAGGTGCATAAATGTATTGTGCACATTGAAGATTCAATGACTATAGCAAAAAAAGACATTTTTGTCTATTAAATTTGTTATGATGACATTCCATAAACTCAAATGCTAATAAATCACTGCTTCAGTAAACATAGTACCAAGCTGGTAGAATTTTAATTCTGACCCCCAAAATGTAACTAATATGTTTGGTCAGTGAAAAATTTTAAAGAAGTAACCTATCTATTTTGTTATAGTTGGAGTTTTATTTTCACAAGAAAGAATTAAAATCTTTGCTCTTCACATCCATCATGTTTTGAGTGGTATAAGCGTGATACCTTAAAGATGCTAAAAATAAAGTATTGAGTTTTAATTCTTTAATAAATGAATTTTATATTGGATGAGGCTCAGAGCAGAGGTCCTCTAAGAACACATGGGGTAGTACTGCCATGGAATCCAATCTGTGTTTTTGCTTGTGTATTTGTCACAGTTGCAGTTCTCTCTGGAGAGGATCTGCTTTCATGGTTGTGATCCTTGACAGACATCTCTTTTTTGATCTTTATATTGCAATGGGAGACAGCTGCACCTTAAGCATCGTAGTGTTACTATTCCCTGGATTGCTTCATGATCCCTGTCTGACATTTAGACTACCTACTTTCTAGATTTAGATTCCATTTTACTATATGGCATGGGCTTTGTTATCCAGACTGTAGAGCATCTGACCCCAATTGCCACACTCAGCATTTACTAAGCATCACATATAGCATACAGTAGGAAAAACTATTTACAATGGTGACTTTCTTCAAGGAAGCTGATGAAGAAGGCAGGGTAACTATATCCGTAACCTTTTGTATTAGCCCATTTTGCATTATTATAGTGAAAGTTTTGAGCTAGGTTAACTTTAGTAAGAAAAGAGGTTCATCTGACTCACAGTTCTGAAGATCCAAGGGCAAGGCACCAGCATGGGCTTGGCTCTGGTGAGGACTTCATGACGCCATCACAATGGCAGGAGCACCTGCAGGAGGAAGAGATGACATCACAAAACAGGAAGCTCAACAGAGATCTGGGGATAGGACTTGTTCTAACAACAACTCTTCCTCACAGGAGCTCAAGGATCCCATGGGCACCTCCTTAACCCCTTTTAAGGGAAGCGTCTCCAAATCTAAGGACCTCCTACTAGTCCCTGCCTCTTTTTTGTAAGATTTATTTATTTTGTTTGATAGGCAGAGTGATAAGAAAGGGCCTTCATTTGTGGATTCATTCCTGGAATGACACAGTAGCCAGGGCTGCATCAGGCCCAAAGTCGGAGCCTGGAACACCATTAGGGTCTCCCATGTTGGTGGCAGGGACCCAGGCACTTGAGCCATCATTTGCTGCTCTCCCAGGTACATTAGCAGGCACTGTGATGTGGGATACCACCATCTCAAGCGCAGAAATTCACTCCCTGAGCCACAACTTAGACTCCTAGTCCCCATTTCTTAAAGCCTATAAATATCCCATGTTTGCCACATTAAAAACCAAATCTCCAGAAACCCTTAGGTTGCATTCCAACTAGATCCACGCCAAGAACCCACTGTGACTATTAATCAGTCCAAAGCCATTTGACATTCACTGCTGACTTATGCTATGGAACCGATGTGGTTTAGGAGAAAGATGGCTACATCTTGGATTAAAGTGGTTCCAGTGCAGTTGGAGAGAAACTAACATCTGAGAGATATTTAAAGGCTAAAGTTGACAGGACACAGTGAAAGGACAGGAGGTAGAGAGAGTGAGATCAATCGGGGATGATTTCTAGGTTTTGTCCTGGGACCCACTGGGAAAGAAAATTCAAGTGAAGGACTATGATTAGTAGAGAGAATCATATGTTTTATCTTGAACTTATTAAATTATAGGTGTCTATAATTTCCTTGTTGTTATCTTGGACACAAGCTCAGAGGAGAGATCTGGGCAGTTGATTAATGGTCAACCATGGAATGCAAGAACAAGAGTGAGCAGAATATTCCACAAGGGGCCGGCGCCGCGGCTCACTAGGCTAATCCTCCGCCTAGCGGCGCCGGCACACCGGGTTCTAGTCCCGGTCGGGGCGCCGGATTCTGTCCCGGTTGCCCCTCTTCCAGGCCAGCCCTCTGCTGTGGCCAGGGAGTGCAGTGGAGGATGGCCCAGGTGCTTGGGCCCTGCACCCCATGGGAGACCAGGAAAAGCACCTGGCTCCTGGCTCCTGCCATCGGATCAGCGCGGTGCGCCGGCCGCAGCGCGCCAACCGCGGCGGCCATTGGAGGGTGAACCAACGGCAAAGGAAGACCTTTCTCTCTCTCTCTCTCTCTCACTGTCCACTCTGCCTGTCAAAAAAAAAAAAAAAAAAAAAAAAAAAAAAAGAATATTCCACAAGGAATCAGTAGAGAGAAGGTATCAGCGCTGCGGGAAATATATCTCTTCCTATTCCATTCCCATGGAATGAGGGACTCAGAAGCAGCAACCAGAAAGCCCAGAGAAAAATACCAAGAAAAAGTGCAATCACACAAGCAAAGCACAGGGTTTCAGAAATAAACAAGATGAAGATTGAAAATACCAATGAGATTAATCAATAAGGAATTACTGTTTTGCTATTTACTGCACTGATGAGTGTGTGCCAAGGAAAGCAATTTATCCTGTGATTTTTCTAAAAATGTATTTAGAAGTTGGAGTGTGAGTGGAAAACAAAAGTTAATTCCATTGATGGAGGGAGATGTGGTTTTAAAGGAAGGAATACTTTAAGTCATATTTAAAACCATTGAATTAATCCATATAAAAATAGTGAGTGTAGTGAAGAAAGAAGGGATTAACCGATATGTAATGTTCAAGAAAAAAAATGATAGAAACAAGATTTAAGGAACAATACTTTTGTGTGTTAAATAAGGGAGGCATACCTCACTGAATGGAATCAATCTAGAATGAGGGGTTCATGTTATATATGTTTATATATATTTAAAGAATGGTGATGTTATGAATATGACAGTGAGAAACTGAGAAAGTTATTTATAATATCTTTAAATTTTCTCCATGAGATTCATGGGAAAGAAGGGATCAGCATTGTGGCATAGTGGGTTAAGCCACTGCCTGCAATGCCAGCATCCTATATGGGTGCCAGTTCAAATCTCAGCTGCTCCATTTCTGATGCAGTGCCTTAACAATGCACCTGGGAAAACAACAGAAGATGGCCCAAGTACTTGAGCCCCCCCACTCCCACGTGGGAGACCAGGAGGAGGCTCCTGGCTCCTGGCTTCAGATTGGTACAGCTCCGGCCATTGCAGCCATCTGGGGAGTGGACCAGCGGATAGAAGACCTCTCTCTCTCTCTCTCTCTCTCTCTCTCTCTCTCTGCCTCTCCTCTCTCTGTGTAACTCTGACTTTCCTTTCAAATAAATAAATAAATCTTAAAAAAATGTCATTCAATGTATGGTGCAGCATTCTCAAGGAAGGAAGAGGAAAGAGCACTGTGTGTTCCTCGGAGAATGAAGTAGCTAGTATGAACAGAATTTCCTCTGTGACAGAATCATATTTAGGGATGTTTCTTGAAGTAAGCATGTGAACATACGTACAGTTTCCTAACACTTGTTGTCCTTTCTTCAAAGGATCAACCACATTCACTGCCTGAGGAAGACACAAAAACTCAAGAATTTTTTTGTTCTCCAGGGCATCAAAGTTTTTGATTTTCAGGAGTCCAAAGTTTTGAATATAAAAAATTCAAGAATGTGAAGGACTGAGGGAATACATACTATATTTGATAGAATATTTGTATTATGTAGACATGTTTGGTGGTGTCTTAAAAGAAGCATACGCAAACACTATAAAAATGCATTCTACTTTCACTTATGAAACTAAACTTGTGGCCGGCACTGCCGCTCACTAGGCTAATCCTCCACCTGCAGCGCCGGCACACCGGGTTCTAGTCCCGGTCGGGGTGCCGGATTCTGTCCCGGTTGCCCCTCTTCCAGGCCAGCTCTCTGCTGTGGCGAGGGAGTGCAGTGGAGCATGGCCCAAGTGCTTGGACCCTGCACCCACATGGGAGACCAGGAGGAAGCACCTGGCTCCTGGCTTCGGATTGGTGCAGCGCGCAGGCCACAATGCGCCGGCCGTAGCAGCCATTAGTGGAGTGAACCAACGGAAAGAGGAAGACCTTTCTCTTTGTCTCTCTCTCACTGTCTAACTCTGCCTGTCCAAAAAAATAAAGAAATTAAACTTGTATCCAGTCTGTTATGGCAACTAGGCCAGGGTGAGAATCTTCAGAATCTTCCCATATCATTTCTTGGATCTATGAGTCATTCATACTTTCCAATCTGAGAGGTACAAATACAGTCATCCCTTATGTTAGATGGCAAGATACAGGCAATAGAAGTCTCCCTTAGTAAAGCTATAGCCTTTCCTTCTCTGCTTTCAAGGCAAGTAACTGTGGCTGCTTTTTCTCTCTCACTTCTAGATCTTTGGTGAAAAGTGTGGATAGAAATTTGTGCAAATACTATTAATTTTAAATATTTCCTCCAAGTTTTGAAAAATCAGTTTGCTTGTGGCCTGGCTTCCATAACTGTATTAACAACAATTAGACCTTCCTATGAATAAAAAGATTCACCTGATTCCACTACACAAGTTATGTTTCTTTGGTGTCTTCCAGTCAACTGCTGTAACAAATAATTTAGTTACATATATTTTAATTATGTAATGTAACATATTATAGAAATCATAAATAATACATTATATACTTATTTTGGCAGGAAATTCTGTGTTAGCTGAGATAAAGATTTAGCTGTAGAGAAGCCACAATACCTTACACAGGACAGCTGTCCTGGCTACATAAAATCACGGACAGTCTTCCAAGGAAAGATTTATGTGTTTCTGGATTCTGGGTTTCCATGACTCTCCTAAATCTCTTCCCATGCCTTTTTTTTTGTTTTTAGAGTTTATAACATTTGCTTTATTAGGAATTTCTGCTACATAAGTATATTTTTCCCCCAGAAACCTTTCACCTAAGGAATACAAACTTCTTACATTTCATAAATACAACTTTAGGAACATAGTGATTCTTCCCAACCTACCTGCCCTTGCACTCACACTCCCACCCCTCCTCCTCCTCCCTCTGCTACTCTCATTTTTATATTTTATGAAGATCTATTTTCAATTAACTTTAAACACATATGGTTAACTCTATACTAAGAGTTCAACAAATAGGATAAAAAAAATAAACTATTCCTCGACAGTCAAGACAAGGACTGTTCAAAGTCATCACATATCAAAGTGTCAATTTCACGTCTATTGATTACTTTTTAGGTGCTCTCTTAGTTATCAAAGATCAAGGAGAATATATGGTATTTGTCCTTTTGGGATTGGCTTATTTCACTAAGTATATTTTCAAGTTTCATCCATTATGTTGCATATGACAGGATTTCACTTTCTTTTTACTGTTGTGTAGTATTCCATGGTGTGTATATCCCATAATTTCTTTAGCCAATCTTCAATTGATGGACATTTGGGTTGATTCCATATGTTAGTTATTGTGAATTTTTTATGATTTATTTTTTTTTTTGACAGGCAGAGTTAGACAGTGAGAGGGAGAGACAGAGAGAAAGGTCTTCCTTTTCCATTGGTTCACTCCACAATGGCCGCTGCGGCTGGCACGCTGTGCCAATCCAAAGCCAGGAGCTAGGTGCTTCCTCCTGGTCTCCCATGCAGGTGCAGGGTCCAAGGACTTGGGCCATCCTGCACTGCCTTCCTGGGCCACAGCAGAGAGCTGGATTGGAAGAGGAGCAACCGGGACAGAACCAGCGCCCCAACTGGGACTAGAACCCGGAGTACTGGAGCCTCAGGCAGAGGATTAGCCTAGTGAGCTACAGTGCAGGCAGTGACAGTGAGAGAGGGAGAAACAGTGAGAGCAAAAGATCTTCCATTTGGTAGTTCACTCTCCAAATGGCTGCAATAGCCAGGGCTGGGCCAGGCAAAAGTCAGGAGGCTAGAACTGGATCTTAGTCTCCCACGTGGGTGCAGGGGCCCAAGTGCTTGGGCGATCTTCTGCTGCTTTTCCAAGCACATTAGCAGGGAGTTGGATCAAAAATGGATCAGCCGGAACTAGAGCGGTGCAATTCACAAAATGCCAAACACCTTTCTGTCTCAAGTAAGTTATTGTAGCTCCTTTAGCAACTATAGTTGTATTTACATTTTAATCTGTTCTATCTACAGATAAGATTTATCAATAGATGCAATCATAGAATTGTTACCATTATCTTATAGCACTTACTCCAGGGGAGCACCTACTTCTTTAAACCCTTTCCAAAATCATCCAGACAAACCCTAACCTCTGATGCTGGAGTTTGGCACAGTAGGTTAAGCTGCCAGCTGGGATGCTGGCAATGCATATGGGCACAGTTCAAGTCCTGGCACCTCCAATTCTGATCCAGCTCCCTGCTAATGCACCCAGGAAAGTAGTAGAAGATGGCTGAAGTACTTTGGTCCCTACCATCCCCATAGGATACTCCAGTGGAGTTCCATGCTCCTGAATTTGGCCTGGTCCAGCACCTGTCACAGTGCCCACTTGGGGAGTGAACCAGTGGGTTGAAGGTCTTTCTCTCTCTTCTCTGTAACTCTCTCCTTCAAATAAGTAAATAAATAAAGCTTTTAAAAAGTCTAAACCCTACAGCGTGTTCTGTCTAGCACCCTCTTACTGCATGTTTCACAATTCTCCACAATGTAGGCGTTCTCTCACTACAAAACAAAACAAAACAAAACAAAACAAAAAAAACCTCATTGATTCCACTGTTTATGTATTACTGATGGTATCTGAATGATGGTTTTTATCCCCACTAAAAATAAGAACTGGCTGGGCCAAGTTTTGCAAGCACAGAATGAGAACAAGGGGGTTGCAATAGGAGAAAAAGGCACATTTACATGAAATTAGGGTTAAGGTATGGGTTAAGGCTAAAGACACATTTAAATAGATAGATAGTGTCTCATCAAAGTGGTTAATCTTATGATTATAAAATAAACTGAAAGAAAAAGAAAGGAAAGAGGAGGGAGGGTAGGAGCATGGTTGGAAGGGAGAATATGCTCCTAAATCTATATATATGAAATATATAAAATCTGTTTACCTTATAAAAATTTTAAAAATTATCTAAAAAAGAGGTGAAGAAATTCAGTAGCATTTTGGCAGAAGGCAAGAGATGGGGGACGGAGATATAAGGTGTAACCAGTATAAGGATCTACGGGAAGATTCCAAGAAAATCTCTCAGACTTATACCCCATTTGAGATAGATCTGGATGTGGCAGAATATGAAACAATAAACATTGGCTGTGAAAAAGAGTATATGTTGCCGGCGCCGCGGCTCACTAGGCTAATCCTCCGCCTTGAGGCGCCAGCACACCGGATTCTAGTCCCGGTCAGGGCGCCAGATTCTGTCCCGATTGCCCCTCTTCCAGCCCAGCTCTCTGCTGTGGCCAGGTAGTACAGTGGAGGATGGCCCAAGTACTTTGGCCCTGCACCCCATGGGAGACCAGGATAAGAATCTGGCTCCTGCCATCGGATAAGCGCGGTGCGCTGGCCGCACCACGCCGGCCGCGGTGGCCATTGGAGGGTGAACCAACGGCAAAAGGAAGACCTTTCTCTCTGTCTCTCTCTCTCACTGTCCACTCTGCCTGTCAAAAAAAAAAAAAAAAGAGTCTATGTCTTCTTATCGACTTTAAAGAAACTAGAAGCAATAAAAAAAGAAAGAAAAATGGAACGATAGAATAGCACAGTATCAACGTGCCGTCCTTATTCTTCTCTGATGGACTGAAAGTTTGGCATGGGTGGGGTGGGTGATTTATTACATATAAATATTACTACTTTATTTCTTACTCAAAATTGCAATAAAAGTAAGTTACAGAAAACTTCATTATTTTTCAAGAATATATAAATCACGGTCAATTGGATAATTGTTTGCTTTTTGTTTATTTTGATACATTATTATTTTATACTTAATGAAAATGATCAGCATAAATTATAAATTTTTGTAAACAGACTTTCACATTCTTCAAAATTTGAATTTGCGATCAAAGTATAACATTAATTCAATGAAACATATAAAAATTTTCCTTAAGTAACAGATTATTTATTTTTGCATCATTGATTAGTAATTTTCTCCTCAGTGTCCATCTATAACACAGACTCAGCACTTCAAATTCTATATTATATTTAAATACACTTTCCAAGTTGAAAATGTTTGAAGAGTAACTTGAGATCTCAAATAATACATGAATGTTGTTATATGCTTGTGATTATAGAGAAGTATTGCAATATTGAAATAAATGATCAATGAAAGATGGAGGATTTAGTGCAGAAAAAGGCAATAAGCAGTTTTACTTCACTTACCAAAGTTATGGTATAAATTCAAATTAACATTTAGAGAAAAATAAGCCATGTTTTATTTATTAACTTATAATAAAATGTACTATAGTCTAATAATTATTTATAAATGTATATGATCATATGATACATTTAAAATATGAATGTATAAATTTGATTCTGTGAGAAACATTTCCATTCTTATTTAGCATAATTCAACTTCTTTTGTTTTTCATTCTTTTAATTGTGTCAAGAGATACATTTAAACAGACTTAAAATAATGTTATACTTCCATATTGTCTTTGTACATAATTGAAACAATTTAATTCAGTTACAAGTATTATATTTTTTAAAAGTTAAATAGGTCATTTTACAAAATAGTATTACAGCATAAGCTAGCTAGTTTCATACTGCATTCTCTGCCTTCTTAACTACAATGTAGTAAGATGTTATTGCTCTTATTGTATGCTAAAGTGCTAAAAACATTGCATTTATAAAGAATCTAGGTTTTAAATCAGATTACATATATAATCAGCAGAGGTCTGGAAGGTTCCAAAACAACTACATTGGTATATTTTATTATTGTTAAGAAATTTTTTATAACTTAAAGATATTTTATTATTATCAGGCACCAAAAATTGTAGACTAAAGTTCAGGTATTTATAGATGATTTCATCAGTTTTTTCATGCAACACAAATACATTAAACCATAGTGCTTTTCTAAATATATTACTGCATTTGGAACTTAGGGGTTGCTCTACCATTTTTCTTTTTGAAATACAAAAAAATGTTGAAATAAAGGGATTCTGTGTTTGGCATAACCCAATAGGAAAGTATGAAAAATGTTAGGATGTGTAATGATTTTTTATAAATCATATAGTGAAACTCAGCATTGGTTTTGTTCTATGCATTGCAGCACTGTATTGTCATTTATAAGACATCAATAGAATGAATTATTAAATTTTTCTAGTTTTGCCTTAAAAAATCTCCAAGCAAAGAAGTGTGTACATATGTACTTTTAGAACCATTAATTTTTATTGCACTGTGAGTTACACTCAAACATTATCATCTTGGTCTGACCTCCAAGAGCCTCTGAGGCCTCTGCTACCGCTACTTTTTAGAATTAGGAGTCTGAGAAAAGCCACTGGATACTGAAGTGAAGGAACACATTCATCCACAGAAGGCTGCTGCACGAGACCTGTGTGGGTGGGATTTCCAAGTGTCAACCGTGCATGCTAAACACTGGGTGGGATTTCTGGGTATCAACGTAAAGGATATATGGGTGGAAAATGGTTCAGAGCCAGGTGGAAGACGCCAGATTAAGCCGATCACCTCGCAGTTTTCTGAATGTTATTGATAGCAAACAAAGACACATGGAAATTAAGAAGAAATGGTGATTGAGAGGGAAAAAAAACTGTGTTCGCAAGTGTCCTGATATTTCTGTGAATTCTTCAGAAGCTTAGCAGAATGCTACAGGAGAAACAACCGGCCTTTCTGTCTTCATGTCTTACTCTCCTCCAATTTCTCTCTCAGCTTGTCGTCCCTCACACATTCTGATCCGTCAGAGATGGAGTTTGTTGGGCTGTATTTACAGTAGACAGGTTTACTCACTTAGATGAGGTGAGCCCCTTGTTCATTTCATTCCTACTTCTCTAACATGCCTGAGTAGGTAAACCAGGCATCACCTCATTGCTGGGCTGGTGGGCCTGCCCTGGTTTTCTTCAAATCAGAAGGCAAGTTTAGGAAAATCCTCTTAGCTCTAAACTACATTCTTTAGAGCACTTTATCAGAAGCATTGCTTTTGCAGTCTGGCTGGCTGCTTTACTGATTAATTAGATGACATTTATTTTGTCATCTGGTTTCAGTCTGTTGGGGTATAACTCACCAGGCAGAACTCTGATGTAGGGGAGGAGCTAGTAAACCTCTGTCTTCAAAATATAATGCCAGTCTGTGGGAAAATAACTTCTCATTGTCTTTCCCTAAAATCATCTCTGTCTTCTGTGTATAAGTACTGACAACTTCATGCAGAAACTAGAAAACAGAGAATGTTCTAGGAGTCATTTCACTATCACTGATTTCAAGCCTTAATAGTCTCACCATCTATTTCTTCCCCCTCCTCTCACCACATGCTGTGGATCTAGGGACAATTTGAGGGCTAAAATCACAGAGGCTCAGTTCCAGTATAACCACTCCTAATGTACATAAGCATGCATGCACACACACACACACACACACTGACAGAGGGAGGAAGCACAGTTCCTTATTTGACTATGTAAATATGCTGTTAGGTAAGGTGAAGGAAACACAAAGTTCACACCTTTGAGTCAGCACAAAAAGATCTTGAGAATGTGTTTTTAATGCATTGTTTCATCCTCAGGTCTCTGATGATTAATTTTGTATGTCAACTTAGTTGATCCATAGTGCCAACATATTTGGTCAAACATTTTTCTAAAAGTTTGTACAAAGGGAGGATTCATATAAAATTAACACTTACACTGGTGAGTTTTGACTAATATATGGTGTGTTGTGAGTGATCCTCATCCAATCAACTGATGACTTTTTTTTTATTTGACAGGTAGAGTTATAAGACAGTGAGAGAGAGTGACAGAGAGAAAGGTCTTCCTTCTGTTGGTTCACTCCCCAAATGGCCATCACGGCCGGCGCTGTGCCGATCTGAAGCCAGGAGCCATGTGCTTCTTCTGGTCTCCCATGTGGGTGCAGGAGCCCAAACACTTGGGCCATCCTCCACTGCCTTCCCGGGCCACAGCAGAGAGCTGGACTGGAAGAGGAGCAGCCAGGACTAGAACCCGACGTCCATATGGGATGCCGGTACCACAGGCAGAGGATTAGCCAAGTGAGCCATGGCGCTGGCCCCTCAACTGATGTCTTTAATTGCATAAAGTCTTTGGACTTAAACTACAACTCTTCCCTGCATCTCCAGCTTGCTGGTCTATCCCCACACATTCCAGACCCAGCAAGCCTCCATTATCATGTAAGCAATTCCTTAAAATCCTGACAGGTGATAGATAGATAGATAGATAGATAGATAGATATAGATGATAGAGACATACAAATATCTATTTATATCTACACACACACACATACCAGCTGGTTGTTTTCAGTAAAAGTCCAGACTGTTCAAGTTCAGACTTGAGACTACACGAGGATGGAGTCTCCCCCAAACTCCTACCTGCTGGGTATCAGGCCACTCATGAAGCTGTTTTTCTCTTGTGAAATGAAATCTCCTCCCAACATTTTTTTTCACATGTGTAAGTTTTCTACTCAATCACTGAGATAATAAAAAGTCAACCTTCTCTCTAAAACTTGCCCTAATTCCTCTAGCTAGAGATATAAATTCCCCGCTCTGTGCTTCAACAGAGTTTCTTTCTATCCCTATCAAATACTGAATTTATCATATTTTAATATAGGCCAAAAAACCACCAAATCTCTCCTCTATGTAGTAGATCATAAGTTCTTAATGTAGAAGTATCTTTTCTCACACTATTTTTATGTCAGCTGAGGTATCAAACTGCTTAATACAGTTCTGTTAAAAGCATACATGAATAATTGAAGTTTTCATTAATGTTTCCAAAATCCACTGACCCATAGCTAGGTTTTGGTCACTGCTAAAAGAAAACAACAACAACAACTAGATAAACAGACTACAGAAGAAAGAAAATGGGCATGATTTCCTCAGTTGTGTATTTCATTTAATCTTATTTATAATGTTATTTTCATGCATGATTTATTCAATAAGATATAGCTTAATTTGACTGAATAAACTACAGACTGCTTAATTATCCAGAAATATTCAAAGGGTAAATAGAGAAAATCATTTAAAATAGTTAAAATAAAATATACCATATATCTTCTCTCAATATTTCCTAACTTTCATTATACAATACACTGTTAAGTATCTATCTGCTGTACTCCAACTTAATTGTCCACATACTTATTTATCATCATCTGTCTGAAATTTTATATTGCAAATCACTAATGCAAATATTCCCATTCCTGTTCATGCTTCTCAGCTTTCCTAATTGTTCAACTACCTTCACTGCAACTTTGTCAACCATCTCATTAGGATCTCCATTCCAACTATTCATTTGCTTTCTAGGCACCCTTGAGCTGCAACCCAGCTTTATCTTTCTGCTTATCTGGCTTTGATTTTACGATTCATCATTTGAATCATGATAGCCAATAACCTGATTCACTGTGTTGGCCACTTCCTAATTTGGATGACTGCTACTATTCACATTACTATTTACACCTCTACACAAGAATGTCAGTATACTGGTAGCATAAGTTGAACATGCATAATAAATTTATAATAACCAATTTCAATATTTTAAAATAATTATATTGCTTGTAGGAAGGTGAATTCCATAATCATAGAATGAAGTATGAAAAATATTAAATTTTCTTAATGTGTTTAAATGAAACCAACCAGAGTCTGGGGCTCCATTGCTGCTGGTATACAACAATAGAGAGAGCAGTGAGCATTTATTGAAGGCATTTCATTATCACAGGGATGGTGTCAGGTAAGTTTCTTACCCTAAGTTGCTCCTACTAGTGTCCTAGGGGAATTTAGCACCCTCTACTGTTGCCAAGTCTCTATTTTGTAGAAAATATATTTTCTTAGTCTCAATAACCGTTATGATACGTGCATCAGGCCCTCTCATCAAACTCTTCTAACTGTATGTTATTCCTGCTTCAACGTTTTCTTAGAGCTGCTCTTGAGAAAGATGCTATTTTCTTCTTTTGGAGGCTGAATTAGAAAAAGGCAAAAGTTAGGGTTTAGGGTTTAGAAAGGAAACTAGGACAATAATTACAGTGGTCTGGACCTAGGCAGTGGTAGTAAGGGAGGGAGATGTGTGACTTTGGAGAAATATTTAGGAAACAGAATTGGAAAGACTTGGGGCCAGAATTGTATTGCATCAGATAACTTTGGCATCCCATATGGGTGCTAGTTCATGTCCTGGCTGCTATACTTTTGATCCAGTTCCTTGCTATTGGCCTGGGAAAAGCAACTGAGGATGGCCCAAGTATTTGGGCCCCTGCACCCACATGCAGCTCCTGGCTCCTTGCTTCAGCCTGGCCCAGACCAGTAACTGCATCCATCAGGGGAATGAAAGGGCTGATAGAAGATCTCTCTCTATTTCTCTATGTCTCCCTCTCTCTCTCTGCAACTATGACATTCAAAAAGTGAATAAAATCTTTAAAAAAAAAAAGAATTGAAAAGAATTTGAATTAGTTGGAAATGAATTTAAGAGAGAGGGATGAATTACAAACGATAACCAGAATTTTGTACATTGAAAATGAAAATTCAGAAAAGTTTAAATATTTAAAGGTATCATCAGAATATGAAAAATTCTTTGGAGATAACAAGGATAAAATAAACCTCAGATATGTTGAAGAAAAGCATCTATGGGGGCTGGCACTGTGATGCAGTGGGTTAATGCCCTGGCCTGAAGCGCCAGCATCCTATATGGGTGCCGGTTCTAGTCCCGGCTGCCCCTCTTCCAGTCCAGCTCTCTGCTGTGGCCTGGGAGAGCAGTGGAGGATGGCCCAAGTCCTTGGGCCTCTGCACCTGCGTGGAAGACCTGAAAGAAGCTCCTGGCTCCTGGCTTTGGATCGGCGCAGCTCCGGCCATTGTGGCCATCTGGGGAGTGAGCCATTGGATGGAAGACCTATCTCTCTCTCCGTCTCTCCTCTCTCTGTGTAACTCTGACTTTCAAATAAATAAATAAATCTTAAAAAAAAAAAAGTATCTATGAAATACAAAAGTTGAAATTCCCAGTATGTTTTCATCCTCCTGTGTTATCTAAATTAGAATCTTCATTCTAGAATAAAATTCCCTTCTGCAGAGATTATCTCTAACTAGTTTTACTCACATATTATGATGACAGAATTCTTAACTGAAGAAGATATACAGACCTTAAGTATTTTGTTAAACTGAAATGCATCTGTCTTAAGCACTTCTTACTAATAATGCAGCAAGTAATCATTATTTAGATTTCTCTAGAAGTTACCTAAGGTAAAACACTGAATAGCTCAACAAATTATTTCTCTTTAACAAAATAAAATGCTTGTTAAACATTCATTACATCATACATACTCATTCTTTATATTTTCAAATGAAAATATTAAAATTTATATTTTCCATGTATCTGGATTGATTTTATTTTTTAAAATATTAAGCAATTTAAGTCTTCTACTCTTGTCATAACGAATTATCACAATTTTGGCAACCTAAAATCATATAAATTTGTTATTATTTGTTATCTCTAGTTTTACTTGCATGCCGTGATGACAGAATTCATAATTAAGCAGTATATATATACTATAAGCTTATTATTGAATTGAAACCCTCATGTCTTAAGGACTAATCTAAAAGTCTTATTTCAGGAGACTAAGTCATCAAACTAAAACTGAGGTGCCGAGCCGGCGCCGCGGCTCACTAGGCTAATCCTCCACCTTGAGGCGCCGGCACCCCGGGTTCTAGTCCCGGTAGGGGTGCTGGATTCTGTCCCGGTAGCCCCTCTTGACCAGGCCAGCTCTCTGCTGTGGCCCAGGAGTGCAGGGGAGGACGGCCCAAGTACTTGGGCCCTGCACCCCATGGGAGACCAGGAGAAGCACCTGGCTCCTGCCATCGGATCACCGGCCACAGCGGCCATTGGAGGGTGAACCAACGGCAAAAGGAAGACCTTTCTCTCTGTCTCTCTCTCTCACTGTCCACTCTGCCTGTAAAAAAAAAAAAAAAAAAAAAAAAAAAAAACCAAACAAACAAAAAAAACACCTGAGGTGCCAGCAGTTCTTTCTCTAGCCACAGGAGGGAAAGATTTCTACTTTCAAGGATTCTCTTGATTGCAATAGGCCCACCCTGACTATGCAGGCTAACTTCTCTAAGTCAAGGTCTTTAATTTTTCACACTGGCAAAATTTGTTTTTCCACATAAGAGTAAACATATGTGTAGGTCCTAGTGATTAGGGAGTAAACATTTTTAAGGGAGTGCAGTATAGGCTAGAAATTAATAACCAGCCCTCCTTCACATAAACAAGAAGAGAAAGTTAGAAATAGGGTTTTAAATGCATGATATCAGAATATGGTAAGAATTATGAGACAAAATTTAAGCTTTGATAGGCTAAAAGTAATTTGTTGATAGTCCTAAATGTCGCATATACATTTCCTATGACACATAAAAATAAAATATGGAGAAAAAGAAAATATAAAATCCAATACATTTCAAGCTATTAAGAACTGGTCCAACATTTGAACAGTGCTAAGCTCTGTAAGACATAATTTGTGATAGACTTTGCCCCAGTCAAATTCAGTACTGCAGTAATAATACCTGAATTATTGAAGCAGTTAATTGAGGTGAAGCATTGCCTACCAGAGTTCTAACATTGATAAATTTATTTTGTTTGGAAATGTCTTTCAAAGTTACATCCATTAATCTCTCTCTCTCTCTGTATGTGCGTGTGTGTGAGATGTGTGTGTGTGTGTGTGTGTGTGTGAGATGGGTCTTAACAGATTTCTATGTGACTTGGTCTGCTTCACTTGGATGCCAATTCTCTACAAATAATAAACGCATTTTGCTTAAGCAAATATATTCTCATCTTTAAAATTATTTATTTTATTTTATTTTATTTTATTTTATTTTATTTTATTTAAAAGTCATAGAGATAGTAACAGACCAAAAGAAGGAGCTGCCATCTTCTAGTTCACTCACTAATTATCCAGCAAGGCCAGCTCAGGTCCGTGTGCTGAAATCAGGAGCTGGGATATAAACCCAAGTCTCCCAGGTAGTGACAGGGATCCAGTGGACTGAGTCATCATCTTCTGCCTCCCAGGGTGCACCTTAGCCAGAAGCTGTGATCAGCAATGGAGCCCAGACTCAGAACCTGAACACTCTGATGAGGGATACAGGCCTCTCAACAGGTGTGTCAACCACTAGGCCAAACAAGCACTCCAGATTTTCAGTTTTAGAGTTTTTAGAGTGATTTTCAAACATTTTTTACAGCTTTTAAATATTTATTTACTTATTTTTCAATTTTTATTTAATAAATATAAATTTCCAAAGTACAACTTGTAATTATAACGGCTTCCCCCCCATAACCTCCCTCCCACCCCTAACCATCCCATCTCCCACTTCCTCTCCCATCCCATTCTTCATCAAGATTCATTTTCAATTACCTTTATATACAGAAGATCAACTTAGGATACGCTAAGTAAAGATTTCAACAGACTGCAACCACACAGACACGAAAAGTATAGAGTACTGTTTGAGTAGTAGTTTTACGGTTAATTCACATAGTACAACACATTAAGGATAGAGGTCCTACTTGGGGAGCAGGTGTACAGTGACTCCCGTTGTTGATTTAACAGTTGACATTCTTATTTATGACGTCAGTAATCACCTGAGGCTCTTGTCATGAACTGCCAAGGTTATGGAAGCCTCTTGAGTTCACCAACTCCGATTTTATTTAGAAAAGGCCATAGTCAAAGTGGAAGTTCTCTCCTCCCTTCAGAGAAAGGTACCTCCTTCTCTGATGCCCTGTTGTTTCCGCTGGGATCTCACTCACAAAGATTTTCATTTAGGGTTTTTTTTTTTTTTTTTTTTTTTTTTTTTTTTGCCAGAGTGTCTTGGCTTTCCATGCCTGCAAGACTCTCAGCAAATCCCTTGAGGGTTGATTCTGAGGCCAGAGTGCTGTTTAGGACATCCACCATTCTATGAGTCTGCTGTGTATCCTGCTTTCCATGTAGGACCATTCCATCCTTTTTAATTCTATCAATTATTATTTGCAGACATTGGTCTTATTTATGTAATCCCTATGACACTTAATCCTATCTTTTTGATCAATTATGAACTTAAACTGATCACTTTGATTAGTAAGATGGCATTGGTGCATGCCTCCTTGATGGGACTGAATTGGAATCCCCTGGCACGTTTGTAGCTCTACCATTAAGGGTAAGTCGGATTGAGCATGTACCAAACTGTACATCTCCTCCCTCTCTTATTCCCACTCATATTTAACAGGGATCACTTTTCAGTTAAATTTAAACACCTAAGAATAATTGTGTGTTAATTACAGAGTTCAACCAATGGTATTAAGTAGAACAAAAAATTACTAAAAGGAATAAAGTAATAAGTTGTTCCTATACAGCCAGGACAAGGACTGATCAAGAAATTGTTTCTCCATTTTAGTATTTTTTTTGTTCTAGTACTATTGGTTGAACTCTGTTATTAACACACAATTATTCTTAGGTGTTTAAATTTTAACTGAAAAGTGATCCCTGTTAGGAATTTGGAAAACATTATGCTGAGTGAAATAAGCCAGTCCCAAAGAGACAAATATCATATGTTCTCCCTGATCAGTGACAACTAACTGAGCACCAAAAATGAAACCTGTTAAAGTAAAATGAACACTATGAGAAACGGTGACTTGATCAGCCCTCACCCTGACTGTTGATGAACAACTTAATATGTTATCCCTCTTAGTATTTTTTTTTGTTTGTTCTACTTAATACTTTTGGTTGAATACTGTAATCAATACACAGTTATTTTCTTAAGTGTTGAAACTTAACTGAAAAGTGATCCATGTTAAATATAACAGTGGGAATAAGAGAGGGAAGAGATGTGCAATTCGGGACATGCTCAAGCTGACTTACCCCAAACGGTAGAGTTAGAAACATACCAGGGGATTCCAATTCAATCCCATCAAGGTGGCATGTACCAATGCCATCTCACTAGTCCCAGTGATCAATTTCTGTTCACAATGGATCATAATGATAGGTCTAAGAGTCAAAGGGATCACATAAACAAGACTAGTGTCTGCAAATACTAGCTGATAGAATAAAAAAGGGAGAGAATGATCCAACATGGGAAGTGAGATACACAGCAGACTCATAGAATGGCAGATGTCCTAAACAGCACTCTGGCCTCAGAATCAGCTCTTAAGGCATGCAGATCCGGCTGAAAAGCCCATGAGAGTATTTCAGGCATGGAAAGCCAAGACACTCTGGGAAAGAAAAAAAAAAAAAAAACCCTAAATGAAAGATCTCCACGAGTGAGATCCCAGTGGAAAGAACAGGTCTTCAAAGAAGGAGGTACCTTTCTCTGAAGGGACAAGAGAACTTCCACTTTGACTACAACCTTGTCCAAATATGATCAGAGTCAGTGAACTCAAAAGGCTTCCATAGCCTTGGTAACTCATGAGAAGAGCCTAGGGTGATTAGTGGTGCCATAAACAAGAGTGTCAAATTCTTAAGTCAAGAACAGGAGTCACTGTGCACTTAATCCTCATGTAGGATCTTTGTCCTTAATGTGCTGTACATTGTGATTTAATGCTATAACTAGTACTCAAACAGTATTTTTCACTCTGTGTTTCTATGTGGGTGCAAAATGTTGAAATATTTACTTAATATATGCTAAACTGATCTTCTGTATATAAAGAGAATTGAAAATGAATCTTGATGTGAATGGAAGGGGAGAGGGAGCGGGAAAGGGGAGGGTTGCGGGTGGGAGGGAAGTTATGTGGGGGGAAGCCACTGTAATCCATAAGCTGTACTTTGGAAATTTATATTCATTAAATAAAAGTTAAAAATTGTTTCTCATGGTATCCATTTCATTTCAAGAGGTTTCATTTTAGGTGTCAGTTAGTTGTCAAGGATCAGGGAGAACATATGATATTTTTCCCTTTGGGACTGGCTTATTTCACTCAATATGATGTTTTCCATTTTCCTCCATTTTGTTGTAAATGACCGGATTTCATTTTTTTTTACTGCTGTATAGTATTCTATAGAGTACATATCCCATAATTTCTTTATCCAATCTTCTGTTGATGGGCATTTAGGTTGATTCCAGGTCTTAGCTATTGTGAATTGAGCTGCAATAAACATTGAGGTGCAGACAGCTCTTTTGTTTGCCAATTTCATTTCCTTTGGGTAAATTCCAAGGAGTGGGATGGCTGGATTGTATGGTAGGGCTATATTGAGGTTACTGAGGAATCTCTAAACTGACTTCCACAGTGGTTTTACCAGTTTGTATTGCCACCAACAGTGGATTAGTGTCCCTTTTTCCCCATGTGATTTTCAAACATTTAATCTGAGGCCTCTCTTTACATCTTTAAAAATAGTTGAACATTCCAATGAGGTTTTGTAACATCAATTTTGTCTATAAACATTTACCATACTAGTAACTAAAACTGATTATTTAAAAAATATCTGTTATTTCAATGGTGATAAAACAATCACATGAGAGTACAACTAACATATTGCATGAAAAATATATTTTTAAAGTAGAAAATGCCAGTGTATAATTTCGTTCATTTTTGCATTTCTATTTAATGAGGAAATGAAGGTGAAAATGTCTTATAGTTCTTTAGAATATTTTGAAAATAATCTTTTTTTTTTTTTGACAGGCAGTGTGGACAGTGTGGACAGTGCTGTTGGTTCACCAATGGCTGCCACGGCCAGCGTGCTGCGGCTTTTGAATCGTGCTGATCCAAAGCCAGGAGCCAGGTGCTTCTCCTGGTCTCCCATGGGGTGCAGGGCCCAAGGACTTGGGCCATCCTCCACTGCACTCCCTGGCCACAGCAGAGAGCTGGCCTGGAAGAGGGGCAACCGGGACAGAATCCAGCGCCCCAACCGGGACTAGAAGCCAGTGTGCCAGTGCCGCAAGGCGGAGGATTAGCCTAGTGAGCCACGGCGCCGGCCAAAAATAATCTTTACATCACAAATTCTCTAAAAAGGGTGTCAACATCCACACATAATGAACTGATGGACTTGCATATAAAAAGCACTTGAGGATGTGGGAGCAAGATTGCAGTGAAGCTTCCAGTGGCCATCTTGTCATGGATACACCAATTTGAGCAGCTATCCATGCACCAAATCAATGTCACAAAAGATATGGAATCCAGATCAGAGACTACAGTGCCTAGTTTTTGCATAATAAGGAAATTCACCTGAAGAAAGCAGAAATACTTGCATCATCTCTTTCCAAAATCTAAGTAACTGGAAAGAGATGCCTCCTGTTGAAGGAAGGAGGGGGGAACTAAGACTAGTTCTCACACTTCAATCCCAGTCCCAGGCCCATTATGTAGAAATTTAGAGTCCAACAGGGCCCCACCACTCCTACACCTGGCCTTTAACTTCAGATTGAGGAATTGGACTCTCCACAACCTCCATAACCTCCACTAGAAATTGGATCAAGGGGGCCAGCGCTGTGGAGTAGTGGGTTATCACACTGGCCTAAAGTGCCAGCATCCCATATGGGCACCAGTTTGAGACCCAGCTACTCCACTTGCAATCCAGCTCTCTGCTATGGCCTGGGAAAGCAGGAGAAAATGGTCGAAGTCCTTAGGCCCCTGCACCTGCACAGGAGACCCAGAGGAAGGTCCTGGCTCCTGCCTTCAGATCGGCGCAGCTCCAGCCATTGTGGCCAACTGGGGAGTGAACCATCAGATGGAAGGTCTCTCTCTCTCTCTCTCCCTCTCTCTGTCTCTCTTTTTCTCTGCTTCTCCTCTCTCTGTGTAACTTTCAAATAAATAAATAAATCTTAAAAAAAAAGAAAGTGGAGCAAGATTCTATCCACTGGGGCAAGTGTATCACTGCCAGTCCCAAGCAGCCCAGGCTTTTACACCCAAGACTTTATAAGGCTCAGTGTGACAAGATTTGACCCAGGCTAGTACCTGACAACCAAGAGGCTGCTTTATCATCTTCCCTTCAAACTTGGGGAAATGACAAAGAACCATGGGACTGTCATGGGATTTATTGTTGGAATAGTGAAACCAAAACCAGTAAGAACATAATGGTCCCTGTTCCTAACTCAGTGCCTGTGTGGTAGAGATCTCCCCAAGGTCAGCAGAGAAAAAAGAAAACATACCCTGAAAATGAAATGTGGTCATTAACTGCTTGCCTATGCATGCTTCAACTGTAGTTACTACCTGCTTATAACCATTTCTGTTCTGTTTGCTAGTACAGAACAATGGTGTTAAACCTTGCCAGACATACAGATCAATATTTGTATGGGAAAAAAAATCATCAATAACTACGTACACATGTGCAGTATGGCATCAATTCCTCTGGCTATGATGTGACATTAGAATATCCAATCACTGTCTGACACTGTGGTGTAGATGTCTGTGGCATCCCATATGGGCACAGGTTTGAGTCCTGGCTGCTCTGCATACAATGCAGCTCCCTGATAATGTACCTGGGAAAGCAGTGGAGGATAGCCAAAGTCCTTTGGCCCCTGCCACCCATGTGGGAAACCCAGAAGAAGCTCTTGGCTCCTGTCTTTGGCCTGGCCCAGCCTTAGCAACTGCAGCCATCTGGAGAGTGAATCAGTAGATGGAAGATCTCTCTCTGTGTCTTTCTCTGTCTCTTTTCTCTCTCTCTCTATGTATATGTATGTGTGTGTGTATGAGAGAGAGAGAGAGAGAGAGAGAGAGACTCTGTCTTTCAAATAAATGAGTAAATCTTAAAAAAAAAGAAGATCCAATCCAATGTATGCATGTAACCATACAAAGGACCATCAGTGGCTGGTAGGAGCAGAATTAGACACTGAATCCATCTCAGAAGTAAAGTGACTATAAATGTGGACTTCAGTCCTATTTCCAAACTGTGTTGATCTAAGTGGACTCTGGGTGTGATCTAGCATCATGGCATTGATGGACACATGGATAGTTGTGTGGGCCTACCCCAACCTGAGAAAGGGGCTTACAGAGTGCACTCTGCCTTTTTAGGCCCTTCCACAGCTCATTCTGAACAATATATCAACTTTGAATTTGTAACAAATTTGAGCTTGGTGAGTATTTAGAACTGAAATAGTGAAAACACACCAACAGCCGATCTGCTGAAAATATTGACCAAGGACAACATCTGGTGCTGAGATAGAAAAGCTGCCCATAAACTCAGAAGAAATAAATAAACTGGAATTCTGGAAGAAAAGCCACAAACGAAGCCCGATTATTACAAATATCATTTCAGTGCACAGACCATATCATACTCCAACAAGCATCAGAAACTTCTAGGGAGCCATGATCTGCTCAAACAAACCTAAATAAATAAATAAATAAATGTTACCCAAAACCAATCATCTAGGAACCAAAAAGCTCAAATGACCAAAGATTTTAAAATAGTTGGTTTAAAGAAACTTAGCAAAATTCGAGAGAACACAGAGAAATTATTTACTACTCTAACAGAGACTTAACAGATTTAACAGAGAGATACAAGTAATTAACAAGTCAAACAGAAAATCTTCAGTTGAAAACAAAACTAAGCAAAATTTAAATTGCAAGAAAAGGTTTCACTATCAAAATGGATCAAACAGAAAAGAGAATCAAAGAGCTCCAAAACAGAGTGGTCAAAAATACATAGTTAAAGGATAAAACATCAAAAAGAATGAAGAGGAATTATTAAACATACCGGAATGGTGGGACATCATGTCAAGAGTAAACATCAGGGACCAGTGTTATGGGGCAGCAGGCAAAGCTGCCATCTGTGACACTGGCATTCCATGTAGGGGCAGCTTTGTGCCCAGGCTGCTCCATGTCCAATCCAGCTCCCTGCTAATGGCCTGGAAAAAGCAGCAGAAGATGGCCCAAGTACTTGGGCCTGGGACACCCATGTGGGACACCCAGAAAAAGCTCCTGGCTTCTGGCCTTGACTTGGGCAAGTTCTGGCCAGGGGCGCCATCTGCAGAGTGAACCACCAGATGGAAGATTTCTCTGTCTTTCCCTATCTTTCTGTAGCATTGACTTTCAAATAAATAAATAAAATCTTTTAAAAGAGTAAACATCGGGGCCGGCGCTGTGGTGCAGTGGGTTAACGCCCTGGCCTGAAGTACCGGCATCCCATATGGGTGCCGGGTCAAGACCCAGCTGCTCCACTTCCAATCCAGCTCTCTGCTGTGGCCTGGGAAAGCAGTAGAAGATGGCCCAAGTCCTTGGGCCCCTGCACCCACGTGGGAGATCCCGAAGAAACTTGTGGCTTCTGGCTTCGAATCAGTGCAGCTCCTGCCGTTGCGGCCAATTGGGGAATGAATCATCGGATGGAAGACCTCTCTCTCTCTCTTGCTGCCTCTTCTCTCTCTGTGTAACTCTGACTTTCAAATAAATAAATAAATAAATCTTAAAAAAAGAAGAGTAAACATCAAGTATACTAGGATTCAAGTGAAACTTGAACAGCAGGAGGGTAGAAAGCATATTCAGAGATTAAGAGAAAACTACTGGAAGAAAAGATATAAGTATCTAAGTATAAGAAAGTGAAAGTTCACCAGATAGATTCAACTCAACCAGGGAAAGGTGTTTGTCCAGTAGGTAAGATACCACTTGGAACACTGGCATCCCATATAGAGTGCCTGGGTTTGAACTTTACCTCCACTTCTAATTCTGGGTTCTCCTTAATGCACACCTGAGGAGGCACCCAGTGGTGAGTCAAATAGTTCAGCTCCTAACACACATAGGAGATTTGGATTAGGTTTCAGGCTCCTGACACTGTCCTGGCTCTACCTTGGCTATTGCAGACATCTGGGAGAGTGAACAAGTAGATGGAAGATCTTACCTATCTCTGTGTTTGTCTCTGTCTCTTGCTTTGTGTCTCACTGCCTTTCAAATAAGATAAAAACAAATATAAAAACTTTAACTAAAAAAAATCAACCCAATCTAGTCTACCTCATTTAATCAATCTCTCCATGGCTAAAGATAAAGAAAGGCTTCTCAATAATACTAGAGAAAATAAAAAGCACATGAAGGAGTGCCAGTTTTCCTGTCTGCAGACTTATCAGCAGAAACCTCACAGGCAGTGATGGAGTGGGATGAGACTTCGAGAATTATAAAGAAAATAATTTCCAGCCAATTGTGCTGTCCCCAGCATAGCTATCCTTCAGTTATGAGGGAGACATAAAGACATTCTCAGACCAAAAAAAAAAAAAAAAAAAAAAAAAAACTGAAAGATTAGTTACCATCAGACCAGTCTTACAAGAAATGAAATGCAAAAAGGATTTCTTCAAACTGAAATAAACACTAATTAAAAAAAAAAAACCAGAAGGTAGAAATTCAATGTGAACATAATCATACAAATTCAGAATACTCTATACTGTAAACATGGTAGATAAAACATCCAAATCTTTAGTACAGTCTAAAAGATAAAAACTTAAAATATTAATAACTACATTAAAATATAAAATTAAAAGTAATAATTAAAGAGTACATCAAAAATTCAAAATAGAACAAAGCGTAAGTATAGAGTTTATTATAGTATTATTTTAGTTTATTATTAGCAATCTTCATTTCTTTTCCTTCTTATTCCTTTTCCTTTATTTATAATCAATGTTAAGTGGCTATCATTTCAAAATAGCTTCTTACAACCAAAAGAAATTTTGGTAAGTTTTTTAATTATCACAAAGAAGAATTTCATAGTAGACTTATGAAAAATAGTAAGTGAAGAATCAAAGAACAGCCCTAGAGAAAATCAGTTAACCAGAAAGGAAGATGGTAATAGAGGGAGGAAGAGAAGAAAGGAACTCTAATAAAATTACAAAACAACTAGCAAAATGGCAATAGTAAGTTCTGGATGAAAAAAATCAAGAAAAAACAAGAATCAACTATATTATGCTTCAAAAATTTGGCTACAATTCTAGGGATACACATAGTTTGAAAAAAAAGGATAGAATAATAAAATCCATGCAATTATAAACCAAACTAAAGCAGAAGTGGTCATAGTCTATCAGATAAAATATCAAATAAGAAGCCACAAAAACATCAAGGAAGGTCATTGTGTAATAAATAAGGCTGGTCCAGCAACAGGAGGCAATAATATATTATATATGAAACATGTAATAGTCTATATATATTTATTTTTTTATTTGACAGGTAGAGTTAATGACAGTGACAGACAGAGAGAGACAGAAAGGTCTTCCTTCCGTTGGTTCACTCCCCATATGGTCACCACAGCCGGCGCTGTGCCAATCTGAAGCCAAGAGCCAGGTGCCTCCTCCTGGACTCCCATGCAGGTGCAGGGGCCCCAGCACCTGGGCCATCCTCCACTGCCTTTCTGGGCCACAGCAGAGAGCTGGACTGGAAGAGGAGCAACTGGGACTAGAACCCAAGGCCCATATGGGATGCCGATGCCGCAGGTGGAGGATTAACCAAGTGAGCCATGGTGCCAGCCCCCGTCTCTATATATTTATTTATTAATACAATGTAGAATGTTCATATCATATTATTTAATATAATTATATTAATATGCATATAAATCATAATATACTATATATTATATAGTATAATCAGATAAATATATTATATATACATACATGTATTACATATTATTATATAATATATAAGAATTATATACATATTATATATTTACAAAGTGTTGGAGACTCTAAATACATCAAGCAAACATTAATAGACCTAAAGGGGAAGATAGACTCCAAATCAGTAATAGTAATAGCAGGGAATTTTAACAACCCACTTTCAGAAATGGACAGATCATCCAGATAGCAAATCAACAGAAAAACAGAGGAGTTAAATGGCACCCTTGATCAACAGAAGTTAACAGACATTGAGAGAGCATTCCAGGGCCAGGGTTGTGGCAGAGCAGGTAAAGCCACCTCCTGCAATCCTGGAATATGGTTGCCAATTCAAATCCTGGCTTCCCCACTTGTGATCCAGCTTCCTGCTAATGTGGCTGGTAAAGCAACAGAAGATGGCTCAAGTTCTTGGGCCCCTGCCACCCAACATTTCACTATAATTTGTAACACCACTAGTGAATTTTGCATGTTGACTTTGTATCCTGAAACTTTGGTGAATGTGTTTATTAGTTCTACTAACTTTTTGGTAGTCCTTTGGACTTCCTAAATATAAGCTCATATCATTTGCAAACAAATATTTGACTTCTTCTTTTCTATTTGAATGCCATTTAATTCTTTCTTTTCCATAATTTTTTTTAAAGATTTTATTTATTTATTTGAGAGGTAGAGTTACAGACAGTGAGAGGAAGAGAGAGAGAGAAAGATTTTCCATCCGCTGGTTTACTCCCCAATTGACTGCAATGGACAGAACTGACCAATCCAAAGCCAGGAGCCAAGAGCTTCCTCTGGGTCTCCTGCACAGCTGCAGGGACCCAAGGACTTGGGATATCTTCTACTGCTTTCCCAGATGACAGCAGAGAGCTGGATTGGAAGTGGAGCTGTCGGGTCTTGAACCAGTGCCTATATGGGATGCCAGTACTTCAGGCCAGGGCGTTAACCCACTGCACCACAGTGCTGGCCCCTCCCCACTAGTTTTGATAATGTTATGTTTCCATTTTCATTCAGTTAAATAAATATTTTAATTTATTTCTTAATTTCTTCCTTGATTCTTTGGTTGTTCAGAAATAGATTTAGTTACTACGAAGCTGTAGTAATTAAAATAGCATGGATTTGACATAAAAATAAATCCATAAGCCAATGGAACAGAATAGAAGCCCCTGAAGTAAGTCTATGAATCTAAAATGGACTGATCTTTGACAAAGGTGCTGTGAACAGGCATTGAAAAAAGCACAGTCCTTAATAAACAATACAGGATACCTGAATATCCACGTGTAGAAGAATGAAGAGTACATCTGTGCCTCACTGCATTCAAAACCCAACTCAGAAAGAATCAGAATTCTAAATGCAAGACTTTACACTGAAACTACTAGAACAAAATGTGGAGGAAACTTTTCAAGACATTGAGATGGGCAAGAATTTTTTTTTTTTAAATCAGATACCAAAGGCACAGGAAACAAAAGCAAAAATAGACAAATGGGATTGCTCAAACTAAAGAGCTTCTGCACAGCAGAGGCAACAATCAACAGTTAAGAGATTTCAGAATGAAAGAAAATGTTTGAAGCTATAAATCTGAAAAGGAGCTAATAATCAGACCAAATAAGAAACTCAAGAAACTCAACAGCAAAAAATAAATAAATAAAAAGTCCAATTTAAAAACTGCAGCCAGCAGATGATCTTACACAGACATTTCTCAAAGGAAGACATGCAAATGGCCAATAGGTACATGAAAAATGGTCAACATCATTAATCATCAGGGTCAAAATCACTGACCAGCAGCAATCATCAATGGTCAACATCACTAATCGAAATCACACTGAAATATAACCTCATTCCAGTTACATTTCCTATCATGTTGCTAAATCTGTATGTATGAACTACATGAAATTTGTATACCTTAAATAAAAATTTTTAAAAATATATAAAAATAACAAGTGAAGGTTGCATGTACCAATGCCATCTCACTAGTCCAAGTGATCAATTTCAGTTCACAATTGATCATACTGATAGGTCTAAGAGTCAAAGGGATCACACAAACAAGACTAGTGTCTTCTAATACTAACTGATAGACTCAAAAAGGGAGAGAACGATCCATCATGGGAAGCGGGGTACACAGCAGACTCATAGAATGGCAGATGTCCTATGGCCTCAGAATCAGCCCTTAAGGCAGTCGGATCTGGCTGAAGAGCCCATGAGAGTATTTTAGTCATGGAAAGCCAAGACACTCTGGGGGAAAAAAAAAAAATCTCTGCGAGTGAGATCCCAGTGGAAAGAACAGGGCCATCAAAGAAGGAGGGGAGAACTTCCACTTTGACTATGACCCTGTCTGAATAAGATCGAAATCAGCGAACTCAAAAGGCTTCCATAGCCTTGGCAACTCATGACTAGAGCCTAGGGAGATTACTGACGCCATAAACAAGAGTGTCAAATTGTTAAGTCAACAACAGGAGTCACTGTGTACTTACTCCTCAAGTGGAATCTGTCCTTAATGTGTTGTCCAATGTGAAGTAATGCTATAACTAGTACTGAAACAGTATTTTACACTTTATGTTCTATGTGGGTGCAAACTGATGAAATCTTTACTTAATATATACTAAATTGATCTTCGTTATATAGAGATAATTGAAAATGAATCTTGATGTGAATGGAATGGGAGAGGGAGTGGGAGATGGGAGGGGTGCGAGTGGGAGGGAAGTTATGGGGGGGAGCCATTGTAATCCATAAACTGTACTTTGGAAATTTATATTTAATAAATAAAAGTTAAAAAAAAAAAAAAAACAAGTGCTGACAAGGATGCAGAAAAAAAGGGAACACTTGTACTCTATTGGTGGTAAATTATCACAACCATTGTAGAAAACTACTGTGGTTTCCAAACCAAGAAAATAATTATAAAAAATAAAAAGAAACTAACAATAGAACTACCATATGATCCAGTAATCACACAACTGGCAGATAGCCAATAGAAATATCCTGAGTATATATCCAAAGGAAAATATATCTGTCAGAGACACAATGACATATCCATGTTTATTACAGTACTATTTCACAATAGCCCAGAAATGGAAACAACCCAAGTGCTCATTTAGTGAGTAATGGGTAAAGAAATTGTGGTATATATACAACAGGAAATACAAATCAGTCATAATAAAGAATGAGATTTTGTCATTTACAACATGAATGGAATTGGGGTCATTATGTTAAATGGAATTCATTATGTTAAGTGAAATAAGCCAAGCATTGAAAGACAAGTATCATATATCCTATTTATATGTGGAGTCAAAAACAAGGTGATTAAGCAGAAGATAACAATATAATGATGGTTAGCAGAGGCTGGAAGACAAGAGAACAGTAAGGGATGGGGAGGGATTGATTCATGGGTACTAAGCAATAGTTATAGGAGTAAAGAGCCCTGGTATTCTATTGCACAGTATGATGACTATAGATAATATGTTATATATTTCTCTATAAAAATCTAGACGATAAGATTTTGGATGTCTTCATAATAAATGAATTTTAAATAACTGAGAGACAGATATATTGTCCTAACTGGACATTGTGAATTGTAAACTTTTGTCAAAACATCACAGGATACCAAATAAACATGAAAAATTTTTATATGTCCATTAATTTTCATTAAAAATGGGCCTTGACTTCTTAGGATGCTAAGTGAAGATGTAGGCTAAGTTTGTGGTTTGGTCAAAGTGCTGTAATAGAAGATAATTTTTAAAAATGCCTACACGATCGTGGTAAGTGCTGCTTGCATTCTACAGTTGAACATGTATCCCAAAGAACCATGTGCTGGAAATTTAATCTCCAAGGGAATAGCATGGGGAGGTGGAGCCTAAGGAGAGGTAATGAGGTCATGAGGGCTCAGCCTTCATTAATGGATTAATGATGCTATTATTGTGATAGTGGGTTCACTGATGAGAGCAGCTTCCTAATAAAAGAGCAGGTTTGGCTCCTTTTTGTCCAGGTTCCAGAACCGAACCAATCAACTTCTGTCCATTATAAATAACCCAGCTTCCAGGATTCTGTAATAGCAGCACAAATGTGTTGAAGGCTCAAGTGAGAGGGACAAAAAGTCCAATATGAACAAATGACTGCTGAAGCTGAAAAGTAAGAGATTTCTGAGGACTTCATAATGTGTGGGAAGAGAAAGATACAAGAGCTTTCCAACCTGTAAATACTTGGTACCTCAAAATCTCGACAAAAAATATCACATCAGAAATAAAAATTTAGGTTGGGACAACAATTCTATATAACAAAATAATGTTCCATACTTATAATATGGGAAAATGAGAATTCATAACATAAAAATCCACTCATAGGTCCATTTTTCCCAAATCAATATAACTGAAGCTTCATCATAGCAGCCATATTTTTATTCTTCCTGAAAAAAGTCAACAATCCAGTTCATGAGAGATTATTCTATTTCTCTATAGCAGAGTCTACAAATTGAATTTGGATTTATGAAAGTAGAGGCTATGGTCCTTCAACCTAACAGACAATCTTGGGCAAGCAGATTAGTTGCATGAACCTCCTTTTATTATCTCTAAACTAACAATATAATAGTTAGCCTATAAGATTATAGGATTAATCAAAGTAATTCATAAAATAATGCATTTTGTTAATGAATTGAACAAAATTATAAATATAACATTAATTAATTCTGTTACAATTATTATAATTAAAGCCTAATTATTTTTAGAATAATATTTTACTAGTAATTTTCTTAAAATAATTCACTTAGATCTTTGAAGTTTCACTCTTTTTATCTCTAATTTTAAAATAAAAGAATTATTATATGTGTAACTCCTAAAATAAAATTTTAATGTTAGGAGTTCCATTTCTTTTCTTTTTTTTTTTTTTTTGAAATTGATCACTTGGACTAGTGAGATGGCATTGGTACATGCCACCTTGATGGGATTGAATTGGAATCCCCTGGTATGTTTCTAACTCTACCGTTTGGGGCAAGTCAGCTTGAGCATGTCCCAAATTGCACATCTCTTCCAGGAGTTCCATTTCTAATAGTGGTAAAAGAGAAGACATCAGAATTATCCTTTTGCCAAACCAATTATAAGCTATGAATAATTATAAAACTATAAGTAAGCATTTATATTTAAATATTACATAAACTACACATACAATTAAAAACTGAAAATACTCGAAACATCAAGGGACCAACTAAAACTAGACAGAAATTAATACTTGAAAGAAAGCAAGAAAATCAGGTAAACCTCGTGTCTTTTGATGGGAGGAATCCTCTAGTCCATATTGTGTTTACAGTAAAGTGTTCTAGCAGCACATGTAAAATACATTGTGATACAGAATCAGCTATTGGAACATGGGGCTGCCAGAGCAACCAGAAGCTGACAAAGATACCTGAGAGTGAGTGGAAACACAGAATGTCTTCTAAAATATGCATGCACAAAACTTCAGCCGTGTATCTGGAATCAAACCAAACAGGAATATCACTCCAAGAAATCCATCAGGAAGCAATAACTGCAAAGTGAGATGAGCTAAGATTTCAATCACATCAGAAATCAAGGAGATATTGCAGAGTACAAATCCTAATATGTTGGAGGTATTTGGTCAAAACCTCAAGCCTTCACTGAAATCCAAGATGAGTCACGTCTTAGAAAAGAATATAGTAAATCATGATAAAGATTACACTGTAAAAATAAAGATATAACTGAAAAAGGCCCATTACATGAAAACATAAAACTAAACTTACCAAAGATTAATGTGCTTATAATTAATTTATTGCTAGAATAAAACTCAAAAATCTGCAGAGTAAGATTAAAAAATAAATCTAAATATAATACTGCCAGCGCCGCGGCTCAGTAGGCTTATCCTCCACCTGGGGCGCCTGCATACCAGGTTCTGGTCCCTGTCGGGGCGCCGGATTCTGTCCTGGTTGTCCCTCTTCCAGGTCAGCTCTCTGCTGTGGCCCGGGAGTGTGGTGGACGATGGCCCAAGTGCTTGGGCCCTGCACCCATGGGAGACCAGGGGAAGCACCTGGCTCCTGCCTTCGGATCGCCGGCTGCAGCGCGCCGGCCGCGGCTGCCATTGGAGGGTGAACCAATGGCAAAGGCAGACCTTTCTCTCTCTGTCTCTCTCTCTCACTGTCCACTCTGCCTGTCAAAAAAAATACCTAGGATACATAATATACAAACAAAAATACTAGATATATAAAGATGCAACAAAAAGTGACCCATAACAGAAAAAACAATTTCATAGTTACAGATGTGTAACCATGGACAACATAGTTGTTTGACTTAGCAATGTTCTATTTAAAAATACCTGTAGATACACTGATCATTATAAAGGAAAACATATATTTATAAACATTTCCATACAATGAGTCTATTAAAAATGAAGTAAAAATAAATGAAAGTTGGTATTTGAGAAAACTTGTTGTCAATATACACGTCACAAAAAGTGCTAAAATAAATTATTTAGGAAGAAATGATACACTAGAAATTCAGACCTCCATGAGAAAGAGTGCAATAATTTAAGAACCATGTTGTAACCTCTCATGCAGACACACACAGACATACAACCACAGAAGGGAAACTTAAAAGCTGAGTGGAAAAAGATAAAATGAAACACTGTGGGCTGGCATTGTGGAGCAGCAGGCTAAGCTGCCTCATGATCCCGGCATCCCGTTTCAGAGTGCTGTCTTGGCTCGAGTCCTAGCTGCTCTACTTCCCGTTCAGCTCCTCACTAGCACACCTGAGAAGGCAGCAGCAGATGGCCCAAGTATTTGGGTCCTTGCCACCTATGTGAGAGATCTGGATGGAGTTCTGGGTCCCTGGCTTTGCCTTGGCCCAGACTGAGCTACTGAAGTGATCTGGGGAGTGAACCATTGGGTGGAAGATCTCTATCTGTCTCCACCCTCCTCTATCTGACACACTACCTTTCAATTAAATACAATGAGTCTTTTTTAAAAATTAAACACTAATATTCCTTTATTCTGAAGAAAGCAGGCAAGGAAACGTAACTTATGAATAAATAATGAAATCAAGAGAAATCAGAGAAAAAGTAGGTAAATTAAACACAAACATTATGAATACATTATTTGTAAATGATTCAATAACCATATTAAAAACAAATATTAGTGTATATAAAGAGAATTGAAAATGAATCTTGATGTGAATGGAAGGGGAGAGGGAGAGGGAAAGGGGAGGGTTGCGGGTAGGAGGGAAGTTATGTAGGGGGAAGCCATTGTAATCCATAAGCTGTACTTTGGAAATTTATATTCATTAAATAAAAGTTAAAAAAAAAACAAATATTAGCTCACCAAATAAATTGGAAATGCATTCTGTTTATAAGAAAACCACTTTAAATATAGGTGCATTGGAAAGAGGATTTCATTCTCTCTCTAACCATATAAAACCCCTGTTTTATTAATATCAAACCAAATGGATATATAGACAAGAAATCTTGATTCCTAGAAATGAAGGAAGGAAGTTCATAACACCGAAGTGTCAATATTTAGGATAACATAACAATATTAAATATGAATGCAACTAATGAAATTATTTCATGATACATGAGTCAATAATTGACATTAAATAGAACAATAGACATGTTCACAATCATAGCTGGACATTTTAACATGCTTCACAAGTAATCAATAGGACCTGTAGAAAGTAAATCAGTGAGGATAGAGAAAATGTGAACATCACAACCAAAGTGACATAATGATATTTAGAGAACATTGATGTCAATAAATGGGAAACAACTTTTTTTCCTAGAACACAGAGAATATTCAATAAAATAAATCAAATGTTATGCAAAAAGTCTAAACAACTTTGACTCAATTAAAGACATACATACTAGGTTCTCTAACAAAAAGAGAAATAAATCAGAACTCAAAAGCAAAAATATATCACTAAAATCTATGTATATTTGTAAAATGCAGAAAACATTTTTGTGCAAAGGAATAAATGAAATTAACATCAAATACATTTTAATGACATAATAAGAACCCTGAATATATGAGATGCAATTACATTATTGTATAAAGGAGAATTTATAATATTAAAAGTATATATTATTAAACAAAAATAAATAAAATCAATTATTTAGAATTACAATTCTAGCCAAGGAAGAAAAGTAGAACCTGTACTTATGATCCTTTCAGATTAACCAATAAAACAAAAAAAAAATACACAAGAAAAAAAAAAGGTTTCTAATATTCTGGCTAAGAAGTAACAAAGGACAATAATATGTGGGAAATAGTAAGGAAAGGAAAGTACCAAGGTCCCTCCAATTTACTAATCTGATGGCATTCCAGACTATGATTTCAAAAGAATGTCAAATAACTGCATCAGAGAATCAAATGGGAATCTTTATGGTAAAACAGATTTGCAGCAAACAAAAAAGGCAAAATTTACAATGTCTGTCATCCACTCAATATTTGTCATGAATGCAAATAGACAGGAAGAATAAGTAATAATTAAAAGAAAATTCCAACAAAAATTGGCATTATGCATGTTAAAATGAATAGAAAATAATATTGCAGCATTTATTATGTTCAAGTGGGATAATTGTGGCATTGAAGATATTTTAAAAATCAAAAAGAATATCTAAAATAAAAAGTAAAATATCTGAAATGAAAATACCTTTCATGGGACAGACATAGCATAAGAAAAGATTGTTGATGATAACATAGCAAAAAGTAAACATGGAGAGAAGATAAATAAAAATAAAAAAGAACGACCATTAGTAAATTTTGAGACCACAAGTAGCCAAACATACAAGTAATTTGAGTCTCCATGTGAGATAACAGAGAGTCTGCAAACATTTTTAAGGAACTTTAGGACAATTTTTTCTAAATTCAATCAAAAGTAGAAACCTGTGGATTTAAGAAGTTCAACCTGTGCCAGAAATCATAGATCTGATAAAACACAGCACAATCTATTTTCCCAAACCTGGCAAAAAGGAAATCTTAAAAACAGCCACAGGGGAAAAATGACACACTTCCAGAAGAGTAAAGAGTAAGGACATTAGGGTGCTTTTCAGACACATGGAAGCATGAAGATAGAGGAATCACATTTTTAAGTTACTAAGAGAAAAAGTAAGGCGCTCTAGAATTCTCTCTTTATGTCTTTTATTTTTAAATATTTCAAATGATCCAGAAAAGTATGAAGTAAAAATCAATGAGCACACATTGATTTAATGGATTTAACAGTTTGTAACATTCTGCCGTATTTGCTACAGATGTGAACATTATATACATATGCATGCACACTCTATCTGAAAGCAGGAATGGATATATTAATATCACATAATGTGAGGTCCAAGATAAAGATCATAAAATGAGGAAAGAAGGGCATGTTAGTATATAAAGGGTATAGTTAAATGACATTAACATTAATGCATAGCCATATACCAAGTAATATTGCATGTGTACATTCACACATATAGTTTCCACATATGAGAGAAAAAGTGCTGTTTATTTTTCTCTGTCAAGGTTATCCCATATAGCACAATGATCTCCAGTTACATCTATTTTGTTGCAAATGTCAAATTTCATTGTTTTGATGGCTGAGTTATATTCCATTACTACCACTGTTAATGTGCTCCATAATTTCAATCTCAGTACATTTTAAAGGATTCAAATAATTTTTAAAAGTTTGTAATCTGGCCATAATGGTAATAAATAGAAATCCAAAATGTTACAAAGAAAAACATCTCAAACATCCTTACACTGGATTGAATAGGTTGCACTAAAATTCATATTCTTCCCCAAACTTCAGAAGATGACTTTATTTGGCAATAGGATTATTGCACATGTAACCAATTAAGGAAAAATTAGGTCACACTGGAGTAGGATGGGCCCATATTTCATTATGACTGATGTCTTTAAAAGATGAGAAAAAAAAAAAGACTAAAGACAAAGACACAAAGAAGACACAGTGACAGAGATTAAAGTGATTGTAGCCAAGGAACACCAGCCACTCCCAGGAGCCAGTGATAGAAAAAATCATTCTGTTCCATCTCAGAGTGAGCACAGCTCTGCTGACACTCTGATTTCAGACTTTGTCTTCCATAACAGTAATAGATAAACTTCTGTTGTTTTCAGCCACTCAGTGTGCGGTACAGGTACTTGTTACAGCAACCCTAGGAAAATAATATAACTCACCAATATCTGAAAATGAAATAAAAATTTTCTAAAGAACACATACATGAAAGAGGAAATCAGAAATTGTTTAGACCTGAATGAAAAGGAAAACACAGTAACTCAAAACTCTGATGATGTGGCAAGAGCATAGTTGGATAGTAACATATAATAAGCATCTCTATTAACAGGAAGTTTTGAATCATTGACCTCAGTGTGCTCATTCTCTCTCACACACACACTTTCACACACACACACACAAACACACACAATGAAATGAAAAGCAAATTAAACCCAAGTTAAATAAATTATGTACATAAGAAAGATCACAGGGACTGGTGCTATGGCATAGGGAGTTAAAGCTCAGGCCTGCAGTGCAAGCATCCCATATGGGTACCGGTTCAAGTCTTGTCTGCTCCATTTCTGATCCAGCAGCCTGGATCCACTTGGGCCATCCTCCACTGCCCTCCCGGGCCACAGCAAAGAGCTGGACTGGAAGAGGAGCAACCAGGACAGAATCCGGCACCCATATGGGATGTTGGCACTGCAGGTAGAGGATTAACCAAGTGAGCCACAGAATTCTAAAAATCCTCTTATTGCTAATGAACTTTAATACAGGAGAAATGGGGAAAATTCTTTCAAATACATAATTAAATACATAATTTACAAAGTTTCCTTACAAATTCTCTTATTATCACTCTATATTTCAAATAAATTGAATTTGTAGTGTTTGGTTTTTTTTTGTTTTTTTTTTTTTTTGTTGTTTTTTTTTTTTTTTTGGCAGGCAGAGTTAGACAGTGAAAGAGATCCTGGCCGATCCAAAGCCAGGAGCCAGGTGGCTCCTCCTGGTCTCCCATGCTGGTGCAGGGCCCAAGCACTTGGGCCATCCTCCACTGCCTTCCCGGGTCACAGCAGAGAGCTGGACTGGAAGAGGAGCAACCGAGACAGAACCGGTGCCCCAACCGGGACTAGAACCCGAGGTGCAGGCACCGCAGGAGGAGGATTAGCCAAGTGAGCCGCGGCACCGGCCCGAATTTGTAGTTTGTTTTTTTTTTTTTTTTTTTTTTTTTGGGGGGACCACAAAAAAATATAACTATATTTTTATATTGGAGGGGCATTGGGGAGAAGTGGGGCGAAAGCAGCCCCTAACTCTGGGCCCTAGTCAGTGGCAGCTTCTTGTTCCATAGGGTTAAGGAAGACTTTGAGGAAATAAAAGTTGTTTGGAAAACTCCAGGTGTAGTTGCTTTGCATGCTGTGATGGGCAGAGGGATGAAGTGTGGAGGCCCCTCACACCCTCCATGTGGCCTCAGACTATGTCCTGGAACCCTGAGGGCGGAGAAAGCGCCACTTTCATTCTTGCTTCTTGGGGTTGTTGACGGCCACGTAGTGATGGAGAACGACGAGCAGGAAGAGCGACACCCCGAATTTGTAGTTTTAAAGTTTCGTACAAAGAAATCTTAAGGGGCAGGTTTTTCATTGCAATTATTCAGGAAAACCGTATATATTTTACTTACATTCATCCAGAAAATTATCTAAGGCTAGCATTATTCACATCAAAACAAGAAAAAAATCTAAAACAAAATTCCACATCAATATTCATATACATAGATACCAAAATGCTAAAGATAAATGTATCAACTAGAATCCAACAATAAAATAGCCTTAATAGCCAAAGTTATGCCAGGAGTGAAAACCTTGATTAATATTTGTATATTGTGGCATACTGAATAATAACACCTAAAGATATCCGTGTCTTCATCCTGGAAACCTGTAGATGTTATTTAATATTGCAAAAGAGTTTGTAGATGGGATCGTATTAACAATACTGAGATAGGGAGATGATTATGGATTCTCCATGCCCTCCATGGAATCATATGTGTCCTTATAAGAGAGAGGCAGAGGGAGATATTACACAGATAGAAGAGAAAGCAATATGATCATAATGAAAGAAATCGGAGTAATGAGGATATGAGCAAAGGAGCTGGCAAGCCACCCAAAAACTGGAGCAGCCAATTATCTCCTAGAGTCTGCAGAGGAGTGCAATCTATGACACCTGGATTTTGGCCCCAGTGACACTGACTTCATATTTCTGTTCTTTGGAATGTGGAGAGAAAAAACAAATATGCTATTTCAGCAGCCATAGGAAGCTAATGTTGCATCTAATTTGCAAAAAAATAAAAAAGACTGCAGGTTATGTGAGGCAGTGACATTTTTTAATTGGATATCTCTGTAACAGTTTCATCCCAATATTATACCAATCAATGTTTTTTGATAAACGAATGGGTGCATTGATGTAAATTTTTATTTTTATTTATTTGAAAGGCAGAGAGACAAACAGAGCTTCCATCTGCGGCTTCACTCCCCCAACTGCCTGCAGTAGCCAGAGCTGGGTCAGGCTTAAGCTAGGAGTCCAGAACTCAAATCAGGTCTATCATATGGTTGGCAGGAACCTAAGTATGTAAGCCATCACCTGCTGCCTCCCAGGGTGTGCTTTAGTAGGAAGCTGCACATGCAAGTAGAGCTGAGACTCAAACACAGGCACTCCTAACAGGGAGTGCAGGCATTGTTAGCAGCGCCTTAACCACGGTGCCAAGCTCTGCCCTGAACATAAAGTTTTAAAAGTCTATACGACAAAATGTATTTTTAATTTTCAAGTAGAACTAAAGTAGTTGTGGAATCAATACTTGTGTGGAAGTTGTATTATATAATGCAGTGGTATTCAACTAATAGCAGACATTCATGAGACATTTCTTCCAAACACTGAAGATATGAGAAGTCTTCAAACTGTTCAAGGAAAATACGTATTATGAAAAATATGCATGGATCTCAAAATTTTTACACAAACTAAACATCATCTAATTGCATTTTTCTCTTCAGCATTTTGAATCATCCTTGTATATACTTTTAGTTGTGTATGTCCTTTTTACTATAATATAATATCTGAAACAGGCTAACTTTATACAGAAATGAGGTTTATTTTACTCTGAGTCCTGGAGGCTCAATGGTTCCTATCTGGATGATGGCCTTCTTGCTGGCAGAGTCTCAAGGTGGCAAATGGCATCAAATAACAAGAGACAGGAAGCACATGTCTGTCTGTGTAATTGCTCTCTTCCTCTTCTGATAAAGCTACCAGGATTCAATCATGGGAGCTCCATTCTACCGGTTTACCTAATTTCAATGACATCCCAAAAGCCCCACCTTCTAACACCAGGGTTGGAGTCAGTTTTCTCCCACTAACACCTCACAATGGGGATTAAAATTAAACATATGAACCTTGGGAGACCCTCAAGCCATATCCAAATCATAGCACTGAGTGAACTCTGATTTTTTTTTTTTTGTATAATCTTTGAAACATTTGGGTTCTCCATAAAATTTTACATGAAAATAGGATAACTCTTCTAACAATACTTTGAATATGCATTTAAGATGAAAAGAATGATGTTGGAATTGAAGATTGGAATCACAAATACTCCATTAGTAAGTTAGGTGACTGAGGTAAGTTACTTCATCTCCATGATCATCAGAACCTACATTATATCTAATGTTTTCACTATAAAACAACACAATTTTGAAAAGTGTTGGGTGAGTTCAGAATAAAATACCACTATTGTAGTGTGGAAAACTACTACAACCAATTCCAGAAAGGACTGCTAATGGCTAAGACCCTTCAGAAATAAAGGCTTGGAGCCAGCACCGTGGCACAGTGGGTTAACGTCTTGGCCTGAAGCACCGGCATCCCATATGGGCACCAGATCTAGTCCTGGCTGCTCCTCTTCCCATCCAGCTCTCTGCTACAACTTGCGAAAGCAATGGAAGATGGCCCAAGTCCTTGGGCTCCTGAACCTGCATGGGAAGACCCAGAAGAAGCCCCTGGCTCCTGGCTCCTGGCTTTGGAATGGCGCTGCTCCAGCCATTGCGGCCAACTGGAGAGTGAACCACCGGATGGGCGATCTCTCTCTCTCTCTCTCTCTCTCTCTCTCTGCCTCTACTCTCTCTGTGTAACTCTTTCAAATAAATAAATAAATAAATCTTTTTTTTTTATTTGACAGGTAGAGTTATAGACAGAGAGAGAGAGCTAGAGACAGAGAGAGAGGTCTTCCTTCCGTTGGTTCACCCTCCAAATGCCCGCCATGGCAAGAGCTAGGCAGATCGGAAACCAGGAGCCAGGAGCTTCCTCCTGGTCTCCCATGCGGGTGCAGGGCCCAAGCATTTGGGCCATCTTCCACTGCCTTCCCGGGCCACAGCAGAGAGCTGGACTGGAAGAGGAGCAACCGGGACTAGAACCCCATGCCCATATGGGATGCCAGTGCTGCAAGCGGAGGATTAACCAAGTGAGCCACGGCGTGGGCCCCTAAATAAACAAATCTTAAAAAAAACGGAAATAAAGGTTTGTGGCGCCTCACCATAGATCATCACAATCAACTGAGACTACTGCTGAAGGAAAAAGGGAATGCGAAATAGGTAATGTGAAAGGGGGAGTTACAAATACTCGCTGCTCCATCTGACCAGTCATAGAATGAAGACTGTAACTTTCATGAGTGTCTATTCTTCTTTTTCTGTGAATATTTATGGGTGTATATATTTGTCTTTTTCTCCTTTCTCTGACTTCCTTATCATATAAGATGTATTGATTTTATTCCAGACTATTTATATTATTAATGTTACACCATAGTACTTAAGTTGTCGGATATCAAGAAGAGTTCAAATCAATCGAGAATTTTACCACTTCTTGTTTGGAAGGAGTTAGTGTCTTTTGCTTGTATGAAAGTTATATTATGTTATTATGTCAATAACCTTATTACTTTCTTTAGTTGTCAATTAAGTATGGTTTAAGGAGATGAATAAAGGTGCCCAGTTGAAAAAGAGTGCATGGGTGATGGTTGTGTCAACTTGACTGTACCAAGTGACCCCTAGATAGCTAATATAGCATTATTTCTGAGTGTGTCTGTGAAGATGCTTGCAGAGCAGACTGGTATCTGAAGGAGTGAGGTAGATGACCTCACCTAGCGTCAGTGATGTGATGTAGTGGATTAAGCTATTGAAGCCAGCACACCATATGGGCACTAGTTCAAGGCTCAGCTACTCCACTTCTGATCCAGTTCCCTGTTAATACACCTGGGAAAGCAGCAGAAGATGGTTCAGGTCCTTGAACACCTGCACCCACGTGGGAGGCCCAGAAGAAGCTCTAGTTTCCTGGTTTAGGCCTGGCACAGCCTTGGTCATTGTGGCTTTTTGGGAGAGTACCAGCAGATGCAAGATCTCTGTCTCTTCCCACTCTGTAACTCTGCCTTTCAAATAAAAGATAAGTTAAATAAAAAGAATGCGCTCGGCCGGTGCCACAGTTCACTTGGCTAATTCTCCGCCTGCGGCGCCAGCACACCAGGTTCTAGTCCCTGTCGGGGCGCCGGATTCTGTTCCAGTTGCTCCTCTTCCAGTCCAGCTCTCTGCTGTGGCCCAGGAGTGCAGTGGAGGATGGCCCAAGTGCTTGGGCCCTGCACCCCATGGGAGACCAGGAGAAGCAGCTGGCTCCTGGCTTTGGATCAGTGCTGTGCACCAGCCGCAGTTCGCTGGCCGCAGCGGCCATTGGGGAGTGAACCAACGGAAAAGGAAGACCTTTCTCTCTGTCTCTCTCTCTCTCACTGTCCACTCTGCCTGTCAAAAAAAAAAAAAAAAAAGAAAGAAAGAAAAAAGAATGCCCTCATTTAATGTAGATGGGAATTACTCAATCAGCTGAAGGCTTAGATTAAAAAAAAAAAGCAGAGGAATGTGACACATCATGTTCTCTCGCCTCTGGTCTTTAGATGCTAAGACACTATTTTTTCTTTAATTTTTTAATTTTATTTTTAAATAGTATTTTTATTTATTTGAAAAATCAGAGTTACAGAGAGAGAGAATACATTCTGTGGTTCACTCTCCAATGGGTGCAATGGCTGGGCCTGGGCCAGGCCGAAGTGAGGAGCCAGGAACTTCATCTGGGTCTCCCACGTGGGTACAGGGGCCCAAATACTTGGACCATCCTCCACTGCTTTCCCAGGCACATTATCAGGAAGATAGATGGAAGAGGAGCAGCCAGGACTTGAACGAGCACCCATATGGGATGCCAGTATCACAGGCTTGACTTAACCCATTATGCCACAACGCAGTCCTCTAGACTCTAAGACTTAGATCAATGCCCACATATCTCCAATGTCCCATTTCCCAGGCAGGCCTTCTTCCTTGAACTGGAGAAATATCATTGGTTACCTTGTATATGAGACCTCTGAAACTGAACTGAGCTATGTTACCAGTTTCCATCTTATAGACAGCTACTCAGGAAAATTCTCAAACTCGAATCACCTAAGTGGTTTCTTCATAGAAATCCTCCTCATGTATATAAATCTAAATCTACAAATATCCTATTGTTTGTTTCTATGAAGCACCCAGACTAATTCAAATGTGAAACCCATAATAGTGTGAGGTCCCTGTAGACTCTAGTTCTGCACTCTCACTCTCATGCTAGTTCAAATTCAGCTTCTCGCAGTCCATCAAACTGTCCTTGTTAGTGTTACAACCACTTTACAACTTCACTCAGTTCTGCTCCAGGTAAGCAGATATGGGCTGTGAATTTGGACTTGCCAATCTTTCTGGATTTAGGAGTAATGATTACTCTGCGATTTTAGTGAATAATTACTGCGGGATGTGTAACATCTTCAAATTTCATTTTAAAAACTGAGTAAACATATTTCACAGAATAGATCATTAAATTTTATTTTCAGGGAAGGTATTTGGTTGCCCTGTGATTTTAGTCCCCTGATGGCTCCAAAAAAGTCATTGGATATCAGTTTGTTCAGCATCTTGTCATGATGATATGAGAACTCCTAAGGTCCTATATGTCAAAGCTAAAACCAGAAGCTCCAAAAACACTTTTGGAAACACTCAATATCATTCTACTAAGTCTATGAGTCTATGAATAATACTTTTGATATTGTAACAATCAATCCACAGAGAAGCAATGAAATATTTAATTGATGCTTATAATGATTTTTTTCTGACACCTATTTCTTTTTTTAATTAATTAATTAATTTATTGATTTTTAACTTTTATTTAATGAATATAAATTTCCAAAGTACGGCTTATGGATTACAATGGCTTCCCCCCCATAACGTCCCTCCCACCGCAACCATCCCCTTTCCCACTCCCTCTCCCCTTACATTCATATGAGGATTAATTTTCGATTCTCTTTATATACAGAAGATCAGTTTAGCATACATTAAGTAAAGATTTCAACAGATTGCCCCACAAGACCAAATTTTGCTCCACAAAAGAATAGATGATTTTTTAAATGATGATGAAATCAGATCAGACCTATTGTCATGTTTAATCCCAGTGAGAGTCAAGTTGGGAATTGATAATTTCTTCCTTTTTCTTTTTTACAGAAGATCAGTTTAGTATACATTAAGTAAAGCTTTCAACAGTTTGCACCCCCATAGAAACACAAAGTGAAATATATTGTTTGAGTACTCATTATAGCATTAAGTCTCAATGTACAGCACATTAAGGACAGAGATCCTACATGAGGAGTAAGTGCACAGTGACTCCTGTTGTTGACTTTACAAATTGACACTCCTTTTTATGGCATCAGTAATCTCCCTATGCACCAGTCATGAGTTTCCAAGGCTATGGAAGCCCCTTGAGTTCTCCGACTCTTATCTTGTTCAGACAAGGTCATAGTCAAAGTGGAGGTTCTCTCCTCCCTTCAGAGAAAGGTACCTCCTTCTTTGAAGACCTGTTCTTTCCACTGGGATCTCACTCACAGAGATCTTTCATTTAGGTGGTGTTTTTTTGTTTTTTTGTTTTTTTTTTTTTTTGTTGTTGTTGTTGTTTTTGTTTGTTTGTTTGTTTTGCCAGAGTGTCTTGGCTTTCCATGCCTGAAATACTCTCATGGGCTTTTCAGCCAGATCGGAATGCCTTTAAGGGCTGATTCTGAGGCCAGAGTGCTGTTTAGGACATCCACCATTCTATGAGTCTGCTGAGTATCTCACTTCCCATGTTGGATCACTCTCCGCTTTATTTATTCTATCGGTTAGTATTAGCAGGTACTAGACTTGTTTATGTGCTCCCTTTGACTCTTAGTCCTTTAATTATGATCAATTGTGAACTGAAATTGATCACTTGGACTAGTGAGATGCATTGGTACATGCCACCTTGATGGGATTAAATTGGAGTCCCCTGGTATGTTTCTAACTCTACCATTTGGGGCAAGTCAGCTTGAGCATGTCCCAAATTGTACATCTCTTCCCTCTCTTATTCCCACTCTTATGTTTAACAGGGATCACATTTCAGTTAATTTTCAACACTTAAGAATAACTATGTATTAATTACAGAATTAAACCAGTCATATTAAGTAGAACAGACAAAAAAAACTACTAAGAGGGATAATGTATTAAGTTGTTCATTAACAGTCAGGGCTATGCTGATCAAGTCACCGTTTCTCATAGTGTCGATTTCACTTCAACAGGTTTCCTTTTTGGTGTTCAGTCAGTTGTCACCGATCAGGGAGAACATATGGTATTTGTCCCTTTGGGACTGGCTTATTTCACTCAGCATGATGTGTTCCAGATTCCTCCATTTTGTTGCAAATGACTGGATTTCGTTGTTTCTCACTACCGTATAGTATTCTAAAGAGTACATATCCCATAATTTCTTTATCCAGTCTACCGTTGATGGGCATTTAGGTTGGTTCCAGGTCTTGGCTATTGTGAATTGTGCTGCAATAAACATTAGGGTGCAGACCGCTTTTTTGTTTGCCAATTTAAATTCCTTTGGGTAAATTCCAAGGAGTGGGATGGCTGGGTCGAACGGTAGGGTTATATTCAGGTTTCTGAGGAATCTCCAGACTGACTTCCATAGTGGCTTGAGCAGTTTGCATTCCCACCAACAGTGGGTTAGTGTCCCTTTTTCCCCACATCCTCGCCAGCATCTGTTGTTGGTAGATTTCTGTATGTGAGCCATTCTAACTGGGTTGAGGTGAAGCCTCATTGTGGTTTTGATTTGCATTTCTCTGATGCCTATTGATCTTGAACATTTTGTCATGTGCCTGTTGGCCATTTGGATTTCCTCTTTTGAAAAATGTCTATTGAGGTCCTTGGCCCATCTCTTAAGTGGGTTGTTGGTTTTGTTTTTCTGGAGTTTCTTGATCTCTTTGTAGATTCTGGTTATTAACCCTTTATCTGTTGCATAGTTTGCAAATATTTTTTCCCATTCTGTCGGTTGTCTCTTCACTCTCCTGACTGTTTCTTTTGCAGTACAGAAACTTCTCAATTTGAGGCAATGCCAATAGTGGATTTTGGCTTTGACTGCCTGTGCCTCCCGGGTCTTTTCCAGAAACTCTTTGCCTGTGCCAATATCTTGAAGGGTTTCTCCAATGTTCTCTAAAAACTTGATGGTGTCAGGTCGTAGATTTAGGTCTTTAATCCATGTTGAGTGGATTTTTGTGTAAGGTGTAAGGTAGGGGTCTTGCTTCATGCTTCTGCACATGGAAATCCAGTTTTCCCAGCACCATTTATTGAATAGACTGTCCTTACTCCAGGGATTGGTTTTGGATCCTTGATCAAATATAAGTAGGCTGTAGATGTTTGGGTTGATTTCTTGTGTTTCAATTCTGTTTCATTGGTCTATCCATCTGTTTCTGTACCAGTACCATGCTGTTTTAATTACAACTGCCCTGTAGTATGTCCTGAAATCTGGTATTGTGATGCCTCCGGCTTTGTTTTTGTTGTACAAGATTGCTTTAGCTATTCGAGGTCTCTTGTGCCTCCATATAAATTTCAGCACCATTTTTTCCAGATCTGAGAAGAAGGTCTTCGGTATCTTGATTGGTATTGCATTGAATCTATAAATTGCTTTTGGGAGAATGGACATTTTGATGATATTGATTCTTCCAATCCATGAGCATGGAAGATATTTCCATTTCTTGGTATCCTCTTCTATTTCTTTCTTTAAGGTTTTGTAGTTTTCATTGTAGAGATCTTTAACGTCCTTGGTTAAGTTTATTCCAAGGTATTTGATTGTTTTTGTAGCTATTGTGAATGGGATTGATCTTAGAAGTTCTTCCTCAGCCATGGCATTGTCTGTGCATACAAAGGCTGTTGATTTTTGTGCATTGATTTTATACCCTGCTACTTTGCCAAAATCTTCTATGAGTTCCAATAGTTTCTTAGTAGAGTTCTTTGGGTCCCCTAAATAAAGAATCATATCATCTGCAAAGAGGGATAGTTTGAGTTCTTCCTTCCCAATTTGTATCCCTTGAATTTCTTTTTCTTGCCTAATAGCTCTGGCTAGAACTTCCAGAACTATATTGAATAGCAGTGGTGAGAGTGGGCATCCCTGTCTGGTACCAGATCTCAGTGGAAATGCTTCTAACTTTTCCCCATTCAATAGGATGTTGACTGTGGGTTTTTCATAAATTGCTGTGATTGTATTGAGGAATGTTCCTTCCATACCCAGTTTGCTTAGAGTTTTCATCATGAACGGGTGTTGTATTTTATCAAATGCTTTCTCGGCATCTATTGAGATAATCATATGGTTTTTCTTCTGCAGTCTGTTAATGTGGTGTATCACATTGATTGTTTTGCGCACATTAAATCATCCCTGCATACCAGGGATAAATCCCACTTGGTCTGGGTGGATGATCTTTCTGATGTGTTGTTGCATTCTATTGGCGAGAATTTTATTGAGGATTTTTACGTCTATGTTCATCAGGGATATTGGTCTGTAATTCTCTTTCAGTGCTGCATCTTTTTCCGGCTTAGGAATTAAGGTGATGCTGGCTTCATAGAAAGAATTTGGGAGGATTCCCTCTTTTTCGATTGTTCTGAATAGTTTGAGAAGAATTGGAGTCAGTTCTTCTTTAAATGTTTGGTAGAATTCAGCAGTGAATCCATCTGGTCCTGGGCTTTTCTTTGTTGGGAGGCCTTTATTACTGTTTCAATTTCTGTCTCAGTTATGGGTCTGTTTAGGTTTTCGATGTCTTCCTGGTTCAATTTAGGTAGGTTGCATGTGTCCAGGAATCTATCCATTTCTGATAGGTTTCCCTGTTTGCTGGCATACAAGTCCTTGTAGTAATTTCTGATGATTCTTTTTATTTCTGTGGCGTCTGTTGTTATGTTTCCTTTTTCATCTCTGATTTTATTGATTTGGGTCTTTTCTCTTCTTTTTTTAGTTAGTTGGGCCAAAGGGGTGTCAATTTTGTTTATTTTTTCAAAAAATCAGCTCCTCGTTTGGCTGATTTTTTGTAATGTGTTTTTGGATTCAATCCTGTTGATTTCTTCTCTGATTTTAATTATTTCTCTTCTCCTACTAGATTTGGGTCTGGTTTGCTGTAGGTTTTCTAAATCCTTGAGGTGAATTGAAAGCTCATCTATTTGGTGCCTTTCCAATTTCTTGATGTAGGCACCTATTGATATAAACTTTCCTCTTAACACTGCTTTTGCTGCGTCCCATAAGTTTTGGTATGTTGTGCTGTTATCCTCATTTATTTCCAGAAAATTTTTGATTTCTCTTTTGATTTCTTCTATGACCCATTGTTCATTCAGGAGCATGTTGTTCAATCTCCATGTGTTTGCGTATGCTCTAGGGATTCCTGAGTTGCTAATTTCCAACTTCATTCCTTTATGGTCTGAGAAGCTGCATGGTATGATTCTAATTCTTTTGAATTTGCTGAGACTTGCTTTATGGCCTAGTATGTGGTCAATCCTAGAGAAGGTTCCATGTACTGCTGAGAAGAATGTAAAATCTTTAGCTGTAGGATTGAAAGTTCTGTATATATCTGTTAGATCCATTTGGGCTATAGTGTCGTTTAAATCTACTGTATGTTTGTTGATCTTCTGTCTTGTTGATCTGTCTGTTTCTGAGAGTGGAGTATTGAAGTCCCCCAGTACTATTGTATTGGGGTCTAAGTCTCCCTTTAAGTCCGATATCAAGATGGCTACGCCCGCCCTTTTTTCATTTCTGTTGGCATGGTATATCTTTTTCCAGCCTTTCACTTTCAGTCTGTATGGATCTTTGTTGGAAAGATGTGTTTCTTGTAAGCAGCAAATAGATGGGTTTTGTTCCTTAACCCAATCAGCCAATCTGTGTCTTTTAACTGGACAGTTCAGGCCATTCACGTTCAATGTGACTAATGATAAGTGGTAACTTTTCCCTGCCATTTGCTGAAGATAAGTTCTAATATATGCTTTGAATTCCCTGTGATCTTTTGCTGTGAGGTTTCCTTCCTTTACCTTCTTTCATATTGATGAGTGTGTTTCTGTGTTTTTGTGTGTAACACATCTTTAAGCATCTTTTGCAGGGCTGGACAAGTGGCGACAAATTCTTTCAATTTCTGTTTGCTATGAAAAGTCTTTATTTCACCTTCATTCACAAATGATAGCTTTGCAGGATATAATATTCTGGGCTGGCAGTTGTTCTCTCTTAGTACCTGGGCTATGTCTCGCCATTCCCTCCTAGCTTGTAGGGTTTCTGCTGAGAAGTCAGCTGTGAGTCTGATTGGAGATCCTCTGAGAGTAATCTGACGTTTCTCTCTTGCACATTTTAGGAACTTTTCTTTATGTTTCACTGTGGAGAGTTTAATTACAACGTGTCGTAGTGAGGATCTCTTTTGGTCGTGTTTATTAGGGGTTCTGTAAGCTTCCTGTACTAGGATTTCTCTGTCCTTCTCCAAACCTGGAAAATTTTCTCCTAATATCTCACTAAAAAGACCTTCTAATCCTTTCTCCCTCTCCATGCCTTCAGGAACTCCCAGAACCCGAATGTTGGGTTTTTTAATAGTATCCTGAAGATTCCCGACAATATGTTTTAGATTTCTAATTTCCTCTTCTTTTCTTTGGTCTGACTGTATCCTTTCCTGTTCTCTGTCTTCTAAGTCCGATATTCTCTCTTCTGCTTCACCCATTCTGTTTGTAAGGCTCTCTATTGTGTTTTTCATTTGATCTATTGAATTCTTCACTTCATTATGATTTCTCGTCACTATCCCAGTTTCCTGTTGTACTAGTTGTTTCCTTTCATTTTGATTCCTCCTTAATATTTCATTTTTCACGAGAGAGATTTTCTATCTTGTCCATTAAGGATTTCTGTAGTTCAAGAATTTGTTTTTGAGAACTTCTTAATGTTCTTATCAATTTTTTGAGATGTGCTTCTTGCATTTCTTCTATCTCATCATCTTCATAATCTTGAATTGGGGTGTCTTTTTCATTTGGGGGAGTCATGGTGACTTCCTTGTTTTTATTACCTCGGTTTTGTTATTTGGCATATTGGAGATATTTGGTTTCTTCACTGTGGTGCTTTTTCTTGTTATACTATGACTCTAGATTAAGTGGACTGTTTTTGATGGAGCCCTAGAGGTTTGAGATGGGTGTGGCCTGAGAGCTCTGTTTGGTGTGCCAAAGGTGACACTCCCAGGTTAGGCGTGATACATCTCTCTCTCTCTTTCTTTTTTTGTTTCAAAAGGGAAGTAATTCCGCACAGCTGAACGAAGTTGGAGGTAGTTAGCAGGCAAATGATATACCCACAGGAGCCAGAGATCGGAAGCTCTTTCCCAAGGACCCCACAGGGAATCTGTTCTGCCCTCAGAGTGGGCTCAAATTCTCCTTCAGTCTCCCACTGGGTTGCCAAAGTTATGGAATTGTAGCGTCTCTGGAGTGTACTCATGTGAATTCCGTGTGTTCTCTCCCCCACTGTCTCTTTTTTCACAGTCTCAGTGCAGTAGCACCACAAATTTACTAGGTCCTAATCTCCTGTTAATTTGCCCCGCCCAGAGTCAGGTTTTTCTGCTAGGCTCAGGGCCGGTGCAGACCTGAGGTCGCTCTGCTTATGATGTATGTCCAAGATGGCGCCTGCTCTTTGTCTTGCTCGCCCTTGAGAGGTGAGCAGAGAGAGAGAAACCCGTGTCCGTACCAGTCACCTTTTTTTTTTCTCTCTCTCTTCCAGTTAGCCTGGTGAACCCCCCCCCCCCGGGGTCGTTCCCTCTAGTCTCCTCTCTCCACTTGCCTGCCGGTGTCTCAGGCTATTGAGGTTCGGCTCACCTCGCGTTCCAGCGCTTGTGTGTTGAGTCTGGTGCTGGTGTCCCGAACTGTGGGCTCCCACACTCTCCACGCAGGTCCACTGTGAATCACGCGTTCTGGAAGAGTTTCTTCTGCTGTTTCCTCCCCTACTCTTCCTTGAACCTGCAGTATCTCCACTTTTATTAAACTGTCTCTCCCCGAAGTATCAGTGTGCTCCCTTCCTATTCCACCATCTTGCCTCCCTGACACCTATTTCTATCTACATTTTTACAAATGTAAGCTGCAGAAAAGCAGAGCTCATGATAACTGTAGAACTAAAGCAGATGAATACACTACTGTTTTATGATATATTTTCATACAGCTTAGAAATGTTAATGTTACTTTAATTTATATATAAAATTGATGAAACAGAAGTAGTAATAGTAACAAAGAAATAATGATGTGTTTCTCATCTTTAGTACAGTGTTTTATTTCCAGGGTAACAAAAACCACACAAGGTTCTGGTGTGGAGGCAGGCAAGTTCCCTTAAGTTCATGTCAGGGTGAGGGGAGTCTGAAAACACACTCAGGCCATTCTAGAAACAAGGGCTTACTTCCAGGTAAAAAGACTTAATGTAACTTTATCACAAAGGGGGAGAATATTTGTCGTTGTTTTGCTCCATTTAGGCTTGAAGTCCCAACAAAATTGGGAACCAAAGATACTAAATACTTACAGGGTCACAAACCAGGGACACAATTTTAGGATTAGTTTTAATCCTAAAATTACAGAAAGCTTCTGTTTCCCCACACTTTACTACCACACCAACAGCTGAAAGACCTGCAAGACACACAGTCTCTCTGAGAAGTACTTAGGAAAGCCTGAAACTAATAAGAGAGATAAAAACTAGTATTATTAGCATAAAACTTCAAATTGAAGGCCTTTATGGATATGTAGATACACACACACACACACACACATCCAGCCATCAGCAAATGTCTATACATGATATTATTATTATTGCTTTAATTAGATCTGATTTTTACTATATGGATAAGTAAAAGCACACAGATTACAGGAACCATTTTTAAAGAACACAGATTGCCCATCTACCTCAGAGCCTCAAAATAATGTTGATTGAATATATATTCAATTTCAGGTAAAAGATAATCTTTTACTCAAGATTATATACATAGCTGCTTAATTTCATAACTATAATTTATATGAATAGCCTTCCCTAAATTTTTATGGAAGAAAAAATGTTTACGTTTTTTTGATACCCAAGCATAATATTAATAAATATCATGACTTTGAAGAGAATAATCATAAGCTAATAATAGAAGTCATAGAATCTGAGCTACAGAAAGAACCAGCTAACTGATGCTTTCTCTTCCAGTATAAAGACCTGGGTGGTGTTGAGAGTTCTGTGATTTGGTATTTACACAAATTAACAATAAAATGGTATTTATGCTACCAACTTAATTTATTTCATTTTTATTTATACAAAAAGTCAATCTAGAACCAAAACTATAGATATAGTAGCAACCAAAGTGTTAGAGTGCTTATATGTCAGAGGTATGAAGAATCAAGAGCAAGTCTCATGGATAAGGCATTTTGGCATTTTATGAACTAAAAGCCAGATTAGTCACTGCGGTCTTAAAATGAAAATGTCAGATAACCAGAACAAGTACAAAGTGGTGAAATTGCTAAATGCTTAATGTTCAGTTAATTAACATATTACAGAATATAACGTGCTTTCCTAATTCCCTACTGAATACAAGATTCTAAAATAATTGAAAGAAGTGAAGAAGTTAAAAAAAGCAGCTTGAAGAAAAATATGAATTTCTACTGAACTAGATTTTAGAAGAATGTATAAATTAATTATAACAGTAGTATCACACCATTCGTTAACTAATAATTGAGTTTACCGGGAACACTCATGGTTTGATTTTAATGTTAGTACCAGGCTATTGACTCTAAAATTTAATCTACAAGGCCCATTGGGTTTGGCCTGTGCTGATTTTTCGGTTCTCATCCTATGCTGTTCTCTCTAAACTAATTTTACTGTAACTATTAAGCACTCTCTTTGGTTTTATGGATATCCTAAGGCAGAAGCTTCTTCCCACTTCAGAATCACTCTGCCTCCTGTTCATTTCCCAGGTTGCTTTGGAGACGCTTCTTCTTTGAGAGGATCTCTTCCACACCAGCTTTATGCCTACACTGATTGATTAGTTATCCTTTACTTGCTCTAATAAACCCTTTCATTTCCCTTCTGTAGTTTCCACCTCATTATAGAGATAGGATATTTTAATGTTTACTCTCTTTTTAGACAATTATCTCCACTAAGGTAAGAACAAAGTCTTCTTTTCAAATTATCTTTTCCTGGAAACTGGCAGAGGGATTAGTACAAGGAAAGAGTGTCGCTCCTAGGCTTCCTATCCGAGTCACGGCACCATTATGTCGCTCCCCCTCTTCACGGAGGAACGACACAGGACCCTGCGCTGTTCTTTTGTCTGCTCGGCCCTTCCCGGGTTTGCTGCTGGTTCTTCCTGGGTTGGTTACCGACCCTTCCACCTCCGTGGAAGGGCGGTTCCCCCTGCCACTTTCCCCACTTCCGCGGGGGAGCGGCACACCGCCGGCCGGCTCTCTCGGGGGCTGCTCAGATGTTCCTCAGGTGTTCCCCTTAGATGTTCCTGGTGCATGTTGTCTCTCTCCTCCTTTATAGTCCTCTTCCACCAATCCCAACTCTGCTACCCACACGCCGAGTACGCTGCTCTCCTCCAATCAGGAGCAGGATCAGCTCCTGCAGGTTATTGGTCGAACTGGAGGCAGCTGTGTAGAAGTTGTTTCCTCCTCTCCCAGCACCATATTGTGGGAGAGCAGATGCATAGAATAAGTCTTAATTCCAGTAACTTAGTCTAGTCCGAGTTGCTCCCCACAAAAGAGTTAATTAAAAATAATAAAATATATTAATGATCTTGTAATGGCTCCTTGGATGCCTAAGTTTAAGTACAATCTTTATGACCATACTCCTGGTAAGAAAGGTTTCAAACTTTGGCATGTCTGCATTAAAGGGGCTGGCAGGTGTGGGGCAGGGGTGGGAGGGCATTTTGTGCAACGCAGGCTAGTCCACACCACACTGGAAGGCTACTTGGATGCTCTACTTCCTATCCAGCTTCCTGCTAATGCATCTGGGAAGGCAGAAAAAGATGACCCAAGTGCTTGTGCCCGTGCCAACCATGTAGCAGACCTGGATGGAGGCCCTGGCTCCTGGATTCTGCCTGTCTCAGACCTGGTTGTTGCAGTCATTTGCAAAATGAACCAGTGGAGTGAAGATCTCCTTTCTCTCTCTCGCTCTCCCTCTCCCTCTCTCTCTTTCTCTCCTTGCCTTTCAAATAAATAATATTTTCCTTAAAAAAAAGGAGAGATTTCAAACCTAAGAATGTCTGCAATAAAAGCCTATGTTTTTGATATTTTAATTTAAATATATATATGAATAATTATGCATGTATTTATTTAAAAGGCAGAACAACAGATAGAGAGGAAAGATCCTCTATCCATTGGTTTACTCCCCAAAAGGCTACAACAGCATGGGCTAGATCAGACTTAATTCAAAAACCAAGAACTCCATTTGGTTCTCCCACCCTCACGTGGTGGGAGCCCAAGAACCTAGATCATCAGCTGCTGCTTCTCAGGCATTTCAGTGGGGAGCTGGCTCAGAAGTGGAGTAGCCCAGACTCAAATTAGGACACTGATTATGGGATGCTGGAGTCACAAACAATGCTTAATCCACTGTGCCAAAATGCTGGCCCCTTTTAATATTTTTAAAACATAGAAGAGATTATGTGATATGTTTAGACTTTGGAAAATATAGCCACTCTTAGAAAGGTATACAATTAAATCATCAGTTTTTCCTTATTTCAATAGATTCTCCTCTTCTTTTTAAATTTTCTATTCATTTCTTTGAGAGGCAGGGAGACAGGAGGAGTATACATCATCTATTGGTTCACTCCCCAAATGCCCTCAGCAGCCAGGACTAGGCCAATGTGAAGCCAGGAACCAGGAATACAATTTGGTCTCCCATTTGGGTGGCAGAAACTCAACCACTTGAATTATCAGCTGCTTCCTCCAAAGGTGTGCACTAGCAAGAAGCTGGAGACAGGAGCCAGAACTAGGTATTGAACCTGAGCACTGCATTATGGGACATGCTATATTATTCAGTGTTCTAACCACTAGGCCAAACGCCTTTCTCTGGTTTTCTTTTTCAAATCAGGGTTACTGATATTTGTTTTATATATTATAAATGCCATCAATTTAAATTATACAGTTAGATAACTATATCAAGTCATGTGGAAACTATAATGAAGATATAAAATATTTAGAGAATTCAAGTTTCCCTGGGACCCTTATGCTCAATCACCTCTACTTATGCTTGGATCTTGGCTAACATTAATCTATTATGAATCACCAGAGTTTTGGTTTTTCTATAATTTTATCTAAAAGGATCTAGATATTAGGTGATCTTCTGTGGCTAACTTCTTTCACAGTTTTTGAGATTCATTCAAGATGCAGGTAATTTACTCCTTTTTATTACTTTTCTTTATTAGACAGGCAGAGTTAGAAAGTAAGAGAGACAGAGAGAAAAGTCTTCCTTCCGTTGGTTCATCCCCCAAATGCCTGCCACGGCTGGCGCGCTGCACTGATCCGAAGCCAGGAGCCAGGTGTTTCCTCCTAGTCTTCTATGTGGGTGCAAGGGCCCAAGCACCTGGACCATCCTCCACTGCCTTCTCAGGCCACAGTAGAGAGCTGGACTGGAAGAGGAGCAACCGGGACTAGAACCCGGCGCCCATATGGGAGGCCAGCGCAGCAGGCAGAGGATTAACCAAGTGAGCCACAGCGCCAGCCCCTCCTTTTTATTACTGATAGAATTTTGTTCATATGACACAACACATATTTTCTATCCATTCACTATGGTTTAACATATGGATTGTTTCAAGTTTTAAGTGATTGTGAGTAAAGTTTCTATAAATACCTATTACTTAGTTATTTTGTAACTACATGTTGTCATTTTTGTCTCAGAGGTAAATATCCAGAATGGAATGTCTGCTTTAAGATAATAGGAATGGGAGGCTGGTGCTGTGGCATAGTAGGTAAAGCCATCACCTGCAGTGCCAACGTCCCATATGGGCACCAATTCAAGGCCCAGCTGCTCCAATTTCAATCCAGCTTTCTGCTGTGGCCTGGGAAAGCAGTAGAAGTTGGCCCAAGCGCTTGGAGCCCTGCACCCACATGGGAGATCCAGAAGAAGCTCCTGGCTTCTGGCTTTGGCTAGGCCCAGCTCCGGCCATTGCAGCCATTTGGGGAGTGAACCAGCAGATGGAAGATTTCTCTCTCTCTCTTTCTCTCTCTCTCTCTGCTTCTGCCTCTCTGTAACTCTACCATTCAAATAAAAATAATTTTTTTTAAATAGGAATATGGTTAGCTTTATAGGAACCGGCAAAAAGTTTTTCAAAGTGATTATAAAATTTTACTTTCCTTATAGTACTCTATACTTTAAGGGTTATATTTTTTACTTGTTTCTTCAGAGTAACAAGTACAAATATGATACAGGTAACTGATATTTAAATTTGTAAATTTATCCATCTCAGAAAGAAGAGGGATCAAAGTAGCGTTTGAAAAGCCAATTTAGCTTTGGCATTGACATGAGGTTAATAAAAATTACATGATCCTTTAATCAAATTTACCCTACCCAGCCCATGAATCTTTGTTAACATTTTGTTCAGAGAAATTAATACTGTAGTCATACAAAAACTGTCCATACAAGTTCATCCCTATTTTATTTGTAACCACAAACAAGTTGAAAACAGCTCAAGTTTCCTTCAATATGTAAACAGTTGAGCAAACTTTGCAGAAGCTGTACAATGGGATACCACTCAGCAAAAAGAAGTTCCTTGTTTATTAACATGCCCCAATCTGGGCCAGCACTGTGGCATAGCAGCTAAATCTGCCACCTGTGACACAGGCATCCCATATGAGTGCCAAGTTCCAGTCCCAGCTGCACCACTTCAGATCCAGCTCTCTGCTAACAAGCCTGAGGCAACAGCAGAAGATGGCCCAAGTGCTTGGGCCCCTGCACCCACATGGGAGACCCAGAAGTCCTGGCTCCAGCTTCAGCCTGGCCCAGCCCTGGCCAATGCAGCCATTTGGGGAGTGAACCAGAGGACAGAAGTGTGCATGCTCTCTCTCTCAACTCTGCCTTTCAAATAAAAATAAAAAGGCAACAATATGGATGAAACTCAGGCACATCATACTGATGAAAGATTGAATGAAAATATATTCTCTTTTTCTAAGGCTTTAATTTTAGAGTGGTGTTCAATTCACAGGAAAATTAAGAAGGAAGGTACAGAGGTTTCCCATTTATCTCCGGCCCCCACACATGCAGTTTCCCCATTATTAACATTTCCATAGAATGGTGCAGGTGTTAGAGCTAATGGACCTTCACTGACACGTCACGGCACCCAGAGTCTACAGCTTCTACTCAGTTCTCTCTTGATTTTGTGTATTTTATGGGTTTAGCCAAGGTGTAAAGACACATGCTAAATTCAGAAACACTAAGACCAATTACATTTCACAGTTTACCAAATCAAGAAAAGGATTTTAGAATCCAGTAACATTCCAGTCAAAGATGGTTCTCTCCTTACAGGTGGTGAGCTACTTTTATAACCAGAAAGACAGGAAATAACGCAAAAATTATCTGGTTGGTAGAGTTTGCCATTTGCCTTATTTGGGCATAATTTGGTGGCCTTCAGTCTGGGATTGGCTGAGGATTCAGTTGCTGTGATGGGCTAATGATCCATTGCTCAATTATAAGTAAACACCCTTAGTTCTAAGCTACAACCTGCTTACACATCAAACTAGGCTGTATATACAAAAGCCTGTGCAGAACAACTCATTATTCAAGTACAGAGGCTGATTTAGGTCAATTTATTCCAGTGCAACACACAAATGCATCCTTATAGCATTACACTATTTCCATCGCCCAGAAAAGCGTCTGTGCTCTATTGATTCTTCCCTCCCTTAAGCCCCAGCTATCACTAATCTTTTTACTGCCTCAATAGTTTTGCCATTTTGAGAATGTCATATAGCTGGATTCATGTAATATGTAACCTTTTCAGATTGTTTTTTTTTCACTTAGTTATATGCATTTAAGTTTCCCCTATGTTTTTCATGACTTCATAGCTAATTTCTTTTTGGCACTAAATAATATTCTCTTGTTTAGATGTGCCACAGTTGAATCATTCTCCTACTGTAGGATTTTATGGTTTCTTCCAAGTGTTGGAAACTATTAATAAAGCTTTGCTAAACATTCATGGGCAGGGATTTTTATGGGCATAACTTTTATACTGCTTTGGGTAGGCAGTAAGGACTATAACCGATGGATCATATGATAAAAGCATATTTAATTTTCTAAGAAACCACCAAACTGTCTTCCAGAGTGGCTGTGCTAATTTGTATTCTTACAGTGAATTTCTGTTGCTACATACTCTTGTCAATATTGGCATAATGGTATGTTGTGGTATTTCATGGTTGTCTTACTTTACATCTCTCTGATTATGTAAGACGTGGATCATCTTTTCATATATTTATTTTTCATCTGCATATCTTCTTCAGTGGAGGGTCTCTTCAGATATCTGGTCCACTTTTCAATTTGTTTTCTAACTGTGGAGTTTTAAGGGGTTTCTTTGTGCATATTTTAGATAGTACTGTTTTATCAGATGTCTTTTTGCACGTATTTTTCTCCCAGTCAGTATGCCTTTTCTTCTCATTATCTTGCTAACATTCTCAAAATGACAAAACTGGAGACAAAGAGACAAGGAAGAAGGATGGGTTGGGGTTAGCTGTGATTGCTAAGAGATAGCATGAGGTTGTTATTTTGTGGTGATGAAGTTGTTCTGTATCTTGGCCATGGAAGTGGTTACACAAATCTAAACATAAAATAAAATTGGGGGTGTGTGGTCCTTTGGCATTGTAGGCTAAGCCTCTGCCTGCAGTGCCAGCATCCTATACAGGTGCAGGTTTGTGCGCCAGCTTCTCCTCTTCCTATCCAGCTCTCTGCTATAGCCTGGGAAAGCAACAGAAGATATCCCAAGTGCTTGGGCCCCTGCACCCACGTGGGAGACATGGAGGAACTCCTGGCTCCTGGCTTCAGATCTGACCAGCTCTGGCAATTGTGGCCATTTGGGGAGTGAACTAGCAGATGGGGACCTTTCTCTCTGTATCTCCTTCTCTCTATCTGTAACTCTACTTCTCAAATAAATAAATAGAAGTGGACATAACTATGCATAAACACACAAACAAAACAGGTTAAAATGGTACAAATATTAAGATGTCTGTAGAATAATTAATCATAATATACGAATGTCAATGTCCAGAGTTTGATGTTCACAAGTAAGGAAAGCAATCATCCCTGGGGAAATTCATGAAGGACACACAGGACTTTGTACGATTACCGAAAAAGAAAATCTCAGGAGCCCATAATATTTCAAAACAAAAGGTGCTTAAAACAAATAAATCAAACTTCCTCCAAAATATTTAATACATATGCTCAATATGATGTAAGCAATGATTTTCCTTAGGTTTTATTGTATTTGTGAAAAGTCAGAAAGTATCAGGCTTTGAAATGGCTTTCAATCAGGTACACTGTGGAATAAAAACATGTTTTAGTTCAGGCTGCTGTAACATAATACTGAAAAAAATTCACAATTATAAATGAAAACTTCAATGTTCTTCTCTCAGCAATAGATAGAACAGAATTTAAAAGAAAAAAAAACATTTTATAAGGCTCAAAAACATCACCACCCCAGCAGCATATAAGTGACATTTACAGAACACACTATTCCCAACAACAGAATACACACATTCTGTCCAAGCACCAGCAGAATATGTACCATTTCACGTTTATAGACTCAACATAGTACAGGTGACATTTCTCAATATCTTACCAGTATCCCAGAATGCATTTCTATATAGACAAGGTTATTCTAGTTTATATGGAAAGGCAAAGGAACTAAAATACCTAAAACAGTTTCAAAGAAGAAAAATAAAAAGATTAACTATATATTTGGAGAAAATATTTCAAGTCACAGATATGACAATGGACTTATATCTAGAATATATAAAGAACACTGTTTTAAAACACTGAAAGATACAAACACTCCAGTTAGAAAGAGGGCAAAATCATGAAGAAACATTTCCTCAAAGAGGATATATGTATGAGAAACAATATATATGCATGCTTCCTGTGCCTATCATTTATGTGTGTGTAGATATGTACCTCTATTTAATATCATAAATCTATGTTTAATTTGGTTGTTATTATTTGGTTGTTATTAATTTATGTTCTGCTTGAATACAAGAAGAGGAATATGAAGAAAGGATGAACAGGACAAAAGCAGATAAGGAAGAGGATGAGAAACCAAAAAAATATGTGTGATAAGAAGGACTGCCTAGAAAATGTAGCTTTACCAAGAAGCAAGGACAACTCTATTTTTTTAAAAAGATTTATTTATTTTTATTTGAAAGTCAGAATTATACACAGAGAGAGGAGAGGCAGAAAGAGAGGTCTTCCATCCGATGGTTCACTCCCCAGATGGCTGCAACAACTGGAGCTGTGCTGATCCTAAGCCAGGAGCCAGGAGCTTCCTCCAGGTCTCCCACGTGGGTGCAGGGGCCCAAGGACTTGGGCTATCTTCCACTGCTTTCCTAGGCCATAGCAGAAAGCTGGATCGGAAGAGGAGCAGCCAGGCCTAGAACTGGTACCCTTATGGGATGCCGGCGCTTCAGGCCAGGGCTTTAACTCACTGTGCCACAACACCGGCCGCAAGGACAACTCTATAATAGCAATCTTGAAACATTTGAGAGTTTGAAGTTCAGCATATTGAGGAGGCTTACAGGGTTACATATTGTAAATACAAGTACATTTGCAACTCTTTCTCTATGCATCTAATATCAGGATATAAAAATTATTAACATCTCAATGTTTTTGAGAAAAATATACATATTGATCTTTTGAAATAACCTTTCCAAGAACAAGGATTCTTTAACTAGTGATTGTATTTTCAAGCAATTTATGTGGCCCGGGAGTGCAGTGGAGGATGGCTCGGGTCCTTGGGCCCTGCACCCGCATGGGAGACCAGGAGGAAGCACCTGGCTCCTGGCTTCGGATCGGCGCAGTGCACCAGCCGAGCGTGCCAGCCGTAGCGGCCACTTGGGGGGTGAACCAATGGAAAAAGGAAGACCTTTCTCTCTGTCTCTCTCTCACTGTCCACTCTGCCTGTAAAAAAAAAAAAAAAAAAAAAAAAAAAAAAAAAAAAAAAAAGAAGAAGAAGAAGAAGAAAGAAAAGAAACTAGTGAATCTAAAATATTTAGTGCCAATTCTAGATTGCAATTGAGCAACATATTATTTTGGTGACCTCTTTATTATATCTAGTTTTATTCTCATTATAAATGGTGATTAACTTCTGGAATTATTAACAATCATGCTATAGTATTATTAGAAAAGAAATGGTAATATAAAAAAATAATTTGAGGTGCACGCTTCGTGGCCCAGTGGGTTAAGTCACTGCTTGGGATGCCACATCCCAAATCAGAATGCCTGTTTGAGTTCTAGCTCCTATGCTTCTGATCAAACTCCCTGCTAATAATGCTTCCTGAGCAGTAATAGGTGACGGCTCCAGTGCTTGAGCTCCTGCCATGCACATGGAAGATTTGGGTGGAGTTCCTGGCTCCTGGCTTCAGTAGGCATTCGTTGCAAGCATTTGGGGAAGTGAATCAATAGATGGAAGATTTCTCTCTCTCTCTCTATCTCTTTCTCTTCCTTTCAAATAGATGAAAATAAATAAATATTTTGCTAAGTTAAAGTAATATAAATCAATTGCTTTGTACATTTAATTTTAAAATTCATTAGATTATTTAAAAACAATTAAGTCTTTACTAGAAAGAGTCTAGAAATTATTGGTAACTCAAAGTTCTGAATGAGGGTTAAGATTATAAGCCAGGGGCCAGTGCTGTGGTGTAGTAGGTTAAGCCCTCACCTGCAGTGCTAACATCCCATAACTGTTTCAACTGCTCATTTTCCAATCCATCTCCCTGATAATGGCCTGGTAAAGCAGTAGAAGATGGCCCAAGTGCTTGGGCCCATGCACTAACATGGGACACCCAGTTAAAGCTCCTGGCTCCTGGCTTCAGATCAGCCCAGCTCCAGCTATTGTGGCCATTTGGGGAGGGTACTAGCAAATGGAAGATCTCACTCTCTTCCTCTCTCTCTCTCTCTCTGTAACTCTACTTATCAAATAAATAAATACCTTTAAAAAGTGATAAATCCATCCCAATTTTTAAAGACTTTTTTAAAGGATTTATTTATTTATTTGAAAGTCAGAGTTACACAGAGAGAGAAGGAGAGGCAGAGAGAGAGAGGTCTTCCATCCGTTGGTTCACACCCCAACTGGCAGCAATGGCTGGAGCTACACCAATCTGAAGCCAAGAGCTTTTTCTGGGTCTCCCACACAGGTGCAACGGCCCAACGACTTGGGCCATCTTCTGCTTTCCCAGGCCATAGCAGAGCTGGGTCGGAAGTGGAGCAGCTGGGACATGAATTGGTGCCCATATGGGATGTTGGCACTGCAGGCAGTGGCTTTACCCAGTATACCACAGCTCTGGCCCCCCAATTTTCTCAAGAAATTCCTGTATATTACTTGAAGATATCTTATGGATTTGAATAAATTTGAATGTATCAATTCTAACTTTCTTTGAACATAATGGGAAGGTACTGAAGTTTTCTCCTTTTAGTAACTGTCAAAGAATATACTAAGTGAAAATGTGAGTGGTAGGGTAGCAATCTTATTGACCTGGTAGATCTAAATATCTCATTAAGAATGAAACTCTTTTTCTTTAATGAATTTAATTCTAAAATACCATGGCATATACACCAAAGCGTCAAGCTTTTTATTTAACTATGGTGGTAATAATACTAAGTTCTTTATATAATTTATTTTAAAATGCTGGCTACAGAAACAGACAGCTCACCACAATTGCAATGCAAGTGGGAGACTCTGAAGACATAAATCTTATATCTACACCCAGACCCATTCCTCTTTCCTCCAACCATTAGCATACAAAAAAGACACTTCTGTTCCTCTCTTCATTGTTCATGTACAGGTCTTCCATCTTCCAGATCCACATAAAATGCTTTACTCTATGGCAAAGGATGCTGCTTCCTGAGAGGCCAGCAAAAGGCTGAAACCTGTAAGTGCAAGGGCATTGCCTTCCTTTGAAGTGACTCCTTAGGGTTGCAAATAAATTTTCTTTTTTCTCCCCCTTGTTGAATGAATGCAAGATCCACATGATATTTTTAAACATACACCTAAACTAAGCTAAGGACACACTCTAAAGATCTACAGAGCAGAAATGAGAAGCCCTAGATTTTTACAGTATGCAACAGAATAAATCTCATCAAATAATTAAGAAAAAGTCAAGGGATGACAGTTGGCATAGTGGCTAAGCCACTGCTTGGATTGCCTGCATTCCATATGGAGTGCCTGACCCATTTCTCATTCCAGCTTCCTGCTTGTACTGCCTCCAGGAGGCAGTAGATGCTGATGACTCAAGCACTTAGGTCCCTGCCAGCAACTGGGAGACCCAGGTTGAGCTCCTGGCCTTAGGCTTTTGGCCTGGTCAGCCCTGGTTGTTGCGGGCACTTGGGACGTGTATCAGCAAAGAAAAGATGCTTTCTTTTTATCTTTCAAATAAACAAATAAGTCCAGCGCCGCGACTCACTAGGCTAATCCTCTGCCTTGAGGCGCCGGCACACGGGGTTCTAGTCCCGGTCGGGGCGCCAGATTCTGTCCCGTTTGCCCCTCTTCCAGCCCAGCTCTCTGCTGTGGCCAGGGAGTGCAGTGGAGGATGGCCCAAGTGCTTGGGACCTGCACCCCATGGGAGACCAGGATAAGTACCTGGCTCCTGCCATCGGATCAGCGCGATGCGCTGGCTGCAGTGCACTGGCCGCGGCGGCCATTGGAGGGTGAACCAACGGCAAAGCAAGACCTTTCTCTTTGTCTCTCTCTCTCACTGTCCACTCTGCATGTCAAAAAAATAAATAAAGATAAAATAAAAATAAAAATAAAATAAACAAATAAATATTGTACAAAAGCAAATATTCAAGCCATTTAGGCTGTGGAAGACTAAATCAAATAAGAGTAAAAAAGAGTGAAGAGTGTGTTCAAAGTATTGCACAAGTATCATCATAAAAGAATCAGGACACAGATTACAAATGTAAACAAAAACATACTAGAATTTATTTTTTTATTCATTCATTCATTCATCCATTTGTGAGGCTGATTCACTACCCGAATGCCTGCAATAGTCCTGACTGGGCCAGATCCAAGCCGGGAGCTGAAAACTCTTTCCAGATTTCCCATGTGGTGGATATGAGCCATCACCTGTGCTTCCAGGGTACAAATTAGCAGGAAGCTGAATTTGGGAGAACAGCTGGGACTTGAAGCCAGCACTCAATTAACACATGCGCATCTTAACCACAGTGTTCCTTGCTACACCAAATGTCCCAAGATGCAATATTAATCGATTTGCTTCATTTCCAAAGTTTCCTTATAAACTCCCTCACAATGATACCAAGAACTATTACTTGTTATCAGTTTCTGTGATTTCAGCATTCAGAGCCACATCTCAACAAGATTAAAAATAATCCTACTGAAAAGAAAACTTCTTTTCTTACAGTAATAAAATGTAATGTTTATTTAGCCAATGCTAGTGTTCTTCCTGTATAGAACATCCAGCTATAGCAAGTTCTCTTAATTTATATGAATGAGGGTGCATGTGCGCATACCTGCAATGTGTTAGGTAGTCTTACTGTTAATATACACAATTTCCTCTATAGGAATTGTTTCATTATCTTCCTAATTTTTAATAGTCACAAAGCTACAAAAATTTTGTATATATTACTTGTGATCTTTGGGTTTTAGTTCTCACTATATGGCAAAATTCTGGTTAAACAAAAATATGGTTAAGGGTCGTGGCACAGAAGGTTAAGCTGCCTCTTGCATCCCTTCATCCTACATCAGAGTGCCAGTTCAAGTCCTGGCTGCTCAAGTTCCATTAGCTTCCATTAGCTCCCTGCTAACGCACCTGAAAAGCAGCTAAAGATGGCCCAGGTACATTGGTTTTTGCCACCCACAAGGGAGACCATGATGGAGTTCCTGGCTCCTGGCTTCAGAATGGCCCAGCCCCAGCTGTTGTGGCCATTTGGGGAGTGAACCAGTAGGTTTCTCTTTCTTCTCTCTCTCTCTTTCTCTCTCTGTCTGTCTCCTTCCCTCCCTCCCTCCCTCCCTCTCTCCCTCCCTTTCTGACACTTTGCCTCTCAAATAAATTAAAGAAATCTTTAAAAGTCTATTCAAATTAATGAGCATTTAAAATGCTTTCTGCTGCTAGAAATCAAATCCACTTTTATTAGAAATTGTTCAAAGAATAAAGATTTCAGCCTTATATTTCATAGAAAACATCTTCATGTACTGATTCTTTGGCTAAAACCTAAGCTAACACACTTAAGAACAGAAGTCAGGATAAATCTTGGCTATTTTGCTTCAATAGTGGGACTATTATACCAATTTTTATATTTACCCTTCACATAAAACTATTGTAACTTCATTGCTATAATAGGGATTAAGCTGTTTGGGGCTTATATGAGGATTTTGGTTCCTTGTACAGTGAACATAAACCAGTATTAGTTTATAATATCTGTAAGGTTAGTTGTGAGCATGTGTGAGTGTGTGTGTGTGTGTGTAGAATTTATTCTACTACTGCAATGATTTGCTGAATACTTGCTGGGTTACTTTTATTTAAAGTCCAGTATAAACTAAATCTACGTGGTGAACAATACATCGGCTTCTATTTCCCATGTATCCTGCCATTCATGATTGTCTAATGATCTTTTTGTGAAGAAATGGTCAAAATATGGCCTTATTATCAAGTACAGAAGCCCCCAAATATGTTGAGAGTTTCCTTAGAATAAATGTAGCAACATTTCTTGATAAAGTCATAGATAATCATTATCAATATGCAGTATTTTATCTCAGAAAATTTTACAGTTCTCTTCAGGACTTCAGTAATGAAAGGTTTATAAATCAAAAGAAAATGTTCTGGCCCACTGGGTTAAGCCCCCCTTAGAACGCTGGCATCCCATATCAGACCACCACTTGAAGTCGTGTATGTTCCAGTCCCAATCTAGCTTCGTGTTAATGTACGTGGGATGACAATAGAAGATGTCTCAGACACTCAAGAACTTGGGCCTCTGACATTGAAGTGGGAGATCAAGATGGAGTTCCTGGCTCCTGGCTTTGGCCTGGCCCAGCTCTAGCTGTTGTGGCCATTTGAGAACGGAACCAGCAGATGGAAAATTTCTCTTTCGGTGTCTCCCCTTCTTTGTTTTGCTCTTCCATTTTTTTTAATCAGGAAAAAAAAAAAACCTTCTACATTGTAATTATATACTAAAATATTTCTTCCTTGGCTCTAATCCAGATATGTGGAAACACAGGCAATTATTCAATATTTAGCTTCTTAGCTCTTGTATCTATAGGAAATAACATTGTAAACAATAAGAAGCGTATAAGTAATAACTAAAGTGACATGTTGAATATGATTATACTCATTTTCATACAAGTATTATTCTAATTTTATCATTGTTGTTAGGTCAGAAGTGAATTAACAGTACTTAGGTCATGTTAATTCACATGGTAAATTATCATTAATATTTCCATTCTTGCTATTCAGAACAAAAACAAATTTATGCACTCAACTTTGTCATAACATCTGTCAGGAGGCAAGCCTGCCTTTTGCTGATTACATTTTGCTTTTATAAAAGTGTCATAAATATAATTGATGACAAGAGCACTTCATTGATACATTCTATCATCAAGTGATGTTTCCACACTTAAAATTCTGTCCTTGAGTCTAAATAGTGTCAAGTTATATAAATTGCCCCTGCTTCCCATCTTTACTCTTAAACTAGTTATTGACACAGGAGGGAGGACATTGAGTGATTTGACACTGAGTGAATGAAGTCTTTGTTTGTTATCTTAAAATGGCTCTAGTGTCCTGGATATAATTGGAGGTTTATGAGTCCATGACAAAATTGTCAAATCCATTACCAAACCTGCCAAGGAAATGCAGGATTCATACTGTTTTCATGTTTTTTTTCTTTCATGTAAGAATTCAATTTTATAACAATTTTAGATCCCTCCAGGCAACACATTTGAAGACAATTATGGGTCCTCTCTGGTTGTTAAAAGCACTTAACCTTTGGTGTCCCAATTTATTTTACTATTCCAGGTATATTAGAAATCCAAAAGAGGAAGTACTTGAAATATTTGAATGCTATTGTAAGCGCATTTTAAAAATGAGACAGAGAATAAAGCAGTGAATTTAGGGAGATTATTAAGATGTTTGTGTCCACATCATAAACATGATTTAAATATTTGAAAATTTTCTTAAATGTGGAAATCCCTAATTTTTAAGTGTTCATTTCTAATATCTTGAGGAATTTATTAGAAATTTCATTTACTCATCTGTGAGCAGGTTTGTTTGCAAACAAACTTTGTTTTGTTTGGAAGATACAAAAATCTGAAGCAAAATATAAAAGTCCCCAGGCAAAGCAACTCATAATAGATAGTAAGAAGGCACGGCATGATGGCATAGCTGGAAAAGCCTCCGCCTGTGATGCCAGCATCCCATATGGGTGCTGCTTTCAGACCGGACTGCTCCACTCCCAATCCAGCTTCCTGCTAATGTGACTGGGAAAGCAGAGGGAAGATGGCCCAAGTGCTTGTTTCCCTGCACCCATGTGGGAGACCCAGAAGAGGTTCCTGGCTCCTGCCTTCAGCCTGGCCCAACCCTGGTTGTGGCAGCCATTTAGGAGGTGAACAAGAGGATGAAAGCTCTCTCTCTATGTCTCTCCCTCTCTGTGATTCTGCCTTTCAAATAACTAATAAATAAATCTTTAAAAACATAGACTAGTAAGAATAAATAAAAAAAAAAACAAATTTATTCAGCCATGGCAAACAAAACATATAGTACATTTATATATGTCATAGTTTTTTGCAAATAGACACTGGAAGTAACAGTTTGTAGGGCTAACGTTCAGGATGTGTGTGTATATACTGGGGAGGAGGAAGTGGCAGATTAAGAATGAGAAATTCTACTTCTGGATTTAACACTTTAAATTGACATTTCAAAAGCTGAAACTAAGTAAGTGAGGGCCTGTGGTGTAGCTGGTAAAGTCACCACCTGTGGCAAGAGCATCCCATATGCATGACAGTTTGTGTCCTGGCTGCTCCACTTCTGATGCAGCTCCCTGCTAATACCCTGGGAAAGTGGTGAAAGATGGCTCAAGCACTTGAGCTCCTGCCACCTAAGTGGGATACCCAGATGAAGCTCTTGGCTCCTGGCTTCAGCCTGGCCTATCCCTGGCCATTGCAGCCATCTGGGGAGTGATCCAGCATATGGAAGATCTCTCTCTCTCTCCCTCTCTCTGTAACTCTAATTTTCAAATAGATAAAGAAATGTCATTAAAAAAAAAAAAAAAGAAATGATAAGTGATCCATAAAGAGTCACTAAAATTGTTGGCATCAGATTTCTGTTGTAATCAATTTCGTTTTCCTACTTGATAATTTAACAACTGGCATTGATTTGCAGCGCTTTTTAGTAAGAACTAATAATGTAATGATTTGATTGGTTTTATTTTTATAACAAATGTAGATAATCTGGGATGAAACTAAATACAGAAATTAAGCTAATAATAATATCAATTTTACTTATTGCTTTTATTTTATGTTAAAAGTAGAAAAGATTTCTGCTTTCAATTGAGACTTAGAAAGCTTGGAGGGAATGTCACCAATATGTTAACATCAAGATAATCTACAAAATCACAATTTTTTGAGCTGATCAGAGACATAAGATCACAGGTCAATCAGAGGGATTGAATTGCACAGTTTCTGTGAATGAGGAGGTACAGGAATCATCCTTTGGCCACACAAAAATCTGAGAGCCATAAAAGTGCATCAGAAGAGTATGTGTGTTAGGGACTACATGAGGCATGTACACACACCTGTGTCGGACAGTAGATGATGGCCTAAGTAGATACAATTAGGTTAGTAATCTAATTAGAGCCACAGATGACCTAATTACTGGGCTATCAAAGTTGATCTTTAGGGGCCAGGACTGTGGTGTAGCATCTTATATGGGTGACCATTCAAGTCCTGGCTGCTCAGCTTCCAGTCCAGCTCTATGTTAACTCACCAGGCAAGGCAGTGAAGGACAACCCAAGTGCTTGCCTCAGTTCACCTATGTGGGAGATCAGGAAGAAGCTCCTGGCCCCTGACGTTGAACCGACCCAGCTCTGCCCATGGTGGACATTTGGGGAGTGAACCACAGGATGGAAGGAAGAGCTCTCTCTCTCTTTTACTCTCTCTCTCTCTCTCTCTCTCTCTGCCTTTCAAATAAATAAATAAATAAATATGTTAAAAAAAGATGAAAGATGATCTTTGAACATATGTGATTTCTATGTTCAACGAAATAGATAGGATGAGGTATTTTGCTAGAGAATTTCAATCGCTAAAAGAATCAGAAAGAAGTTTTAAAATTCAATGTCGCAAATATTGAAATTAACATGGTAACAGTGAAATTCCACAGCAGCATGGGCACAGCAAAACGAAGGCTAGAGAACTAGAAGATAGATACATAGAAAATATCCAGCCAGAATTATGAAGAGCCAGGGGATGAAACATTCAGAAAAGATTGTAAAATATATTTGAAATGTGTGATACAGTCATACATATGTATACCTCAGAGGGGTTAGAGACAGAATGAAAAAGTTTCAATGGCTATTGGGTTACAGTTTTCAAAACTGAAATAAGACATGAACTAGAGACACAACAGATTTATCCTGCTAGAGATTCAGAAAGAAAAAAATATATTCTCCTCCTTCTACACATCCTAGTATAGCTAAAGAATATAGACAACAACAATGAAACAAAAAGCAGCCTAAAACAATGGGCATTATTCTACACCACGGTTATGCTTGACTTTATAAAGATAATATAAAAGCCATAAGAGATAGAATATATTTAAATATTGAAAGAAAACAGCTGTCAACAAACATCTCTGTGTCTTTCAAAGTAGCATTCCAACTGAAGATTAAATAAAGGAATTTTCAGAAAATCAGCAGTGAAAGAATTCATGACTTTTTTTTTATAAACTAAACTAAGTACTTTAGGAGTGTCTTCAGATTAAAATAAAATTACCACAGGAAAAAATATGATAATGCAGGAAGGAAAAAAGCAGGACAATAGGGAAGTTAAAAATGTAAAAAGATGCAAGTAACAGTGAGCATACAAAACAATACCACTTAGAGTAGACATTATATATGTGTGAAACTAACGTGTGAGGCAATATGATGCAACATCTGGAAAAGAAATAAGAAAGATTAAAGGATTCTCTAGTAGTGTTTCCCAACAGTATTCCCAGCATTATGTCAATGTGCTGTTGTGCCCAGCCCAATATGGCAGGCAGCATCCACTTGTACCCATTACATGCTATTATGTGGCTATTACAGCAAATTGAAATTTTACTTTTATTTACATAGTTGTACATACCTAGGGGCAGTATATCATACATTGATATTCCTTTTATTAAGATGTATTTATTTATTTGAAAGAGTTACACAGAGAGAGAAGGAGAGGCAGAGAGAGAGAGGTCTTCCATCCACCGGTTCACTCCCCCACTGGCTGCCACAGCCGGAGCTGCACCAATCCAAACCCAGGAGCCAGGAGCTTTTTCTGGGTCTCTCACAAGGGTGTAGGGGCCCAAGTCTCAGGCCATCTTCTACTGCTTTCCCACCCCATAGCAGGGAGCTGTATAGGAAGTGGAGCAGCCAGGACTTGAACAGGTGCCCATATGGCATGCTGGCACTGCAAGCAGCGGCTTTACCAGACTACGCTATGCCACCATGGCAGCCCCCATACATTGATATTCTACAGTTGTTCTCAATGCCTAGGAATGGATCAATATAGTAATTCATGCTAGATTATAAAGAAAAAAATCTAGGTGCAAATTTTACTCTTTCAAAATAATCGCCAGAAGAATAGTAAGAGAATTAATTACTAACAAAACAATAGAAGTTAAAGAATTAAGTAAAATACAAACAACACAGTGTTCTGTCTCCTACACAGCCAGAAATGAAAGAGAACAGAAAAGTTGATAATAATTAAACAAAATATGATATGCTAGTTAAAAATCTTGGCTCAATAATTACATTCAATTCAAGTTAACTAAATGCTCCAACTAGGAGATCAATTTGCAGACTCTCTTATCTGGCCTACTACTGAAATGGCTTCTATATATAACTTCTCTAATTTTTTTAGATAACAAGGATTTATTCAATGTCAAAAGCAACCTTCAATTTGCCTATAATTTCCACTATATTCACAAGATATTTAGGCATTGTACAGAGAGTTTATATAATAAGAGCTCACTATAAAATCAGAGAAATCAGTCCATGTTTAATTCTTTTATTTTTATTTATTTTTCCCCAAAGAAACATTTTATTTAAGGAATACAGACTTCATGCATTTTGTAAGTACAATTTTAGGAATATAGTGATTCTTCCCACCATACCTGCCCTCCTACCAACTCTCCCACACCTCCTCCTCCCTCTCCCATTCTTAGTCCCATTCTCCACTAAGATCCATTTTCGATTAACTTTATACACAGAAGACCAACTCTATACTAAGTCAAGAGTTCAAAAAATTTCACGGTAAAAACAAAAAATAAAACAAAACAAAAAATCCTATTCCTTAACAGTTGAGACAAGGGCTGTACAAATTCATAGTTATAATACAACTCTTAGAGGACAGAGGACCTGCATGGGAAGTTAGTGTACAGTGACTCTTGTTGTTAATTTAATAATTAACACACTTATGTATGATGTCAGTGATCACCCAAAGCTCTTGGCATGAGCTGCCTAGGCTATAGAAGCCTTTTGAATCCACAATCTCCATCAGTATTTAGATAAGGTCATAAGCAAAGTGGAAGTTCTCTCTTCCCTCCTTCTTTAATGACCACTTCTTTCCACTGACTTCTCACCTACTGAGATCCTTCACATAGGACATTTTTTGCCTCAGTGTCTTGGCTTTCCATGTCTGAAATGCTCTCTTGGGCTTTTCAGTCAGACCAGAATGCCCTCAGGGCTGATTCTGAGGTCAGAATACTATTTAAAGCAATTGTCATTCTATGAGTCTGCTGTGTGGACTTCTTCCCATATTGGAGCATTCACTCCTTTTTAATTCTATAATTATTACCAGACCCTTAATAATATCTATTAGATCACATTAACATTTAAGATGGTATTTTTACCACCCAGATTAAGAGGATTTGGAGTCCCATGGCAAGTTTTTTAACTGTGCCCTTAGAAGTAAGTCCATAGGAATGTATGCAGAACTAAACAGCTTTACAGTTATAAACTTCACACACCTCATAATTACAACTTTAGGAACATGGTTATCCTTCCCACCATGCCCATACTCCCACCCATACTCCTAACCCCTCTTTCTCTTCCCCGACTTATTGCCACTCTAATTTTTTACTGAGTTCTATTTTCAACTGACTTTACACACATGTTTAACTCTATGTTAATTAAAGAATTCAACAAATAGTATAAATAAAAAACTGTTCTTAAACAGTCAGGACAAGGGCTGTTAAAGTCATTACTTCTCAATTTGACTTGTACAGATTGCCTTTTAAGTGCTTTATTGGTTCTCACAGGTAAGGGAGAACATGTGGTATTTATTCAATTTGGAACTCTTTTTCAAGCTTATCTTGGCTTTTATTTTTCACATCCTCTACTGTCAGGGTCGCAGGGTCAGTAGCATCTGCTGACTGTTGTGTTACATCTGCCCAGAACCCTTTACTGACCCATTTTAACGCTGTTCATACCATTGAGAATCTCTAGTGTGTTTGACACAACAGGTTTATTTGGATTATTCTCAACCAATGTCATTCCAGCATTAGTTTTTTCCCCTTACCTCTTTAATCAGATAAATGACAGATGTACTTTTGATGATATCTGGTGGAGGAAGGGGCAGGGGCAGGAGCTGTGGAAGAATGGTGGTCCTCCAACAGCAGATGTACCAAAATCTAAGTCTCCTGCAATCTTAGTTTTCTGGCTACTCTTACAAGGTTATGACTTTGACAATTTGAGCCCTGAGAGCTCATTTTCAAGAGCACAGATATGCTGCATGTTTTCTTCATTTACCAGTATTCTAGTCTTCAGATCAGGCTCTTCTTCAGACAGGTTGGATAAGAAAATTTGTCTCCTTGGGACTTCTCAAAGAAAGTAGGGTCATCCTAAAGGTGTGGGGTTCACTTTCATATCTGTCCTTAGTCTTCCTCTTTGGCCCTCCATCCAATGTCAGCAAAGTTACCACTGCATTCTCTCCGGGGTCGTTGGGGCTCAATTCTGTTGCATGGCTCAGAAGCTGAAACTGAATGCTTGGATGCCAAATCAGAGAAAATTAGTACCAATATCTTTCAATACTTCAAGATGAACCATATGGCTTCCCAGAAAAAAGGAACAATCACATGCCTACTCCAACTTGTGGAAACAACAGTATAATCAGGTACTTAATCCAGCCAAGCAATGAGATGGCAAACTCTCTCAAAATTTGCATTTCAAGTACTTCAGGCATACACAGCTGCACATGATCCAGAAAGCAGATTTGGAGTAGCAGCAGCCAGATTCTGCCAGTTATTCAGTATTCTAGAGTCATGTAATTCTTTTTTTTTTAAACTTTTATTTAATGAATATAAATTTCCAAAGTACAGCTTATGGATTACAATGGCTTCCCCCTCCCATAACTTCCCTCCCACCCGCAACCCTCCCCTTTCCCGCTCCCTCCCCCCTTCCATTCACATCAAGATTCATTTTCAATTCTCTTTATATACAGAAGATCAGTTTAGCATATATTAAGTAAAGATTTCAACAGTTTGCACCCACATAGAAACACAAAGTGAAAAATACTGTTTGAGTACTAGTTATAGCATTAAATCTCAATGTACAGCACACTAAGGGCAAAGATCCTACATGAGGAGTAAGTGCACAGTGACTCCTGTTCTTGACTTAAGAATTTGACACTCTTGTTTATGGCACCACTAATCACCCTAGGCTCTTGTCATGAGTTGCCAAGGCTATGGAAGCCTTTTGAGTTCACCGACTCTGATCATATTTAGACAAGGTCGTAGTCAAAGTGGAAGTTCTCTCCTCCCTTCAGAGAAAGGTACCTCCTTCTTTGATGACCTGTTCTTTCCAGTGGGATCTCACTCGTGGAGATCTTTCATTTAGGTCTTTTTTTTTTTTTTTGACAGAATGTCTTGGCTTTCCATGCCAAAATACTCTCATGGGCTTTTCAGCCAGATACGCATGCCTTAAAGGTTGATTCTGAGGCCAGAGTGCTGTTTAGGACATCTGCCATTCTATGGGTCTGCTGTGCATCTCTCTTCCCATGTTGGATCATTCTCTCCCTTTTTTATTCTATCAGTTAGTATTTGCAGACACTAGTCTTGTTTATGTGATCCCTTTGACTCTTAGTCCTATCATTATGATCCATTGTGAACTGAAATTGATCACCTGGAGTAGTGAGATGGCATTGGTACATGCCACCTCGATGGGATTGAATTGGAATCCCCTGGTATGTTTCTAACTCTACCATTTGGGGCAAGTCAGCTTGAGCATGTCCCAAATTGTACATCTCTTCCCTCTCTTATTCCCACTGTTATATTTAACATGGATCACTTTTCAGTTAAGTTTCAACACTTAAGAATAACTGTGTATTAATTACAGAATACAACCAATAGTATTAAGTAGAACAAACAAAAAAATACTAAGAGGGATAATGTATTAAGTTGTTCATCAACAGGGCTATGCTGATCAAGTCACCGTTTCTCATAGTCACATAATTCTTTTTTTTTAATTTTTTTTTTTATTTTTTGACAGGCAGAGTGGACAGTGAGAGAGAGAGACAGAGAGAAAGGTCTTCCTTTTGCCATTGGTTCACCCTCCAATGGCCGCCGCGGCCAACGCGCTGCGGCCGGCACACCATGCTGATCCGATGGCAGGAGCCAGGTACTTATCCTGGTCTCCCATGTGGTGCAGGGCCCAAGCACTTGGGCCACAGCAGAGAGCTGGCCTGGAAGAGGGGCAACCGGGACAGAATCCAGCGCCCCGACCGGGACTAGAACCTGGTGTGCCGGCGCCGCAAGGCAGAGGATTAGCCTAGTGAGCCGCGGCGCCGGCCATAATTCTTAACATATTTATGTCTCCCTTTCACTAATAAATTCAGTTCTAGAAAATTAGATTTAAAAATAAAATGTTCAGGAGAAAAAAAGAATTCTACCCTAACAACAGTTAATATATTTTACTTGCATTTATTTGAGAGAAAGACAGGTGGATAGATACATACATACATACATAGATAAGTTATCTCATCCACTAGTTTACCTCCCAAATGATTGCAATGGCTGGGATGAACTGAGGCTGAAGACTGGATCTGGGAGCAGAATCCAAGTCTTTCACATGGGCGGCAGGAATCCATTTACTTGGACTATATCATTCCTGCCTCTCAGTGTCTGCACTGGCAGGAAGATGAAATCAGGAGCTAGAGCCAGATATCATAACTGCTAGGCTGAATGCCAGTTCCCATCTGTTGATTTGTCTTGATTTAATATTTGATTTAGAGGCCACTGTTGTGATGCAGCAGGTTAAGCTGCAGCCTGTGACTCAGGCATCTCCTATGAGTGTCACTTCCAGTCCTGGTTGCTCTACTTCTAATCCAGCTCCCTGCTAATGCACCTGGGAAATCAGCAGAAGATGGCCCACATACTTGGACCCCTACCACCCATGTGGGAAACCTACATGATGGTCCAGGTTCCTGACTTCAGCCTGGCCCAGCCTCAGTCATTGTTGCCTTTTGGGAGGTGAACCAGTGAATGGAAGATAGATAGATCTCTCTCTCTCTCTCTCTCTCTCTCTCTCTCTCTCTTCCCCCACCTCCCCCTCTGCCTGTGTGTGTGTGTGTGTGTGTGTGCATGTGTCCCTCTGTCTATGTAACTCTGACTTATTTGAGAGGTAGAGCTATAGAGAGAGAGAGAGACAGAGAAAGGTCTTCCATCTGTTGGTTCACTCCCCAAATGGTTACAATAGCCAGAGCTGAGTTGATCCAAAGCAAGGAGCTTCTTCTGGGTCTCCCATGCGAGTGCACGGACCCAAGCTCTTGAGTCATCTTCCACCAATTTCCCAGGCCAAATGCAGAGAGCTGGATTGGAAGAGGAGCAGCCAAGACACAAACCAGCACTCATATGGGATGCCAGTGCCACAGGCAGAGGCGTAGCCTACTACAACACAGTGCCGGCCCTAAAATAAATCCTTTTAACAAGTTAATAAATAAAAAAATATTTTATTTACTCAAATATTTATATTACAGAACTGAATGATATGGTAATGTCTCGAAAGAAAATTGTTTTGTCTGTTTTCTTTCTCTTCATAGTATTTGTTGAACTTTTTACTTACAGTAGGGTTAACTATACAATCATTAAGTATACTGAAAATAGATCCTTGTAAAAATTAATAAGAGTGGGGATCCAAAAGGGAGGGGGAGGAAGGGTTGGAGCATGGGAGGGAGAGGGGGTAGGCGGGAAAGTGCCATTATGTTAATAAATCAGTATATATCTAAAATACATAAAACTTGTATAACTTAAATAAAATTTTGAAAAAATAATGTATTTTACTGATGTAATTTATATGTCTTTAAAAATTGAGTTGTCAAGGTTTATATATGATTGAGTCTACAAATAAACCAGTGGAATAATTCTTTGAGTACATTGAGCATTTGGTTCATCCTTCCTTTTGACTACTCTATCCCAAAACACTGTTATTAACTGCTCTATATGAACAAAATTAGATAAACAAAAATACCAACAGTAGTGCAATGGTCATTGGTCAGCCACCACAATTTTTTAACTTATTCACATATCAGTAAATCACAAAGGTGCTTTAAGAATATAACTGTAAATAAAATTTGGTTTTAAAATTAGCATTTTTGAGTACACAATAAATTTATACCTCTTATCTCTATGAAAATAAAAGTATTTCAAAACATAATCCTTAGAATATTTTTTAGCCATTTAGGGTAGGAGGGAAAGATGAAAGGAAGGAGAGAGTTAGGGACAAAATGGAGAAAAAGGGAAGGAAGAAAGTTATGGCTGTCTACATAAAAATCAGAATGCTCTCCATGCAGTTGTTAACCATGATGCCTGGATTGCTGCAGGTCTGTCAAATCTCAAACCCTGGCCCTGGCCCACATTATTCTGTGAACCAACACTCTACTCTTTGATCATAGCTCTAGAGTGACTAAAAGGGAGAGAAATGGGGACTTGCACTATACATGTCTGAGATGGAGTTGTTCTTTTAGCCATGTACCTTCTAATGCTCTATACCAAGGACAATTATCTTTGACATTATTCCTCTTAAAAGCATTTTAATCACACATCTGTTCATTTTGCTCTCTCACAGAAATGATTCCAAAGTTTTAAAAATTTAACTTCTAAATTTCTAAAGTGGTTAAACAGCTAACTAAATTTGAGAGGTGGGGCAGATGGTTGTGATTCTATTGATTATATTTTCTGTTGTATATCAAAGCCAGATAGTAAACTAACTCTGTTAAAGTTCTTAAAATGTCAATTTTTGTTAAATGCAATACTACACAATTTCCATTTAAAGTTACAGAAATCCTTGTATCTCTGTTAAAGATGCTCATCCTCCAATTTGCCCTCACGTTTGCAGAATAATTAAACCTTGCATTGAGCAATAAACAATTCCCAAGTCTTTAAGAATGGATTGAATTTGTTTAAGTAACAATCTTCTATGCACTTTTCTGAAGGAAACAAGTAGGGGAGATTATAAAAAAATGCAAAAAAGATCACAGAACATTTGCGAGAAGGTGGAGCAAGGTAGTGGACTGAGTAAATTGTTCCAGCAATTGTTTCCCCAAGAAGACACCAATTTGGACAGCTTTTCACACACCAAGTCATCTTCACAAGACCTAAGGACACCAGAGTAGAGGTGACAGCTCCTGATTTCAGTACAAAAACTACAACAAAGTGCACTGAAGAAGGTGGGAAGAAAATAGTTGTCCATGCCACACCTTCCCCACCTGCCTGAGAGAAGGAGAAGGAATTAAGATCAGACTTCAGGGTTGAAATCCAGTTCCAGACTTGTCATGATGAAGCCAAGTGCCAGACAAGGTTCCATGACTTTGCCTCCCTGGACTGAGCTTCTTGACACTGCCTAACTAGGCAGCCTCCTCTACCCCTTCCCCAACCTCAAGCAGTCAGTGAAGCATGATAGCCACTGGGGACTTTAATACCAAACTTACTTAAATGGGTAGTTCACTCACACAGAAAATCAATAAAGAAACAAGAATTTAACCACATCCTAATCCAATTATACCTGTCATATTTATAGAACAATCCATATAGTAGATAAAGAACATACATTTTTCTCGACAAAATAGGGAACATTCTCCATGATAGAGCTAATGCTGGTTAAAAAAAAACCACAAGTTTCAATGAATTTTTCAAAATACAGACCATATCAAATGTATTTTCCAATCACAATGCAAAGACATTATAAATCAATAACAAAAAAATTTTGCAAACTACATAAATACATAGAAATTAAACAATTTACTTTTAAACCAATGGATCAAGGAAAAAATTAAGAATTAAATTTATAACTTTCTTTTAATGAAAAAAATGGAAACACAATATACCAAAACCTATGAGGTACAGCAAAAGGAGAACTCAGTGGGCAGTTTATATTAATCAATGCCTACATTGAGAAACCCAGAATGATATTAAGTAAATAGCCTATTATTGCATCTCAACAACAAGGAATACAAGAAAAATCCAAACACAAAATTAGTACATTCAAATAAATAATAAATATCTGAGCAGAAATAAATGAAATGGAGACTAAAAACAACAAAAATAATCAATAAAATGAAGAACTGCTTATTAGAAAATAAAAGGGGGCTGACGCTGTGGTATAGCAGGTAAAGCCCTTGTCTGCTAATACTGGCATCCCACATGGGCACCGTTTTGAGTCCTGGCTGCTCCACTTCTGATCCAGCTCTCTGCTATGGCCTGGGAAAGCAGTAGAAGATGGCCCAAGTCCTTGGGCCCCTGCACCCTTATGGAAGACCCGGAAGAAGCTCCAGTCTTCCTGGCTTCAGATCAGCCCAGCTCTAGCTGTTGAGGCCATTTGGGGAGTGAACCGGTGAATGGAAGACCTTTCTCTCTCTCTCTCTCTAACTCTGCCTTTCAAATAAATAAATAAACCTTCACACACAAAAAAAAAAGAAAGAAAGAAAGAAAGAAAAACAAAATTGACAGCTGAGCTAAGAAAAGTGTATTGTCAAAATTGGAGATGAAAAGGGAGACATTATGAATGAAAGCACAGAAATACAAAGGATCATTGTTATATTATATGGTGGCAAACATGGTAACCTAGAAGAAACAGACAACTTTCTGCATACATATACCTTATCAAGATTCAGTCATGAGTAAAGAGGTTATAATGAGTAATAAGCTGCAATCATTAATGAATTGTCCCATCAAAGAAAAGCCCAGGACCAGAAGCTCTCACTGTTGGATTCTACTAGACATCTAAGCAGTTAATGACAATTTTTTTTTAATTATTAAAAAAAATAAGAGTAGGGAATCCTTCAGAATTCCTTGTACATGGCCAGCATTACCCTGATACAGAATCTAGACAAGAACACCACATACACACACACACACACACTCACACAAAGCTACAGGCCAATAATCTTGATGAACATGTATGTAAAAATGATCAACAAATCACTAACAAACTTAATTCATCAGCACATTTAAAAGGCTGTTTATCATGGTCCAGTGGGATTCTTCCTAGGGATACAAGGATGGTTCAACATATGCAAATCAATAAACATGACACACCACACACACAAAAGACAAAAACATACAATCATCTGATTAAATATACAAAAAAGATTTGATAAAAATCAAAATACATTATGATAGAGATTCTGAACAAATTAGGTACAGAAAGAATGGACCTCATGATGGAATACTACTTAGCCACAAAAAAAGAATGAAATCCTGACTTTTGTAACAAAATTGATTCAACTGGAGATCATTATGCTCAGTGAAATAAGCCAGACATATAATGCCAGATATCAAATATGATTTGTGGTAGCTAACATAGAGAATATAAAAAGAATCAATGTATATGCGTGAAATTAACATCTTGGGATTTGATTATTGTTCACAACCCTTGTCCATATTCCTGCTGAATGGTAGTTTTTTTTTCTTTTTTTTTTTTTACTGTTTAGTTGCTGAACTCTATTTGGTAGAGCATTAAAACTTTGATTATAACGTAAATTTAAAATGTCATTGGAAAAATTTAAAAAGAAAGAACAAAGACAGATGGAAGGATGGAGAGAAGTATCATTATATTCTTAGAACTGTAACTATGAACTACATGAAATCTGTTCTTGTATTAATAACAATGTAAATAAAAAGGAGTGCATCTAAGTATAAGAAGGCAATATGCAATAAACCAATAACTATCATCATGCTGAATGGGAGAAGCCACAGGCTTTAGCTCTAAGATCTGGAACAAAACAAAGATGTCCATTTTAAACAACTTTACTCAACATAGTACTAGAAGTCCTGGCCAGATAAATTAGGAAAACAGCAAGAAATAAATGGAATCTAAATTTGAAAGGAGAAAGCCAAATTGTCACTGTTTGCAGATGACATGTTCTAATATACAGAAAAACCTAGATCTACCAAAAATTAAAAAAAAAAAATCACTATCAAGACCAATATACAAATTCAGCAAAATTGAAGGATACATCAACATACAAAAGTCATTAGCACTGATATAAACCAATTTAAATTGTCTGAAAAATAAATCCAGAAAGCAGTTCTATTTCCCAAAGCTACATACACACACACATACACACAAACTACCTAGGAATAAATTTACCAAACAAACGATCACTACAATAAAACTCTAATATGTTTATTGAAAATGATGAGCACATAAAAATGGAAAGATATCTTATATTCATGAATTGGAAGACTCAATGTTATTAAAATACTCATACTATGCAAATCAATCCACAGTTTCAATGAAATTCCCATCAAAACACTAACGACGTTATTTGGAAAACTAGAAAAAACACCCTGAAGTTTGCGTTGAACCACAAGAAAACCCTGAATAGCCAAAGGAATCTTGAGGAAAGAGAACAAAGCATGAAGCATTATAATAACTGTAAAATATGCCACAAGGCTACAGTAATTAAAATGACAAAGTACTTGCTTAAAAACAGACACAATTGTCAGTGGAACAGGACAGATACATAGAAGTAATTTCACCTATCTACAGCAAACTGATATTTCCAAGGTGCTTAGGACACATGGAAAAAGGACAATGCTTTGAATAAATAGTGTTGGAAAAAGTTGGAATCCCCATACAGTAGAAAGCAACCAGGCTCTTCTCTTCTATGTGAAAATCAACTCGAAATGAATATAGAAGCCTAAATATAAGACCTGTAACTACTAGAAGGAAATATGAGGGGAAAATCTCAGGATTTGCAGTGGGTAAGGAAATTTTGAAAAACGAAAAGGCACTCGATAAAAGCAAAAACATACCATTGGTATTTTTTGTCAAACTAATGAGCTTTTACACAGCAAAGAAAATAATCAACAAAGAGACAATCTACAAAGTGGGAGAAAATATTTCCAAGTGATGTATCTGGTAAGGGGTAATAACTGGAGTATATAAGGAACTCAAACAATTTAATGACAAAACAAAACAAAGGGCAAACAAAAAACAAACAAAACAAAACCCCACAAATGATGCAATTTAAAAATAGCAAAAGAGCCGTTCAGATATTTCTCAAAGGGAGACATACAAAGAGCCAGCAGATACATGAAAATATGCTTAATATTACTAATCACCATAGGAATGCAAGTCAAAACCACAATGAGACACATCACTCCAAATAGATTGGTTGTTTTTAAAAAGACGAAAGGTAAAAATTGCCTTGTGAAAGGGAAACCTTGGGGCCAGCGCTGTGGCCTAATGGGTAAAGCTGCTGCCTGCAGCACTGGCATCCCATATGGACACTGTGGGTCCTGGCTGCTCTATTTCTGATCCAGCTCTCTGCTGTAGACTGGGAGGGTAGTGGAAGATGGTTCAAGTTCTTGGGCCCCTGCACCCACATGGGAGACCCACAGAAAGCTCCTGCCTTCTGGCTTCGGATTAGCGCAGCTCCAGCCATGGTGGTCTGTTGGGGAGTAAACCAGTGGATGGAAGACCTCTCTCTGCCTCACCTTCTCTGAGTAACTCTTTCATATAAATAAATAAATCTTAAAAAAAAAAAAAAAAGGAAAGGAAACCTCACACCTCACCGGTGGAATGTAAATTAGTATTGCTATTGTGGAAGAGTTTGGAACTTTCTCAAAAAACTGAAACTATAGCTACCATGTGACCCAGTAACCCCATTACTGGGTATATACCTGGATGAAATCAGTTTGTCCAGGAGACATCTGTACTCCCATGTTTATTGCAGCACTGAGAAACACAAACAACCCAAGGCTCCATTTAGGAATGAATGAATAAAGAAAATGTGGTATATATACACAATGGAATGCTACTCAGCTACAAAAAAAGATGAAATTTTGCCATTTGCAACTACCCAGAGGGAACTAGAGGTCATGTAAGTAAATAAGGCAAAGCACAGAAAGATAAGTACTATATGATCTCACTCACATGGAATCTAAAGTTAGCCTGAAACCAGGGGTCAGGAATTCCACCTGGGTCTCCCGAGCAGGTGATAGGAACCTAAATACTCGAGACATCATCTGCTGATTTCTGAGCATATCAGCAGGGAGCTGGATCAGAAGCAGAGTAGCCAGGACTCAAAGTTGCACTTTGACGTGGGATGTGGGAGTGTCAAGTGTAGTTTAATACATTGTACAAAAATGCCAGTGCCACAAAAACGGATTTGAGCAGCACATTTCATGGCCATACAAGTCAATAAACAGTTTCTATGCAAATGAGTTTTCTCAATTATAAAATGCTTACAGGTATCCTATTTTAAAAATCAAGTTCAATGCTGGCATTGTGGTGCTATAAGATTAAGTTTCTGCCTGTGATTGGAAAGACAATTCAAATCCCAGCTGCTTTTGGTCCAGCTCCCTGCTAATGCATCTGAGACAGAAACCAAAGTTGGCCTTTGGGAGACCCAGATCCATTCCTGGCTCCTGAAGTCGCCTGGGTCAGCCCTGGCCTGTGTGGCCATCTGGGGAGTGAATCACTACATGGAAGATTTCTCTCTGTCTTATGCCTTTCAAATCAGTTAAATAAATTTTAAAAAGTTTAAATCCCAATAACCAAACATTAATCTAAAGTAAATTAGAAATATTATAGGAAAATTAATTAATATCATATACAAAGTGAAGTTATACCAAATGAATAATCCGTGAACTAAATAATTATTTCTTCCTTCTAAGAGACATTTACCTAGAAAATAAGCTTTGATAATATTAAAACCATACCTATTTATTGTCTATATCCAGGCTTTATTATAAAAATCAGCTATTTTATGGACCAAACAGAGAGAGTTTACAATTATTTCTACATTGTAGGACTGATATTGATTTAATACAGTCTATAGAGATTTTTTTTAAAGATTTATTTTATTTATTTGAAAGAGTTACAGACAGAGGTAGAGACAGAGTGAGAGGTCTTCCATCTGCTGGTTCACTCCCTAGATGGCTTCAGCGGCTGGAGCTGCGCTGATCCAAAGTCAGGAGCCAGGAGCTTCTTCCAGGTCTCCCATGTGGGTGCAGGGGCCCAAGGACCTGGGTCATCTCTTACTGCTATCTCAAGCCATTGCAGAGAGCTGCATTGGAAGAGGACCTGCCAGGACTAGAACTGGTGTGCATATGGGATGCTGGCACTTCAGGGCAGGGCTTTAACCTGCTGCACCACAGTGCCGGCCCCAGTCTATAGAGATTTATAACAGTATTTTGTCAACTAATTATGAGCATCACATTTGATTTTATAGAACAGTCTTTGCCAATTGAAGTACATATAAATATTTCCTTGTAACTAAAATCCAAAATAATTTTTTCTTTACCTTCAAAGAGACTGGCTGTTTGAAAAAAATGTAGTACATGTTTTTATAGAAGAAATGTGGGAGATATACTGCTTCCAAAAGGTTTCAATTTTGATTCATGGATCAGAGAAAGTATTTGATAAAATATAGCATTTGTTCAGGATAAAATTAGAACACATTAAATATAGAAGGAACAAAATAAAGGTTTTATATATATATAATATAATGGTATATATATATACATACATACACACACACACACACACACACACATAATACATACATATGATAAGGCCATAGCCAGCAACATATTGAATGGTGGAAGTCTGGTAGGATTTCCTCTAAAATGTGGACCAGACAACAACAGCTACTCTAACTGCTCTTATTCAATATAGTCCTGGAAGTTTTAGCCAGTCCACTAGTTAAGAGAAAGAAAGAAAGACATGTAAGTAGAAAAGTTAGAATTAAAAATATCCCTGTTTACAGATGACATGACACCATATATAGGGCAAGCAAAAAAACTCCACCAAAAGATTATTAGAAATGATAAATGAATTAAGAAATTTCAGAATAGAAAATCAATACTCAAAAATCATTATCATTTTATATAACAATGACCTCTGTAAGAAATAACTTATAAGAGCAATTGCATTCACAATGTCTATGAAAGAAACATTATATATCTTGGAATAAATTTAACCAAAGATGTGAAAGACTTCTGCAATGGAAATTATCAAACACTAATGAAACAGATTGATATATGAAAAGTAACAGATCTCCCATGTTGATCAGGAAAATCAATATTACCAAAATATCCGTATTACCCAAAGAAATTTATAGAGATGGCAATATAATTGCCATCAAAATACCAAGGACATTTTTCACAGAATTAGAAAAATAAATCCTGAAATTCACTGGAAATACAAAAGACATCTACAACCAAAGCAACCTAAAATAATAAAAATAAAACTTAGGCATCACAATAACAGATTTCATGATATACTACAGAGCTATTATTCCCAAATAAGCATGGTGTTGATATAAAAGCAGACCAATGAAACAGAACAGAAAACCCAGAAATGAATTCATGAATCTTCAATCAGCTGATCTTTGACAAATAAGCTTAAAGCACTCCCTGTAGAATGAACAGTCTCTTCAACAAATGCTGCTCGGAAAACTGGATTTCCACATGCAGACGTTTACAAGAAGATCCTTACCTTATATACTGTCCAAAAACCACCTTAAGATGGATCAAAAATCTAAATGCAATACCTGAAACTCTCAAACTACTACAGGAAAATATTCTAAAAACTAGCATAGTCAACAGTTTTTTAGATAAGACCAATAAGCACAGGCAATAAAAGCATAGAAGAATGGGATTATATCAAACTAAGATGATCATCCACAGCAAAGAAAACATCAGAGTGAAGAAACAATAGACAAAATGGGAGGAAATATTTGCAAACTATGCATCTGATGAAAGGTTAATATACAGAATATACAAGGAATTCAAATATTCAGCAATAACAAAACAATCCAGTTAACAAATTGCGAAGAATCTGAATAAACATTTTTCAAAAGAAGAAATACAAATAGCCAACTAATCTATGAAAAAAAATTCTCAGCATCACTAGCCATCAGGGAATGCAAATAAAATCCATAATGAGGTATCACCTCACTCCAGTTAGAACGGCTATTATGTAAAAGCCAGAAAATAACAAATGATGGTGGGAATGAAAATTATTACACTCACGAAGAACAGTATGTAGGTTCCTTAAAAAACCTAAAAACAGATCTAACATATGACCTACCTCTTCCACTTCGGGAAATATATCCAAAGAAAATGAAATATGAAATATATACTTCAGCTCCCATGTTCATTACAGTACTAGTCACAATAGCAAAGATATGGAATAAAACTAAGTGTCCATCAATGGATGAATGTACACAGAAACTATACTACACATAAGCACTGGAACATGTTTTAGCCATGGAAAATAATGAAACTGGGTATTTGCAATGAAATAGATAGATCTGGAGATCATTATGCTAAGTGAAAGCCAGGCACATATATCCAAAATGCGTGAATACCCATAATAGTTAGTATAGAGATGTTTATAAATGGTGTCTCAACTGAATTATATCTCTTACGTCATAATAAATACTTATTTCCTCATTTTACGATCTCTGTCATAAATTCCATGTTATGTGATGTTAATGTTGTATCCTCCCACTTAATAAATTAATATGGAGCACCATTGTGGCACAGCATGGAAGCCATTGCTTGGGAGGCCTGCATCTCAAATTTGAGTGCTACTTCAAGTCCTGTATACTGCACTTCTGATCCAGCTTCCTGCTAATGCACCTGAGAGACAAGGAATGGTAGCCTAGGTTCCTGGGCCTAAGACACCCATATGGGAGACTCTGGTGGAGTTCCTGTCTCTTGGCTTCAGCCTGGCCTAGTCCTGGCTGTTGTGGACATTTTAGGAGTAGAATAGAGGATGGAAAAATATCTCTTGCTTCCCCCTTTCTATTTGTAACTCTGCCTTTCAAACAACCAAACACCATCTTTAAAAATGTTGTGTGTGTATAAAATGTTCACAAATTTGTGAGTATGGCAAGATGTTAAAACTTGTTAATTCTATTTCTGCTCATTAAATTTTTCTTTGTACTTTCCTATATCATTTGAAACACTTTATAATAGAAAGACAAAAAAATCCATTTAGTAATAAGGGAGACCAGGGTTACAATGTTATCTCTGCCACTGTTAGAATTTCTTGTGTTATGCAAGTTCTCAGTGAATTAAATTTATTTGGAACACTACTAAGCTATGGCTTAGGACTGATTAATTTTTTTCTTAATTATCAGTGCCATGTAAACATGCAAAAGCAATGTATATGCCTTCTTAAAAATCTGGAAATACTGAAAAGTAAAAAACAAACAAACAAAAACCTTTTGAACAACACACTCTCTTGATCAATTGATATAATTCCTTCCACTATTATTATTTTCTACACATTATTGTGTAAATGAAATTGTGGCTATAATTAGATCTTCCTTTCCAATCTTATTTACTCTCATCATCAAATATTTACGAAATACCTACTATACATCCAACACTGTTCCTGAAAATGAAATAGAACAGTGATAGAACTAAGATGTTAACTTTATTTGTGGCTCACATTCATACTTTCTCATGTGAATATGTGCTTATTAAAATATTTTTAATAATTTTCTCCTTTAAGGAAAAGGAAACTGGATTATTCACAAAGGAGAAAATTTTTGTGAAAATTGAAAATTTATTTATTTATTTATTTTTAAACTTTTATTTAATGCATATAAATTTCCAAAGTACGGCTTATGGATTACAATGGCTTCCCCCCCATACCGTCCCTCCCACCCACAACCCTCCCCTTTCCCACTCCCTCTCCCCTTCCATTCACATCAAGATTCATTTTTGATTACCTTAATATACAGAAGATCAGCTTAGTATACATCAAGTATGGATTTCAACAGTTTGCTCCCACACAGAAACATAAAGTGAAAAATAATAGATGATTTTTTTAAATGATGATGAAATCAGAGCAGACCTATTGTCATGTTTAATCCCAGTGAGAGTCAAGTTGGGAATTGATAATTTCTTTTTTTTCTTTTTTTTTTTTTTTTTTTTACAGAGGATCAGTTTAGTATGCATTAAGTAAGGATTTCAACAGTTTGCACCCCCATAGAAACACAAAGTGAAATATATTGTTTGAGTACTCATTATAGCATTAAATCTCAATGTACAGCACATTAAGGATAGAGATCCTACATGAGGAGTAAGTGCACAGTGACTCCTGTTGTTGACTTTACAAATTGACACTCCTGTCTATGGCATCAGTAATCTCCCTATGCTCCAGTCATGAGTTTCCAAGGCTATGGAAGCCCTCTGAGTTCTCCGACTCTTATCTTGTTTAGACAAGGTCATAGTCAAAGTGGAGGTTCTCTCCTCCCTTCAGAGAAAGGTACCTCCTTCTTTGATGACCTGTTCTTTCCACTGGGATCTCACTCGCAGAGATCTTTTGCCAGAGTGTCTTGGCTTTCCATGCCTGAAATACTCTCATGAGCTTTTCAGCCAGCTCCGAATGCCTTTAGGGCTGATTCTGAGGCCAGAGTGCTATTTAGGACATCTGCCATTCTATGAGTCTGCTGAGTATCTCACTTCCCATGTTGGATCACTCTTCCCTTTATTTACTCCATCGGTTAGCATTAGCAGGTACTAGACTTGTCTATGTGCTCCCTTTGACTCCCAGTCCCTCCACCATGACCAACTGTGAACTGAAACTGATCACCTGGAACAGTGAGACGGCATTGGTACATGCCACCTTGATGGGATTGAATTGGAATCCCCTGGTATGCTTCCAACTCCACCACTTGGGGCAAGTCAGCCTGAGCATGTCCCAAATTATACATCTCTTCCCTCTCCCATTCCCACCACCATGTTCAACAGGGATCACATTTCAGTTAATTTTCAACACTTAAGAATAACTGTGCATCAATTACAGATCTAAACCAGTCATGTTAAGTAGAACAGATAAAAAAACTACTAAGAGGGATAATGTATTAAGTTGTTCATTAATAGTCAAGGCTATGCTGATCAAGCCACCGTTTCCCATAGTGTCCACCTCACTCCAACAGGTTTCCCTCTTGGTGTTCAGTCAGTCGTCACCGATCAGGGAGAACATATGGTATTTGTCCCTTTGGGACTGGCTTATTTCACTCAGCATGATGTGTTCCAGATTCCTCCATTTTGTTGCAAATGACTGGATTTCATTGTTTCTTACTGTGGTATAGTATTCTAAAGAGTACATATCCCATAATTTCTTTATCCAGTCTACCATTGATGGGCATTTAGGTTGGTTTCAGGTCTTGGCTATTGTGAATTGAGCTGCAATAAACATTAGGGTGCAGACCGCTTTTTTGTTTGCCAATTTAAATTCCTTTGGGTAAATTCCAAGGAGTGGGATGGCTGGGTCGAACGGTAGGGTTATCTTCAGGTTTCTGAGGAATCTCCAGACTGACTTCCATAGTGGCTTGACCAGTTTGCATTCCCACCAACAGTGGGTTAGTGTCCCTTTTTCCCCACATCCTCGCCAGCATCTGTTGTTGGTAGATTTCTGCATGTGAGCCATTCTAACCGGGGTGAGGTGAAACCTCATTGTGGTTTTGATTTGCATTTCCCTGATTGCTAATGACCTTGAACATTTTTTCATGTGCCTGTTGGCCATTTGGATTTCCTCTTTTGGAAAATGTCTATTGAGGTCCTTGGCCCATCTCTTAAGTGGGTTGTTGGTTTTGTTTTTGTGGAGTTTCTTGATCTCTTTGTAGATTCTGGTTATTAACCCTTTATCTGTTGCATAGTTTGCAAATATTTTTTTCCCATTCTGTCGGTTGTCTCTTCACTCTCCTTACTGTTTCTTTTGCAGTACAGAAACTTCTCAATTTGATGCAATCCCAATAGTTGATTTTGGCTTTGACTGCCTGTGCCTCCCTGGTCTTTTCCAGAAATTCTTTGCCTGTGCCAATATCTTGAAGGGTTTCTCCAATGTTCTCTAGTAACTTGATGGTGTCAGGTCGTAGATTTAGGTCTTTAATCCATGTTGAGTGGATTTTTGTGTAAGGTGAAAGGTAGGGGTCTTGCTTCATGATTCTGCACGTGGAAATCCAATTTTCCCAGCACCATTTATTGAATAGACTGTCCTTGCTCCAGGAATTAGTTTTAGATCCTTGATCAAATATAAGTTGGCTGTAGATGTTTGGGTTGATTTCTGGTGTTTCAATTCTGTTCCATTGGTCTATCCATCTGTTTCTGTACCAGTACCATGCTGTTTTAATTACAACTGCCCTGTAGTATGTCCTGAAATCTGGTATTGTGATGCCTCCGGCTTTGTTTTTGTTGTACAAGATTGCTTTAGTTATTCGAGGTCTCTTGTGCCTCCATATGAATTTCAGCACCATTTTTTCCAGATCTGAGAAGAAGGTGTTCGGTATCTTGATTGGTATTGCATTGAATCTGTAAATTGCTTTTGGGAGAATGGACATTTTGATGATATTGATTCTTCCAATCCATGAGCATGGAAGATTTTTCCATTTCTTGGTATCCTCTTCTATTTCTTTCTTTAAAGTTTTGTAATTTTCATCGTAGAGATCTTTAACGTCTTTGGTTAAGTTTATTCCAAGGTATTTGATTGTTTTTGTAGCTATTGTGAATGGGATTGATCTTAGAAGTTCTTCCTCAGCCATGGCATTGTCTGTGTATACAAAGGCTGTTGATTTTTGTGCATTGATTTTATACCCTGCTACTTTGCCAAACTCTTCTATGAGTTCCAATAGTCTCTTAGTAGAGTTCTTTGGGTCCCCTAAATACAGAATCATGTCATCTGCAAAGAGGGATAGTTTGAGTTCTTCCTTCCCAATTTGTATCCCTTGAATTTCTTTTTCTTGCCTAATAGCTCTGGCTAGAACCTCCAGAACTATATTGAATAGCAGTGGTGAGAGTGGGCATCCCTGTATGGTTCCAGATCTCAGTGGAAATGCTTCCAACTTTTCCCCATTCAATAGGATGTTGGCTGTGGGTTTTTCATAGATTGCTTTGATTGTATTGAGGAATGTTCCTTCCAAACCCAGTTTGCTTAGAGTTTTCATCATGAACGGGTGTTGTATTTTATCAAATGCTTTCTCGGCATCTATTGAGATAATCATATGGTTTTTCTTCTGCAGTCTGTTAATGTGGTGTATCACATTGATTGTCTTGCGCACATTAAACCATCCCTGCATACCAAGGATAAATCCCACTTGGTCTGGGTGGATGATCTTTCTGATGTGTTGTTGCATTCTATTGGCGAGAATTTTATTGAGGATTTTTGCATCTATGTTCATCAGGGATATTGGTCTGTAATTCTCTTTCAGTGCTGCATCTTTCTCTGGCTTAGGAATTAAGGTGATGCTGGCTTCATAGAAAGAATTTGGGAGGACTCCCTCTTCTTCGATTGTTCTGAATAGTTTGAGAAGAATTGGAGTTAGTTCTTCTTTAAACGTCTGGTAGAATTCAGCAGTGAATCCATCTGGTCCTGGGCTTTTCTTTGTTGGGAGGGCCTTTATTACTGTTTCAATTTCTGTCTCAGTTATGGGTCTGTTTAGGTTTTTGATGTCTTCCTGGTTCAATTTAGGCAGGTTGCATGTGTCCAGGAATCTATCCATTTCTGATAGGTTTCCCTGTTTGCTGGCATACAAGTCCTTGTAGTAATTTCTGATGATTCTTTTTATTTCTGTGGTGTCTGTTGTTACATTTCCTTTTTCATCTCTGATTTTATTGATTTGGGTCTTTTCTCTTCTTTTTTTAGTTAGTTGGGCCAATGGGGTGTCAATTTTGTTTATTTTTTCAAAAAACCAGCTCTTCGTTTGGCTGATTTTTTGTAATGTTTTTCTTGATTCAATCCTGTTGATTTCTTCTCTGATTTTAATTATTTCTCTTCTCCTACTTGATTTGGGTCTGGTTTGCTGTAGGTTTTCTAGATCCTTGAGGTGAATTGAAAGCTCATCTATTTGGTGTCTTTCCAATTTCTTGATGTAGGCACCTATTGATATAAACTTTCCTCTTAACACTGCTTTTGCTGCGTCCCATAAGTTTTGGTATGTTGTGCTGTTATCCTCATTTACTTCCAGAAAGTTTTTGATTTCTCTTTTGATTTCTTCTATGACCCATTGTTCTTTCAGGAGCATGTTGTTCAATCTCCATGTGTTTGCGTATGCTCTAGGGATTCCTGAGTTGCTAATTTCCAACTTCATTCCTTTATGGTCTGAGAAGCTGCATGGTATGATTCTAATTCTTTTGAATTTGCTGAGGCTTGCTTTATGGCCTAGTATGTGGTCAATCCTAGAGAAGGTTCCATGTACTGCTGAGAAGAATGTAAAATCTTTAGCTGTAGGATTGAAAGTTCTGTATATATCTGTTAGATCCATTTGGGCTATAGTGTCGTTTAAATTTACTGTATCCTTGTTGATCTTCTGACCGGATGATCTGTCTATTTCTGAGAGTGGAGTATTGAAGTCCCCCAGTACTACTGTATTGGGGTCTAAGTCTCCCTTTAAGTCCGTTAATAAATCTTTTAGATAAACTGGTGCCCTGTAGTTAGGTGCATATACATTGATAATTGTTATATCTTCCTGTTGAATTGATCCCTTAATCATGATATAGTGTCCCTCTTTGTCTCTCTTAACAGTTTTTGTGGTAAAGTTTATGTTGTCCGATATTAAGATGGCTACGCCCGCTCTTTTTTCATTTCTGTTGGCATGGTATATCTTTTTCCAGCCTTTCACTTTCAGTCTGTATGGATCTTTGTTGGAAAGATGTGTTTCTTGTAAGCAGCAAATAGATGGGTTTTGTTCCTTAACCCAATCAGCCAATCGGTGTCTTTTAACTGGACAGTTCAGGCCATTCACGTTCAAAGTGACTAATGATAAGTGGTAACTTTGCCCTGCCATTTGCAAAAGATAAGTTCTAATATATGCTTTGAATTCCCTGTGATCTTTTGCTGTGAGGTTTCCTTCCTTGGTTTCCTTCCTTTACCTTCTTTCATATTGATGACCGTGTTTCTGTGTTTCTGTGTGTAACACATCTTTAAGCATCTTTTGCAGGGCTGGACGAGTGGCAACAAATTCTTTCAATTTCTGTTTGCTATGAAAAGTCTTTATTTCACCTTCATTCACAAATGATAGCTTTGCAGGATATAATATTCTGGGCTGGCAGTTGTTCTCTCTTAGTACCTGGGCTATATCTCACCATTCCCTCCTAGCTTGTAGAGTTTCTGATGAGAAGTCAGCTGTGAGTCTGATTGGAGATCCTCTGAGAGTCATCTGACGTTTCTCTCTTGCACATTTTAGGATCTTTTCTTTATGTTTCACTGTGGAGAGTTTAATTACAACGTGTCGTGGTGAGGATCTCTTTTGGTCATGTTTATTAGGGGTTCTGTGAGCTTCCTGTACTAGGATTTCTCTGTCCTTCTCCAAACCTGGGAAATTTTCTGCTAATATCTCACTAAAAAGGCCTTCTAATCCTTTCTCCCTCTCCATGCCTTCAGGAACTCCTAGAACCCGAATGTTGGGTTTTTTAATAGTATCCTGAAGATTCCCGACAATATGTTTTAGATTTCTAATTTCCTCTTCTTTTCTTTGGTCTGACTGTATCCTTTCCTGTTCTCTGTCTTCTAAGTCCGATATTCTCTCTTCTGCTTCACCCATTCTGTTTGTAAGGCTCTCTATTGTGTTTTTCATTTGATCTATTGAATTCTCCACTTCAGTCACTATCACAGTTTCCTGTTGTACTAGTTGTTTCGTTTCATTTTGATTCCTCCTTAATATTTCATTTTCACGAGAGAGATTTTCTATCTTGTCCATTAAGGATTTCTGTAGTTCAAGAATTTGCTTTTGAGAACTTCTTAATGTTCTTATCAATTTTTTGAGATCTGCTTCTTGCATTTCTTCTATGTCATCATCTTCATAATCTTGAATTGGGGTGTCTTTTTCATTTGAGGGCTTCATGGTGACTTCCTTGTTTTTATTACCTCGGTTTTTGCGTTTGTTATTTGGCATCTTGGAGATATTTGGTTTCTTCACTGTGGTGCTTTTTCTTGTTATACTATGACTCTAGATTAAGTGGACTATCTGTTTTTGATGGAGCCTTAAGGCTTGATATGGGTGTGGCCTGAGAGCTCTGTTTGGTGTGCCAAAGGTGACACTCCCAGGTTAGGCGTGGTAAATCTCTCTCTCTTTCTTTCTTTTTTTTTTTTTTTTTTTTTTTTTTGATTCAAAAGGGAAGTAATTCCGCACAGCTGAACGAAGTTGGAGGTAGTTAGCAGGCAAATGATATACCCACAGGAGCCAGAGATCAGAAGCTCTTTCCCAAGATCCCCACAGGGAATCTGTTCTGCCCTCAGAGTGGGCTCAAATTCTCCTTCAGCCTCCCACTGGGTTGCCAAAGTTATGGAATTGTAGCGTCTCTGGAGAGTGCTCACGTGAATTCCGTGAGTTCTCTCCCCCACCGTCTCTTTTTTCACAGTCTCAGTTCAGTAGCACCACAAATTTACTAGGTCCTAATCTCCTGTTAATTCGCCCCGCCCAGAGTCAGGTTTTTCTGCTAGGCTCAGGGCCGGTGCAGACCTGAGGTCGCTCTGCTTATGACGTATGTCCAAGATGGCGCCTGCTCTTTGTCTTGCTCGCCCTTGAGAGGTGAGCGGAGAGAGAGAAACCCGTGTCCGTACTAGTCACCCTTTTTTTTTCTCTCTCTCTCTCTCTTCCAGTTAGCCTTGTGAACTTCCCCCCCCCGGGGGTCGTTCCCTCTAGTCTCCTCTCTCCGCTTGCCTGCCGGTGTCTCGGGCTATTGAGGTTCAGCTCACCTCGCGTTCCAGCGCTGGTGTGTTGAGTCTGCTGCTGGTGTCCCGAACTGTGGGCTCCCACGCTCTCCACGCAGGTCCGCTGTGACTCACGCGTTCCGCAAGAGTTTCTTCTGCTGTTTCCTCCCCTACTCTTCCTTGAACCTGCAGTATCTCCACTTTTATTAAACTATCTCTCCCCAGACTATCAGTGTACTCCCTTCCTATTCCACCATCTTGCCAGAAAAATCGAAAATTGAAAATTTATTAATTTATTTATTTTATTAATTTATTGAAAATAAATTAATGGTTAGACAAAATAACAGCATTAACATAATAATGCTAACATGGACATACCCATTTTAAATCCTTTATATATATAATATATATTACATATATGTACATATATATATACACACATATGGAAAAGAATTTGTCAATTAAATATCAACATTTTTAAAATAAAGAAATAGAAGAGGATACCAAAAAATGGAAAAATCTTCCATGCTCATGGATTGGAAGAATCAATATCATCAAAATGTCCATTCTCCCAAAAGCAATTTATAGATTCAATGCAATTCCAATCAGGATACCAAAGACATTCTTCTCAGATCTAGAAAAAATGATGCTGAAATTCATATGGAGGCAAAAGAGACCTCGAATAGCTAAAGCAATCTTGTACAACAAAAACAAAGCCGGAGGCATCACAATACCAGATTTCAGGACATACTACAGGGCAGTTGTAATCAAAACAGCATGGTACTGGTACAGAAACAGATGGATAGACCAATGGAACAGAATTGAAACACCAGAAATCAACCCAAACATCTACAGTCAACTTATATTTGATCAAGGATCTAAAACCAATTCCTGGAGCAAGGACAGTCTATTCAATAAATGGTGCTGGGAAAATTGGATTTCCACGTGCAGAATCATGAAGCAAGACCCCTACCTTTCACCTTACACAAAAATCCACTCAACATGGATTAAAGACCTAAATCTACGACCTGACACCATCAAGTTACTAGAGAACATTGGAGAAACCCTTCAAGATATTGGCACAGGCAAAGAATTTCTGGAAAAGACCAGGGAGGCACAGGCAGTCAAAGCCAAAATCAACTATTGGGATTGCATCAAATTGAGAAGTTTCTGTACTGCAAAAGAAACAGTAAGGAGAGTGAAGAGACAACCGACAGAATGGGAAAAAAATATTTGCAAACTATGCAACAGATAAAGGGTTAATAACCAGAATCTACAAAGAGATCAAGAAACTCCACAAAAACAAAACCAACAACCCACTTAAGAGATGGGCCAAGGACCTCAATAGACATTTTCCAAAAGAGGAAATCCAAATGGCCAACAGGCACATGAAAAAATGTTCAAGGTCATTAGCAATCAGGGAAATGCAAATCAAAACCACAATGAGGTTTCACCTCACCCCGGTTAGAATGGCTCACATGCAGAAATCTACCAACAACAGATGCTGGCGAGGATGTGGGGAAAAAGGGACACTAACCCACTGTTGGTGGGAAAGTAAACTGGTCAAGCCACTATGGAAGTCAGTCTGGAGATTCCTCAGAAACCTGAAGATAACCCTACCGTTCGACCCAGCCATCCCACTCCTTGGAATTTACCCAAAGGAATTTAAATTGGCAAACAAAAAAGCGGTCTGCACCCTAATGTTTATTGCAGCTCAATTCACAATAGCCAAGACCTGGAACCAACCTAAATGCCCATCAATGGTAGACTGGATAAAGAAATTATGGGATATGTACTCTTTAGAATACTATACCACAGTAAGAAACAACGAAATCCAGTCATTTAAAACAAAATGGAGTAATCTGGAACACATCATGCTGAGTGAAATAAGCCAATCCCAAAGGGACAAATACCATATGTTCTCCCTGATCGGTGACAACTGACTGAACACCAAAAAGGAAACCTGCTGAAGTGAAATGGACACTATGAGAAACGGTGACTTGATCAGCATAGCCCTGACTGTTAATGAACAACTTAATACATTATCCCTCTTAGTATTTTTTTTGTCTGTTCTACTTAATATGGCTGGTTTAATTCTGTAATTAATACACAGTTATTCTTAAGTGTTGAAAATTAACTGAAATGTGATCCCTGTTAAACATAAGAGTGGGAATAAGAGAGGGAAGAGATGTACAATTTGGGACATGCTCAAGCTGACTTGCCCCAAATGGTAGAGTTAGAAACATACCAGGGGACTCCAATTTAATCCCATCAAGGTGGCATGTACGAATGCCATCTCACCAGTCCAAGTGATCAATTTCTGTTCACAATTGATCATAATGAAAGGACTAAGAGTCAAAGGGAGCACATAAACAAGTCTAGTACCTGCTAATACTAATCGATAGAATAAATAAAAGGGAGAGTGATCCAACATGGGAAGCGAGATACTCAGGAGACTCATAGAATGGCAGATGTCCCAAGCAGCACTCTGGCCTCAGAATCAGCCCTAAAGCCATTCGGATCTGGCTGAAAAGCCCATGAGAGTATTTCAGGCATGGAAAGCCAAGACACTCAGGCAAAAAAAAAAAAAAAAAAAAAAAAAAAATCCTAAATGAAAGATCTCTGTGAGTGAGATCCCAGTGGAAAGAACAGGTTATCAAAGAAGGAGGTACCTTTCTCTGAAGAGAGGAGAGAACCTCCATTTTGACTATGACCTTGTCTAAACAAGATAAGAGTCGGAGAACTCAAAAGGCTTCCATAGCCTTGGAATCTCATGACTAGTGCATAGGGAGATTACTGATGCCATTAACAGGAGTGTCAATTTGTAAAGTCAACAACAGGAGTCACTGTGCACTTACTCCTCATGTAGGATCTCTGTCCTTAATGTGCTGTACATTGAGACTTAATGCTATAACGAGTACTCAAACAGTATATTTCACTTTGTGTCTATGTGGGTGCAAACTGTTGAAATCTTTAGTTAATGTATACTAAACTGATCTTCTGTAAAAAAAAAAAAAAGAAGAATTTATCAATTTCCAACTTGACTCTCACTGGGATTCAACATGACAATAGGTCTGATCTGATTTCATCATCATTTAAAAAATCATCTATTATTTTTCACTTTATGTTTCTGTGTGGGAGCAAACTGTTGAAGTCTTTACTTAATGTATACTAAACTGATCTTCTGTATATTAAGAGAATCGAAAATGAATCTTGATGTGAATGGAAGGGGAGAGGGAGTGGGAAAGGGGAGGGTTGCGGGTGGGAGGGACGGTATGGGGGGGAAGCCATTGTAATCCATAAGCCGTACTTTGGAAATTTATATTCATTAAATAAAAGTTAAAAAAAATAACTATTTTTGGCCAGCACCATGGCTCACTAGGCTAATCCTCCTCCTGCGGCGCCGGCACCCTGGGTTCTAGTCCCGGTTGGGGCGCTGGATTCTGTCACAGTTGCTCCTATTCCAGTCCAGCTCTCTGCTGTGGCCCTGGAAGGCAGTGGAGGATAGCCCAAGTGCTTGGGCCCTGCACCCGCATGGGATACCAGGAGGAAGCACCTGGCTCCTAGCTTCGGATCAGCGCAGCGCGCCAGCCATAGCAGCCATTTGGGGGGGTGAACCAAAGGAAGAAAGACCTTTCTCTTTGTCTCTCTCTCTCACTGTCTAACTCTGCCTGTCAAAAAAAAAATAACTATTTTTAAGAGACAGGGAAAAATGATAACATGTAAATATGTAAAATTGTCATAGCTACATAGACAAATGTTTGCCTTTTGTCCTAATAATAGATTCAACATGATCAACATATTATTGTGATTAGTAGAGATATATAATTAATTTATATTGGGAATTCTTCATGAGGTTGCTTTCAGAATTTTCTTTCCATTGATAGTACATATGAAATCTGGATAAAGTAGCAAAGAAAAAAAAAGCATCTTGAAGGCCTTAGCAGTTATATCTATATTAAAACAATTCATCACAACTAGCTCATACTACATACAAAAAGCAATTCCAGATGGATTACAGAACTAAACATGAAAGGTTAAAAAATACATAAAGCTTGCAGCCTTCAGTTGAATACCATCCTGCATTATTTATAAGGATTAATTATTGCCTCTATTGGCAAAGTAAATAAAACCGTCTTCCCTTTAGCAGTAATATCTTTAAAATAAATGTATCTAAAAATGTGTGTACTGTCTTTTCTTAAATTTATGTCCTCAAAGTCATTGGTAAATTTTTAACCTTCAAAATTATAATTCAGGGCTGACACTGTGGGGCAGTGGGTTAACGCCCTGACCTGAAACACCGGCAACCCATATGGGCACCGGTTCATGTCCTGGCTGCTGCACTTCCAATCCAGCTCTCTGCTATCGCCTGGGAAATCAGCAGAAGATGGCCCAAGTCCTTGAGCCCCTGCACCCACATGGGAGACCTGGAAGAAGCCTCCTGGCTCCTGCCTTCAGATCGGTGCAGCTCCAGCCATTGCGGCCAAATGGGGAGTGAACCATCCGATGGAAGACCTTCCTTTCTCTCTCTCTCTTTCTCTCTCTCTCTCTCTCTCTCTCTCTCTGTGTGTGTGTGTGCGTGTGTGTGTAACTCTGACTTTCAAATAAATAAATAAATCTTAAAAAAAATTATAATTCAAAGGTGGACATTTGGCAAGTAGCTAAAATGTTGCTTAGGACTCCCACATCCCATACTGAGTGCCTGGTTTGAATGCCAGCTCCTGCTTCGGAGCCACCTTCCTCCGAATGCTCACCCTGAGAAGCAGCAGCTGGCTCAAGGACTTGGGTCCCTGCCATCTGTGTGGGTGATGCAGACTGGGTTCTGTACACCTGATTTTGCTTTGGCTCAACCCTGGTTGTTGCAGGCATTTGGGGAATAAACCAGCAATTGGAAGCTATCTCTCTTAGTCTCTCCCTGTGTCACTCTGCCTTTCAAATAAAATGAAAATAAATAAATAATTAGGAAACCAAGTTTTAAAAAAAGAAATTAACGTTCAGAAAAATCAATAGAATGGGCTAAAGTCAATTCTAGGTTTATTCTAGCAAGAAATAGGGAGATTGTTGTCTGAAATTATAGAATAATTGCTTGTGACTCTGCTCTAATATTTAATAATAAAGTCTCATTTCTCTTGTAAAAAGAATAAACTGATTGAAAGAGTATAATCTGTCACAGAATGCGCTACAAAAACATAAAATATATAGATTTCAACATCATTTTCTTCCATTTTCATTACCATTGAAAGTTTAGCAGGATAATTACCTATGTATGCCTATTTATCACAATGAAAACACAAGTAAGAGCACATCCCATCTCTCATTTAGATCTTGTATACAATATGTATTATACCAGACAAACATGTGTGCTCCCTGTCTCCTGTTTTGTGATGTTCTGTGTTTTCTTGGGCTCTGCTAGCAAGAGGGCCAGCACAAGACGAGGCCCCTATACCTTGCACCTTCAGAAATATGAGATAAAACAAACCATTTTTCTTTATAAAGTAGTCTGCTCTAGCCACTTTTTATAGTGACAAAAAGTTATTAAATGCATTGTTTTATTTCCATTAAAATACAAAATAAAAGTTCAAAAAAGTAATGTTTTTATTCAAAGATCCAGCAACCAATTTTACTCACTGAGATGGTCAGTTTCATTTGTGAACTTGTTTGAGTCTGCAGGTGCCCAGATAATTGGTTAAACGGTATTTTAAGTAGGTGTCTGTGAATGTGGTTCTAGATGAGATTAGCATTTGTTTAAAATTTTTATTTATTTTCTTTGCATTTAAAAGATAATGAGACAGACAAAGAGAGATTTTCCATCCACCGATTCACTACTCAAATGCCTACAATAGCCAGGACAGGGCAAGACCAAAGCCAGGAGCTGGGACCTCAATCTGGGTCTCCCATATGGGTGGTAGGAACTCAAGTAGTTGAGTCATCATCTGCTGCCTCCCTGGGTGCACATGAGCAGGAAGCTGGATCAGAAGCAGGCAGCTGCTACTTGAACCTGGCATTCTGATAAGGG